>NC_080541.1:27154434-27466934 GCF_028640845.1 Ahaetulla prasina
GGGCTTCAGAATGAGAATTCTTCAAGAGAACTCTTCAAGTTCTATGTTAGGAAGGACCTAAGGAATCACTTGACTCTGGCTTTTTTTGAAGTTTCAGTCAAGGCAGGTGTTGGAACAATAGTTCTTATATTGAAAGGTAATCTACTCTATGGTTTTCTGCACTGAGTATCCCAAACCTGCCTTGTTGACTCTGTGGGATTCTCGGTCCTTAATTACTGGTAGGTTTGTCAAAGTCTTCAGCCTGGTAAGGACGATATGGCTCAATCATTTATGAAGGGAATTTCTAAACATATTAATTTGGAAATGAGTAAATCCAATTTGGTCTATTGGTAAAGGTGCTGGCCTAGAAACCATGAGACTATCTCACTTTAGCCATGGAAACCAGCTGGCTGACTTTGGGCCAGTCACTCCGTCTAACCCCAACATACTACACAGGATTGTTGTTGTAGGGAAAGAGGTGGAAGGAGTATTTCTGGATGGTCACCACTTTGAATTATGTAATAAAGGCAGGGTAAAAATCTAAATAAGTAACAAGTCCTCATTATGATGGACCTTGATAAGTAAAAAGTCCTCATTATGATGGACCTTGATAAAATAAATCCAGCCATAAATGGAGTTGTACTATCTAATCCCGTGATGGTGAACCTGTCGCCAGCTGCTCTTCTGGTTTTCCCTGTGCACATACATGCTGGCCGGCTGGTCTTCATGGGTGCCAGAGTGCAAGAAAATGCCTGAAAAATGGCCAAAAAACAGGCCATTTTTCAGGGCTGGAAAATGACCAAAAATGGCCAAAAAACAGGCATGAGCATGTCGGCCAGTTGGTCTTTAGGTTTCCAGCGCTCTAGCACATGCAAAGACCAGCTGGCTGGCACACATGCGGGTGCCGGAAACCCAAAGTCCAGCTGGCCGGCACACGCATGCACACCAGCCAGCTGGTCTTCGATTTTCTGGCGCTCTGGTACACACACATGCATGGTGCATGCATGCGCGTTCCAGTTTGGGCACTCAGTACCAAAAAGGTTCACCATCACTAATCTAATCTGTCAGAAAGTAGGATGTCTCCCAAATATTGTGACCCAATGCAATAATCTCTGAAGCAGAGAGGATGAGAAGAGAGTGTTAAGTACACATAGCATATACGGAGTTGTGTCTACCCAGCTTATGTTCTCATTTGTTGAATGTGTGAAGAAAACGCGTAGATAATGGAACACAAAAACAATTATCCTTAGCCAAGTTTGGAGAAGTAGAAGCAATAAACGAAGGTAAGGGTGGGTGAGTGTTTATCTCAAAAACACAGCTCTGAACTAAAATAATGGAGAAAGTGCTTAGAACCCCATTTTTCCTTGGGCCTTTTCAAAAGTGAAATCATCTTCATCTATGTTCTATGTTTGGGTGGTCAGAACATTTCCAAAAAAACCAGAGAGAAAAGGAACGTTTGTAAAAGAAAATAAAAAAGCCCCAAACCATAAATGAAGTCACTGCTCCTGTCACGGAAAGAAAAAGTAAGTGTTAACATCATTAGTCAGAGGCTGAAGGCCAAACATTAGAGATAGGCTTGCATTTAGTGAATTCGTGATGTTTTTTTAAAAAGTAAAGAATACAACAGTTGAAATAATTCAGATTAACTCCTTCATTGTGTCTTGTAGCTTTCCTTATCTTTCCTTATACCTTATGAACGTATCTTTTCTTTTATGTACACTGAGAGTATATGCACCAAGACAAATTCCTTGTGTGTCCAATCACACTTGGCCAATAAATTCTATTCTCATTCTCATTCTCTTATTACAAATCGAGTCTCTACCACTTATTATGGTTCGTTGCCCAGTCAGCCAGATGTTTAACTTGGATTTGGCATTTTTATCCAGTGGTGGGTTCTAACCGGTTTTACCACCGGTTCGCTTCATGCACGCGCTTTGCACGTGATTGCCACGCACCTAATTGCTACGCTCGCAGGCGCGCCAATCTTGCGCTTTGCGCAAGCGCATTTAATAAAAATACAGCTGACGCATGGCAATCCACTCTGCCGTGCCTTACAGCTGGGCTAAAAACAAAGGAATAAAGGTATGTATAGCGCGGGGGTGGGCAGGAGGACCCAATTGACAGATGGAGAGAACCGGTTCGCTCACACATCAAGATTTCCGCTACTGGCTCTCCCGAACAGGGAAGAACCGGTAGCAATCCACCATTGCTATCGAGGGACCTGGGATGGACAGATGTTGTCATTTAATAATACTAAAGTCACAAGATATATTGTAAGATGTACCAAGTAAAACTGCCTTTTACAATTAACTAATGGTGATTTTCTCAATGCCAGTAGTGTTCAGGGATTGTTCCAGATATTTTGGGATTATAAAATGCATTTACATTTACTACAGCATTCTCTTGAATACCAGAACAGATCAACACCATTTCACTTCTCCAGAGAATGTTGATAAATATGTTAACTTCCTTGTAAGGACTTAGAAGCTTCCAACCCTGACCTTACAGTTCATTTTCTTGAACAGAAAAGCCGATAAAGACTGAAACTGTTTCTCAATTTTATAAACATTGGACATGTGCAATGATTTTGAAAAAAAAAAGAATAAAAATGTGACTTTAGCAATGACAGACTCATTTTTGCCAACATGGCTGCGCTGAAAATGTTGCTATGACAGCATCATCAGCAAAAGGAACATTTAAAAAGATGTTTTTGTAAGTGAATTTTCCATATATCCCAAGCACTGATGCCATTTTCAATACTCGTGGACTTATACTTTATTGAAGTAAGGTAAAGGTTCCCCTCACACATATGTGCTAGTCATTCCCAACTCTAGGGGGCAGTGCTCATCTCCATTTCAAGCTGAAGAGCCAGTGCTGTCCGAAGACGTCTCCATGGTCATGCCATGGCCGGCATGACTAAATGCCAAAGGCACATGGAATGCTGTTACCTTCCCACCAAATGTAGTCCTTATTTTTCTACTTGCATTTTTTACATGCTTTCAAACTGCAGAAGTTGGGACAAGTAATGGGAGCTCACCCTGTTACACAGCACTAGGAATTCGAACCGCTGAACTACCGACCTTTCGATCAACAAGCTCAGCATTTTAGCCACTGAGCCACTGTGTCCCTTTTTACTGAAGTATAAGTCCACAACTGAAGAGAAAGATAACTTTATAAATTAACAACAATTAAGAAACATCTCTGGGATACATTCATACACATCACAGAATCTTTCAAAAGATTATTTACATGGGAAGATTTGAGATTAGTAAAATTTTGATCATGGATTATCCTCCTGGCACAATTTATCGAAAAATTCTAAACTGCATTATGTCTATGAATATTCTCGGTCATCCAAGTCATCGTTGTTCCAAAGGTGCTTTTTCAAAAGGCAAGTGGACTTAGTTTTTCCTTGAAGACATTTTACTTCTCATCCAAGAAGCTTCTTCAATTCTGACTGAAGAACTGTTCTTGGATTGCATTACGCACATAAAAACTGTAGGGTGAGGCTTGGAAGACAGGAGACAGCAGTAATCCTGAAAGACAGCCTGGATGTTCCCATGTGTATGACTCAGATCCCCAAAATTTGCAGAATTGTTCTACCAACTGTAATCCACAGGACAGTTCCACCGAAGTTCTTGATTTCCCATGCTACTCCAACTCTTTTAGACATTTCTGTCTCTATTGCAGTAGACTGGCAACAGGGCAGAGCAGATGATCAGTCTGGACTGACAACAAGATCTGGTTGATCTTGCCCTTCCACATCATGGTGTGCTGATGTCAGCCCTGAAGCCATTTTGAACTGAAGCCATTTTGGGAGCATTTTCAGGGCTGCCACAACAAGGCTGTTTGGAGCTGTGGGAACAAAAGGGAGGTGATAGAGATAGCTGGGGATGTGTAGCAGAGGTGGGTTTCAGCAGGTTCTGACCAGTTCTGGAGAATTTTGAGTAGTTCGGAGAACCGGTAGTAAAAATTCTGACTGGCCAACGCCTATCTGTTCTCTGTCTCTCAAGTTCCAGCTGATCAGGAAGAAATGGGGATTTTGCAGTAACCTTCCCCTGCATTGAGGAGGGAATGGAGATTTTACAGTGTCCTTTTCCTGCCATGCCCGCCAAGCCCACCAAGCCATGCCACTCCCACCAAGCCATACCCACAGAACCGGTAGTAAAAAATTTTGAAACCCACCACTGTGTAGCCAAAACAACATTCTTTTCTATGGGAGCCAAGGATGCTCTACCAGGTCTGGAGAGGCATGGACCAAAGCCATCTAAGATGGTTGGATCATGTGACAGAAATGTGTCCTGGGGGGGGAACTTTAGGGTTTGATTTGGATGGGAAAAACCTCAGGTCCTTCAGAGTCAGGTTTTCCCCAGATGTGACAATATGACTTGCCTAATAAATCTATGCTTTGAGGAATATGCCTGCCTTGGAGTTTTGATGCAGTTGGGTCTGTTTAACTGGAACCCTGACAGTTCAATGGACAGGAGTTTCTTTTTCTCTTGCTGACGAATAACTGATTTTTCCACCTGCTTCTTGTCCTTCTTATCCATGTAGTGCAGGCAAAGTTGTTGACTCACTCCTGGGAGAACTGGTCTGCCATGGCCTACATCTTCATTCTGGCAATTGCTCCATAGTCATTAGATGCCACGCCTTTTATTTTCTTTTCCCAGATGTTTGCATGCATTGATGCCTCCCCTCGCCCCTCCAACTTTATTTCCTTTTACATTAACACAGTCCAATTTTTTTCTGTCCCCCATCCCAACGAGTTGCTCTGATGCCACAATCAAAACAATAGGAAGTAGGTTGTGGTTTCCTTCCTACCTTGTTCTTTTTTAAAAAAGTGCATTTTTATGGCATTAAAGCAATGATGGTTCGGCTTCATAGAAACAAAGGTATAATATTCCTGCTTTACAATTTATTTATTTTTTTAAAAAAGGAAAAGAAAGGAAGTTTTGCATAACAATGGGGAATAAGTAGGAAGGCAAGGGGAGAATGGAATAGAAACTGAAAAGATAATCACTAAATTATAGTTGTAGGGAAGTAATAGGTTAATATGTACAAAATATGCATATCTATATATTCGGAGTGGTGCGGTGGCCTAGAGATGGAGCTCTCACCTCACAATCAGGAGGCTGTGAGTTCGATCCTAGGTAGAGACAGATATTTCTCTCTGGGCACAATGAGAATTTATCTGCTGAATAAAATTCCGCACTGGCGACAGGAAGGGCATCTGGCCAGTAAACACTCTGCTCCATTCAGTTGTCCAGACTCCACCCCGCTAGGGATTATGAGGTCATTAAAAGGAGATGATGATGGATATTTATATATTCATATTCAGACTACATACCCTGCACTTCTTGACAAAATCTGCAGTAAGTTCAAAACCCTCAATGGAGAAATCTTTTTCAAAATGTTATTTTTAAACACAGTTACCCTGATCAGGGTTGAATGGCATGGGCTATCAACTGCAAGATTATAACGAAGCTGCAGATAATACGGCAACCCAAGCCCAAATGGCTGTACAAGGAAAAGATCTGGGAGAAGTTAATGCTTGACATTGTAGCCAGTTGGAGTTGGGCTACAGCTAGATTGGAAAAAAGCCATGGAGAGCATACCTGCTTAAGTCACATCCTGCATTTTTATGGACCAGGTGATACATTTGCTTCAATATCTATCCGTAATTTTTCACTTTCTCATTACAAACAGAATGGGATACAAAGCCAGTTTCTGTTCTTTTATTTGCTTCAGAAGATGATTTTTGCAGAAGTAGATTATCAGGTGAACCACCGAAATCACTGAGATGGAGCATTCTATGTATTAAACAAATAAATAGGATTGTAGGGGGCTAATATACTAATATGTCTAGAATATGCATGTCTGTATACTCAGGAGACATACCCTGCTATCCTTGAAAAAAAAACTTCACTCAGCTCAAAACCACAACAGAGAAGGGTTTTTGAAATGTTATTTTTAAACACAGCTACCCTGATATTTCTTATCAAAGCAGCATGTCTTTAAAAGATCCCATTAAACAGGCTAATTAGAAATACATGTTTCTCTTTTGAGTGCACAAATCTATCTCCAAAAAAAATCTGTTTAAACAGCCCTCTGGTTTTCAGGGAAAACTTTCAAGATAGATCTGTTTTCTTTAAATGGCAAGATCTCTGATATCACAATGACATGTTTTCTAATACCATCCAATCACCTGTCAGTTGGGTTAAACATCCCTCAGAATATGAGCCTCAGATAAAGATCAACTTGTGCATTCGCACAAAAAGGAAATGTGTGAGTAGCAAACAAGACACTGCAAAATACAAGAAGGCTTTCAAAGGAATGAGAGCTGGAGGAGCATCGGCCAGATTTTGTTTGCTTATTTTTGTCCAAATATTTTTTTTTATTATTATTTCAAAACCAGCCTTCCAAAAGGCTATTATGGAAGCTTATTTTACCCTCCAGAAATGGAATAGAATTAAACAAACCAAAAAAAACCATACAGACAGCTCATTTAATATGCCATCCTCCAATCTTTGAGATAGCAACCAAGTATATCAGGCAGTACCAAGTCGAGTTATGATCACAACTGACCCCCAAAATTTCTGTTGCTCAGTGAGACAGTTGTTAAGTGAATTTTGCCCTATTTTATGACTTTTCTTGCCACAGTTGTCAAGTGAATCCCTGCAGTTGTTAAGTTAGTAACACGGTTGTTAAATGAAACCAATTGGCCTCCCAATTGACTTTGCTTGTCAGAAAGTCGCAAAACGGGATCACATGACCCCAGGACACTGCAACCATCACAAGTAAGAACCAATTGCCAAGCAATTAAATTTTGATAATGTGACCACTGGGATGCTGCAGTGGTTATGTGAAAGACAGTCATATGTCATTTTTTTCAGTGCCGTTGTAACTTCCAACGGTCACTGAAGGAATTGTTGTTAGTGGAGGACTACTTGTATAAACTTGCTCTGCCTCACCAACCATTCCTAAGCCTGCCTTGTTTATAAATCTGATGAATAATGCCGCCTTGACAATTTACTGTGGAGAAAGTGAAGGTAGATGGTGCAAGGCAAATTCCTTTTCTTGTCATAGGATACGGCTGTGAGAGGAGATGAGTTTCAAAACATGGCTACAGAGGGGGATTTAGCCATTGGAACCTGATCTGTGGAAAGAGGTCGAAAGAAATATAGAATAACAAAGTTGGGAGGCACCTTGGAGATCTTCTAGTCCACCCACTGCTCAAGCAGGAGACCCTATACCATTTCATGGCTGTCCAATCTCCCCTTTAAAAACTACAGTAATGGAGCACTCATAACGTCTGAAGGCCAGATGTTCCTCTGATTAAATGTTCACACTGTCAGGAAATTTCTCCTTAGTTCTAGGTTGGATCTCTTCTTGATAAATTTCCATCTGTTACTTCTTGCCCTGCCCTCATGTGCTGTGGAGAATAGATTGTTCCCCTCTTCTTTGCGACACCTCTCAGATATTGGAAGACTGCTATCATGTCACTCTTAGTCCTTGTCTTTGTTAGACTGGGCATACCCAGTTCCTGCAACCATTCATTGTATGTTTTAGCCTCCAAACTCCTTAATCATCTTAGTTGTTCTTCTCTGCACTCTTTCTAGAGTCTCAACATTCTAGTATATAAAAAAGCATGACAAAGAATGTTATTTTTGTGCCAACTCAGAAAGCTCAAACTGCCCAAGGAGCTGCTGATCCAATTCTACAGAGGAATTATTGAGTCTGTCATCTGCACCTCTATAACTGTCTGGTTTGGTTCTGCAACCCAACAAGACTTCAGAGGATAATTAGAACTGCAGAAAAAATAATTAATACCAACCTGCCTTCCATTGAGGACCTGTATACTGCACGAATCAAAAAGAGGGCTGTGAAAATATTTACAGACCCCTCACATCCTGGACATAAACTGTTTCAACTCCTACCCTAAAAATGATGTTATAGAGCACTGCACATCAGAACAACTAGACACAAGAATAGTCTTTTCCCAAATGCCATCACTCTGCTAAACAAAGAATTCCCTCAACACTGTCAAACTATTTATTAAATCTGCACTACTATTAATCTTGTCATCGTTCTGATCACCCATCTCCTTCCACTTATGACTGTACAACTGTAACTTTGTTGCTTGTATCTTTATATTGATATTGATTGTTTCCTAATTGCTTATTTGCACCCTATTACTATCATTAAACGTTATACCTTAGAATTCTTGATGAAAGTATATTTTCTTTTATGTACACTATTCTAGTAGAATGTTACAGTGAAATTCAACTCCCACTTTATCAGGAAGATCCTACTTCCTGAACTAACTTTCTCAAACTTGGCAATTTTAAGACATATGGACACCTGATCCACAGGGCTAGATGACAGAGGACACTTTAACTGATGGCAAGAGTCCCAATAAAGCTAAGACAGGCTGAGAATATTTTTAATGCTATCAAGATTTCTTTCATTGTTTCATCCATTTACTTAGGATAAGAGTTTCATCTAAGATTCTGTCTCCATATGTTCAGAATCCAAAGACATTTTTTTTATTGCTGGGAAATAAATGAAGTGAAGAAGATATGAATGCTTGCCCAGATGGACACAGTTGGAAGCAACTTATAAAGCCACCATGTGAGTCTAGGAGAAGGTATGGCTTTTTGACTTAGAAATGATACTCATAAGAGAACCAGATTGGTCCAGTGGATACGATTCCATGCTAAAATCATATCCAGAGACCATTAAGTTCTAGTCCCATCTGAGACCTAAAAGCCAGCATGAAAAATTGGGCCAATTACTCTCAGACAAATTCACCTTACAGAGTTGTTGTGAGGAAAATAGGAGAAGGAAGATGTGTTGGATACATTAGTCACCTTCAGTTATTATGTAAAAATAATGAAGGTGGGATATAAATTAATATAAATCCATCCATCCATAAATGAATTTAAAAATTTTTGTAGAACAGTGTTTGGAAGATTGCACAGCCCTCTGAGAAAGCATCCCACATTCTCTTCCAAAAAGTTAAATCTACTCCCTGCAAACAAGCAGAGGCAACTTTTGCTTTCAAGATATACAAAATTCTCCAAAGTAACGAACGTCTCCTTGTAAGAAAAGATAGGGAAAAAAATATCATTGCTTTTACACTTTGGGCAATTTAATATTTCTGCATTCCAATGTTGAGACACTGAGTCTCAGTAGAATTCTTTTGACAGTATATCAGCGCATTTCCTGTTATTTCTCTGCAGAAGCAAATCTTATTACTGTCATTAGCGGGATGCCAGATTTTCATAACCTATCAACTTATCATATTTGCAGACAACACCAAGCTAGGGGAATAGCCAATGCTTCAGAACGTAGGCTCAAGATCTAGAAAGATATTGACAGACTTGAGCACTGGGCCCTATTCAACAAAATGCAATTCAGGGTGAGAAAAGTAAGATTTTACACTTAAGACAAGAAAAACCAAAAGCACAGGTATAGAATAGGAAGTATCTAGCTCAACAGAAGTAATTGCAAAAGGGATTTTGTAGTCGCTTAAATATGAACCAGCACTGTGCTTCAGCAGCTGTCAAAACAGCCAAAACAATCCTAGGCTGCATTAATAAAGGGATTGAAATCAAGATTATATGATGTGTTAATACCACTTTAATGTCTTGGTAAGGCCTTGGAATATTTGGAATATAAGGCCTTGGAATATTGCATCCAGTTTTGATTGCCACAATATAATAAAAGATGTTGAAACTCTAGAAAGAGTATAGAGAAGAACAGAAAATATGATTAGGGAACTGGAGGATAAAATTTATAAAGAACAGTTGCAGGAGTTGGGTATGTCTGGTGGCTCAACAGACTAAGACAGCCTATTATTAACACAGCTGCTTGCAATTAATGCAAGTTCAAGTCCCACCAGGCCCAGGGTTGACTCAGCCTTCCATCCTTTATAAGGTAGGTAAAATGAGGACCCAGATTGTTGGGGGCAATAAGTTGACTTTGTATATAATATACAAATGGATGAAGACTATTGCTTAACACTGTGTAAGCTGCCCTGAGTCTTCGGAGAAGGGCGGGATATAAATGCAAATAAATAAAATAAAAATAAATAAAATAATGTCTAGTTTAATGAAAAGAAGAACTAGGAGTAGGCTGCCACAGAGAAGAGGGGTGAATTTATTTTTCAAAGCACCTGAAGGCAGAACAAGAAGCAATGGATGAAACGAATAAAGAAGACCAACCTAGAGTTAAGGAGAAATTTCCTGACAGTTAGAACAGTTAATCAGTGGTTCCAGAAGTTGTGAGTTCTTCAACACTTGAGGTTTTTAAGAAGAGATTGGACCACCATTTGACTGAAATGGTATAGATTCTCCTGCTTAAGCAGGAGGTTAGACTAGAAGTCCACCAAGGTCCCTTCCAACTCTGTTATTCTGTTAAACTGTCAGAGTGATCTAGGAGTCCTAATAGACAACCACTTAAGTATGAGCCAGCAGCATGCTACAGCTACCAAAAACAGGCCAATACAGTCTTAGATGCATCAACAGCCATCAAATGGCTGTTGTAATTTTTTGCATCTCGGATCTGATAGCCTGAAAGTGTGGCATCTATTGCATTCAGACTAGATTTGTTTCTTTGGAATGTCATACCAAATACTTACATCTATCTGAGACAGTGATGGCGAACCTTTTCAGCATCGAGTGCCCAAACCAGAACGCATATGCATGTGTGCGCATGTGCATGTGCCGGAGCGCCAGAAACCCAAAAACAAGTGGACCAGTGTATGTATGCCTGTTTTTTGGCCATTTTTCAGGCCATTTTCCCACTGTTTTTCAGGAAATGAAAAATAGCCCAAAAAAGGCTCAGAAACAGCCCAGGGAACAGCCCAAAAATGGTCCAAAAAAGGCCTGAAAAAGGCCCTGAAAACAGTCCTGGAAAAAGCCTGGAAAACAGCCTGAGAAAGGCCTGAGAAAGGCCCAAAAACAGCCCACAAAATGGTCTGGTTTTTTGGCCATTTTTTGGGCCGTTTTCCGGTGCTCCAGCGTCCGTGAAGACCAGCTGGCTGGCATGCATGTGCGCGCCGGAAACGAGAACAGCAGTTGGCGACTGCGCGCATGCCCACAGAGAGGGCTCTGCATGCCACCTCTGGCACGCATGCTATAGGTTTGCCATCATGGAAGTAGGATTTTATATCTTAGGCCTTTGGGGGCAATGCCACACACACTAATATAAATTTGTAAGCAATGAAATATCTACTTGGTGTAGTCAAGTCACCTGTTACATGTGAAAGCTATGGTTAGGGTCACTCAAAGTTTTTCCTTGATTAGCTAATAGTTATATGCAGATCGTTTTCTCCAATGTGGCTAGGTCCTGTTCTTATACTGTTTCCTCCTTTATTAAAGTGCTTGCATCGTATTTTATATTAAATGATTTTGTTCCATTTTTCAAAAGTTAACTATCTGAGCAATAATTCACAATGGAAAGAAAATACTTTGGATAAAGGATGAATAATAGAGCATGCAATGAATTTAAGACTTGTGCAGTATTTTTAATTACTTAGGAGCATTAGAGGTTTCCTTGAGTTCCACAACAGCCAAGGTAATATTGCGATAAAAGGATTGAATTGCATGTGGGGAAATATAAATTCAACGAATAACTTCGAGCAAGTTATCCTCACTCAGTCAAATATATGTCACCATATTGTTGCTGTCGGCAAGAAATTAAAGATTCTCTTCTTTAGCCTGCAAACTTGAGATTGCAGACAAAAGTCAGTATATCAATGCAAAAAATAATAAGCTTATGAGGCATACATATCCATCATGCTTTTGATTTTCAAGGTCACTAAAGGTATGTAACAGGGATGTGGTGGCTTAATGGCTAAGATGCTGAGCTTGTCAATCAGAAGGTTGGCAGTTCATTGGTTTGAATCCCTAGTGCCATGTAACAGGCTGAGCTCCCATTACTTGTCCCAGTTTCTGCTAACCTAACAGTTGGAAAGCAAGTAAAAAATGCAAGCAGAAAAATAGGGACCACCTTTGGTGGAAAGGTAGCAGCATTCTGTTTGCCTTTGGCATTTAGTCATGCCAGCCACATGATCACGGAGACGTCTTCGGACAGCACTGGCTCTTCAGCTTTAAAATGGAGATGAGCACTGCCCCATAGAGACAGGAACAACTAGCACATATGTCCGAGGGGAACCTTTACTGTTACCTTTTTAAAGGTATGTAAAGCAGAGAAGACATGTCAACAAAGACAACAAAATTGATGACAAGAATTTTTGGTGATAGATATTCCATTTTTTAAATTTTCTCTCCCTCTTATTTTTTGGCCAGGTCTCTTTAGATAACAAAGCTTACAGAAGGAGCTCTCTTGGTTTTATTCTTCTGCAAAATGGCCTGACACAAATGCTAGGCAAGTTAATGCTATTTTTTTTTAATTAATTATAAGAAACATGCTCTGAAATAATAATCTGCTCCACGGACTCATAGCTGTCAAACTCGCAGCGTCACATTGCTGTCATGTGATATTTTGTAATGTTTTTTCCCTTTGCAGGGTTGGGGTGGGTGTGGCCTATGTGTGATGCATCCAACCAGTTTGACACCCCTGGTCTAGATAATGAAAGATCGGTGGGCATTAGAACCAATTTTTTTTCAGGCAACTTTTTAGGTCTGAAAGCAATATGTAGGACAGGTGGCAACATCAGGCTGATGTAGTCTGGGTGCAGAAATTAAATAAGTTCAGCCTTGGTTAGACATGCAGAGCAGACTTGCATAGAATTTGGAATTCTACTCTCCAAGTATTTTTTAGATTTTTTTAAAATCCCGCCTTTAGTTTTGAGTTTTTTTTATAACTCAAGATGGTGGACATATCCAATACGCCTTCTTCCTCCTGTTTTCCTCACAACCACCACCCTATGAACTAGTTGAGTGGAGAGTGACTTGGCCAAAGTCACCAGCTGGTTTTCATGCCCAAGGCTGGACTAGAACTCACAGACGCTTGGTTTCTAGCATTAACCATTAGACCAGGGGTCTGCAAACTTGGCTCTTTTAAGACTTGTGGATTTCAACTCCCAGAGTTCCTCAGCCAGCAAAGCTGGCTGAGGAACTCTGGAAGTTGAAATCCACAAGTCTTAAAAGAGCCAAGTTTGAAGACCCCTGCATTAGACCATTCTTAAAGAAGGTAATGACAAACCATTTCAATCTATCTGATGAGAACATACTGATTTGTACGTGGTCACTAGGACTAAAACTTCACTTAAGGAATCTGTATCCTTTTTTAAAAAAACTGATTTTGGGTTGCATTATATAGTAGGCTATCTGTCTTTCTCAAAAAAACAAAACCCTAATGGAAAGAAATTGCGCATAATTTATGAGAGTCCATAAAATGTCTTTCTCCTCTTATTTTCTAATGGCAATGTTAGCGGTGTACATCAGTGTGAAATGTACTCCTGAGAGGCTTGATTATCAGAGCAGCTTGTGCCCCATGCAAACCACTGAGAATAAATGCAATCCAAAATCAATTACTAGCTAAAGACAGCAACATTTTAAAGTTTGTTGTTTTCCTTTGTGTAATTCACTGGTGCCAGTGTTATGTCTCTCTCTGTGTGTGTCTGTCTAGCCTGATAACAGACAAGAATTCTTGTGGTTGCTTAGATTCTCCCAATGTGCATTTTGGCTGGTTCAAAAGCAAGTTTAAACAAATGACCCAAAATTCTTTAATGACCTCTTGGATGAAAACAGGTGATATGTGTTTTAGCTTGTTGCTATTTATTCTTTATCTATTCTTTATTTTTGGCATAGTTTATATACATCTTAACAAGTTGTAGCATTTTTATTGTGGCTTCATTTCAAATTTAATCTCTAAAATATTATATTATATTATATTATATTATATTATATTATATTATATTATATTATATTATATTATATTATATTATATTATATTATATTATATTATTATTATTTTATTTACACAAAATGACAGTATACACAGCAAACGAGATAACTATGCTGCATTTCATATCACAGATCACTAGTTGAACACTTTCCAAACGTTTAGGACTGCGTGATGTATCGGCGAATTATGCGAGCAGATCTTAGTAAGGTGGCCTTCTGCAGCTGACCAATGGTGATCTTGTCAGCACCAATTGCTTTTAAGTGCTTATTATTATTATTATTATTATTATTATTATTATTATTATTATTATTATTATTATTATTATTATTATTATTATATTATACATACTATATGATAGAATGTTCCTTATGGCATTCCCAGAATTTTTTATGATACAATTTGTCGGTTTTGACAATTGATGGAATTTTGTAACATATGTAAACATTTTGTATCCGTCCTTTTTTTTAACAGAGTAACAGAGTTGGCAGGGACCTTATAGGTCATCTAGTCCAACCCCCCCAGTCAAGCAGGACCCTACACCATTTCTGACAAATGTCAGTCCAATCTTTTCTTGAAAGGCTCCAGTGATGAAGCTCCCACAACTTCCGAAGACAAGCTGTTCCATTGGTTGATTGTTCTCACTGTCAAAAAGTTCCTCCTCTTTTATAGGTTGAATCTCTCCTTGGTCAGTTTCCATCTATTATTCCTTGTCTGGCCTTCAGGTGCTTTGGAGAATAACTTGACCCCCCTCCTCTCTGTGGCAGCCCCTCAAATATTGGAACACTGCTATTCTCTCAAATGAAAGCTTGGAATATATTTTATAGATTTGTTCCACAGTTCTTCCCATTATATTGAAACAGTTTCTTTGAAGTTGTGCATCCAAATCATTATACACGTTTTAATTTCTTCTGTCCCTCTTTTGTATTTAAATAAAAGTTTATATGGGCTGATAGGTGGTTTTGATTCTACACCATAACATACATTCTATGCAGAATACTTCCAATTCTGTCTTTTTTCTTAATGTCCCATCCTTATTTCCGAGTTCAGATTTTTCTCTTCCAGCCATTTTTATGTCAGTCATGGTAAATACCAGATTTTACTGAGTAATTTTTGCTCCAGTAATTCATGGTGTCTGGGTAGATCATGTTTGCATCAGAGGTGGGTTTCAGCAGGTTCTGACCAGTTCTGGAGAACCAGTAGTGGGAATTTTGAGTAGTTCAGAGAACTGACAGTAAAAATTCTGACTGGCCCTGCCCCCATCTATTCTCTGCCTCCCAAGTCTCAGCTGATAGGGAGGGAATGGGGATTTTGCAGTAACCTTCCCCTGGAGTGGGGTGGGAATGGAGATTTTATAGTATCCTTCCCCTGCCACACCCACCAAGCCATGCCCACCAAGCCACACCCACAGAAGCTATAGTAAAATATTTTGAAACCCACCACTGATTTGCATATGTAATTACAGTTTTCTTATAATATTGCAGTTATCTCCAACATGAAAAACATCTGGGGACCAACTAATGGTGAAATTGTTGCACTTGTTATTTTTCTTGTCAAGTTTCTATACGCTTTGTTTTATAATTCTGTCTTCAAATGTTCAATCCTGTCATCCCTGTCTTCAAAAAAAGAGACACCAGCCTAGTTGAAAATTACAGACCAATCTCTTTATGCTGCGTCACCTGCAAAGTAATGGAATCAATCATCAACCAATCCATTATTCTCCACCTAGAAACAAACAACCTACTCTCTAATAAATAATTTGGTTTCAGAAAAAAATTATCCTGTAATTTACAACTTCTGCACTGCAAAAACATATGGACTACAAATCTAGATCAGGGCAAAATAATAGATGCAATTTACATAGACTTCTGTAAAGCTTTTGACTCTGTGGTGCATGACAAACTTCTCCTAAAAGTAAAATCCTATGGCATCTCTGGACTCCTCCACAATTGGATAATACTGTTCCTATCAAACAGACAACAAGTGGTCAAAATAGGCAGTGCCCTATCAAATCCTGTTCCTGTCAACAGCGGCGTTCCCCAAGGCAGCGTTCTTGGATCAATACTCTTCATATTATACATTAATGATCTCTGTGACCATATTATAAGTAATTGTGTTCTCTTTGCTGACAATGTTAAACTATTTAACACTACCAACAATACAGCTACGCTTCAAAAAGACCTTGACTTTGTGTCGGAATGGTCAAAAAAGGCCCAGTACTCTTCAACATCTTCATCAATGACTTGGATGAGGGGATAGATGGGGAACTCATCAAATTTGCAGATGACACCAAACTGGCAGGAATAGCCAACACTCCAGAAGATAGGCTCAAGATACAGAAGGATCTTGACAGACTTGAACATTGGGTGCTAACAAAATGAAATTCAACAGTGAAAAAAGTAAGGTTCTACATTTAGGCCAAAAAAACCAAAATGCACTGGTACCGTATATGTGGTACCTTGCTCAATAGTAGTAACTGTGAGTGGGATCTTGGAGTCCTAGTGGACAACCATTTAGATATGAGCCAACAGTGTGCAGCAGCTGCTAAAAAAGCCAACACAGTTCTGGGCTGCATAAATAGAGGGATAGAATCAAGATCACGTGAAGTGTTAATACCACTGTATAATGCCTTGGTAAGGCCACACTTGGAATATTGCATTCAGTTTTGGTCGCCACGATGTAAAAAAGATGTTGAGACTCTAGAAAGAGTGTAGAGAAGAGCAACAAGATGATTAGGGGACTGGAGGCTAAAACATGAAGAACAGTTGCAGGAACTCAGTATGTCTAGTTTAATGAAAAGAAGGACTAGGAGAGACATGATAGCTGTGTTCCAATATCTCAGGGGCTGCCGCAAAGAAGAGGGAGTCAAGCTATTCTCCAAAGCACCTGAAGGCAGGACAAGAAGCAATGGGTGGAAACTAATCGAGAGAAGCAACTTAGAACTAAGGAGAAATTTCCTGACAGTTAGAACAATTAATAAGTGGAACAACTTGCCTGCAGAAGTTGTGAATGCTCCAACACTGGAAATTTTTAAGAAAATGTTGGATAGCCATTTGTCTGAAATGGTGTAGGGTTTCCTGCCTCAGCAGGGGATTGGACTAGAAGTTGTCGAACGTCCCTTCCAACTCTGTTATTATGTTATGTAAAAACTTGGCAACTCCAAATCTCAACCAGCAAATGCTCTATCTTACACATTGGAAAAAAGAATCTGAACACTAAATACAAGCTCAATGGACATTACCTTGTATATGACCCTCACTCCGTTAAAGACCTTGGAGTTTTCATATCAAATGATCTAAGTGCCAAAGCTCAATTCAACTACATCGCAAAAAAGGCTTTAAGAGTTGTAAACTTAATCTTGCTTCTTCTCCAGAAACACTACACTACTAACCAGAGCATATAAAACATTTGCTAGACCAATTCTTGAATACAGCTCACCTGTCTGGAACCCATACCTCATTTCGGACATTAATACAATTGAGTGTGTCCAGAAATGGGCAGGGGGTTGGACTAGAAGACCTCCAAGGTCCCTTCCAACTCTGTTATTATTATTATAAATATTTTACAAGACGAGTTCTCCACTCCTCTGATTACAACAAAATACCTTATGCCACCAGACTTGAAATCCTGGGTTTAGAAAATTTAGAACTCCGCCGCCTTCGACATGATCTGAGTTTAACTCATAGAATCATCTGTTACAACGTCTTTCCTGTTGAAGACTACTTCAGCTTCAATCTCAATAATACAAGAGCAAACAATAGATTCAAACTTAATGTTAACCGCTTCAATCTTGACTGCAGAAAATATGACTTCAGTAACAGGGTTGTTAATGCCTGGAATGCACTACCAGACTCTGTGGTCTCTTCCCAAAATCCTCAAAGCTTTAACCAAAAACTATCTGCTATTGACCTCACCCCATTCCTAAGAGGTCTGTAAGGGGTGTGCATAAGAGCACCAACGTGCCTACCGTTTCTGTCCTAATGTTCCCTTTGATTGTATCCAATTTCATATAGTTATTACATATTTATGATTATATTTATGCTTATATATCATATAGTTATTTCATGCTTATTCTTATATATACTGTTGTGGCAAATAAATAAATGTGCCCTTTTAGATTTTTATTGTCTTTTGTGTCTGAAGAATGCATTTGTTACTCCTTCCATCTTTAATTTTCTTTGAATCAATTACTGAGTGATCCTTCACCATACCTATTTGAGTTGGTCTGAGTTGAAAGATCTTTTGAAAAGATTTTTTTTTTCATTTTCCATGTTTGTTGCCATTTTCAGTGACTTTAAGATGTTGCAATATGGCTTGATATCCCCAAATCCTGGTTCAATTCTGAGCTCAAGCTGCATTATTAGCTTTGTAATTCTTATTGTCAGGAGTAAGGAGGCATTCCTATACTTAGCTATACCAGTCCCACCCTCCATTTAGCAGATCAATGCTCATGTCTAAAGTAATATTGAACAGATGCTTCATACAGCCACAAATACTTGTTATAAAAGCCAAAAGAAAATTGGCAAACAAACTATGAATATTTGCGGACTGAATGTTTATGGACATAATTTTTGGAATTTTGACAGCATGGTATATGATGGGCACAGTCAGTTAAAAATATTCATTTATTAGTCTGACCTCAAAAGAAAGCACAAAAGTTCTGCTCTATAATTTTTTTAAAATCTAAGAATAATTCCGCCCTGCATTTTATTGGAAACAATTATTATACTTAAGGCAGATATTTTTGTTTGCAACATTCTGACCTTGGATGCTTTTGAAAAAGCTAAACAGATTCAAATCTGATTTATTGTATATACCTATAACAATCTCCAGCCTGAAGACTAAATTGAAAAGTTTTATTTAAAAAAAAAATCATGAAAAATCATGTCAAACTTCTTTCTCATTATAATCATTATTTATTTATTTATTTATTTATTATTCAAATTTTTATACCGCCCTATCTCCCAAAGGACTCAGGGCGGTTTACAGCCTAATAAAACATAAGAATAAATACAAGTTAAAACAACATTTAAAAAACTTATTAAATTAGGCCAAATTTAAAACTATCGTTAAAATGATACAAAACCCCATTTAAAAACTAAATTTAAAACTAAAACCCAGGGCCACTCAACAATACAAAATGGTGCCTTGAAAGACTGATTTAATAACTGAAATGATACAAGTGTTGTTGAGATGTGACTGGTGGTGGTGGTGGTTGTGGTACCGTGTTTTCCCGAAAATAAGACCCTGTCTTATATTTTTTTGAACCCTGAAATAAGCACTAGGCCTTATTTTGGGGCATGTGGAGCAAGAAGGGGCTCCTCTTGCCATCTTTCCTGATTTCCAGCTCTGCGTTTAAATATTTTCAGTGAGGCCTTATTTTTGGGGGGAGGCTTATTTTAGCACATGTGCTCAAAAGCCTGATTGGGCTTATTATCAGGGGATGTCTTATTTTTGGGAAAACAGGGTAGTTATAAAGTTGGAGATAATGAAGAAACACTTGCTACTGCAGCATGGAACACTGTTCCACAACCTAATGGTCTATAGTTATTTTAGTTCACAAAACCATCATTCCCAGGCAGCATTGCCTTTGACTGACTGAGGATTATGGAAATAAAGTCCAGTCTATGTTGTGTAAGGCTATGTTAACTTCAGAAGAATTCCATAGCTAACTTCCAACTAGGTACTTTGGACCAATAAGTATTTGTGGCTTACAAATATTTCTAACTTCATTCTTTTGTTTTCAATCCTCTAGGATGAAAAACGGTATTTCTGAAAGTATTACATTGCTCACTATAATAATAACTACTGATTACCCCGAACAAAATTCTGTTTAATTATAAAACATGAGTGAGATATGGAATCTTTTGATCAGTGAAACAGGAAGAGAAATGAGAACATCTGCTGCTATTTTCCTACCTCTTCTATGTTTAGTGTTTGTCATTTTTGTACCTTGTGGCAAGAACACCGGGATCCACTAAGGTGTAGCTTTTTATGGAGATGATGGGAGGATTGCCTTTATCCTTAATATTCTTTATTACTAGATTTTCAGTCAGGATATGAATCATTTACTATTCTACTCTGGATCGTTAAACTTTAAATTTTGGATTTCCTTTTCCTCATGCACAGTTCCTCCAGACTATTTGTTAGACAGGGAAGTGCTAAGTCTTACTTTCTAATGAAAGACATATTAAGTTCATAGTAAGTGATAAATCTTATTGTGTGCATATTAATACATATTAAGCTCATGCAGGATTTCTAAATCCTACCTTAAGCTTCTTTGTGAATGTATATTTCTTCAAACTATTCCTACAGTCACTCTTCAGAGGTTCTGCTTATGTGAATGAATTCCCTATAAAATTCATGTTATCCTTGGTTTGTTAAATGCTGAACAACACCATGTGGCTGGGTTCATCGAGCACATTATGATGCAATTATTTAATCCACCAGAGATAGGTTCATAGATTGCACTAGGTCAAAGATGACAACTCAAGGATCATACTAAGCTTTGAACAAGAGATTTAAGAGTTAACTCCAAAATCAGATAAGGAGAAGACTCAAAGAAGGGCATTTTGATGAATGACCGGATGTTTTGAAACTGTTATAAGCAGTGGTAGGATTCAAAATTTTTTACTACCAGTCCTATGTGCATGGCGTGATGGGTATGGCATGGCATGGCTTGGTGGGCATAGCAGGGGAAGGATACTGTAAAATCCCCATTTCCTCCCGATTAGCTGGGACTCGGGAGCCAGAGAATAGATGGGGGTGGGGCCAGTCAGAGGTGGTATTTACCAGTTCTCTGAACCAGGGGTCACCAACCTTTCAGACCTCAGGGACCATTAAATTCATAATTTTAAATCCTGTGGACCACTAATATGATTTTTAAAAAAGAAAAATAGTATTTAGTGCAATATAAAAAATGAAAATAATTTTTCTGTGGACCACCAAAATTTTCTCACAGACCACTAGTTGGTGACCACTGCTCTGAACAATTCAAAATTTCTGTTACCAGTTCTCCAGAACTGGTCAGAACCTGGTGAATACCACCTCTGGTTATGAGCCTCTTGCTAAGCCTTTTCAAGCTTTAAGGTTTCTGTTTTGCTCCTTTGAACCCCTTGCTACCTATAATAAGATGATTTTTCTTTTCAAATCTTTCCTCTTGGCAGGAGTATGAAGAATGCAAAAGTGATGCAAACTTTAAAGAAAAGAAACATCTATAATGGAATGTGTGGATGGCCTTGGGAGATGAAGAAAAGAGATGCTGCCTAGGAAAGAATCAGACAAGAGAAGAGGGAGCCCCTAATGGCTTAGAAGTCAGAGAAAGAAACTTAGAATAGACCAACTGCAATTGATCAGGTGGTTAAAAGTGGCAACAGAAAGTATATATATTCAGACTTGTAAATGTCTGTTAATGTAGCTTTACATTAAATTAGGTTTCAGAGGTGGAATTCACTTACCTTCCCTACCGGTTCACAAATGTGAGTGTGCGCGCCTTCTGCTCATAGAATAGAATAGAATAGAATAGAATAGAATAGAATAGAATAGAATAGAATAGAATAGAATAGAATAGAATTTTATTGGCCAAGTGTGATTGGACACACAAGGAATTTGTCTTGGTGCATATGCTCTCAGTGTACATAAAAGAAAAGATACGTTCATCAAGGTACAACATTTACAACACAATTGATGATCAATATATCAATAGTTATATCAGTAGTTGCGCATTACATCCAGCCGGGTGGGCGTAGCCTCCTGCAGTCGCCGCTACTGGTTCACGCGATCTAGACAGAACCGGCTGAATCTCACT
The DNA here is from genome assembly GCF_028640845.1 of Ahaetulla prasina. Taxonomy (NCBI): domain Eukaryota; kingdom Metazoa; phylum Chordata; class Lepidosauria; order Squamata; family Colubridae; genus Ahaetulla; species Ahaetulla prasina. Next base: position 27,176,096 of record NC_080541.1, read on the forward strand.
ACTGGCTTAATTCATCTAGTGATGTTTCCTGTCTGACTTACTGGGAGTGCTGAATACATGAAGAAAATCTCATTTTTGCTATATCTTGTTAAGGGATCTCAAGACTCTGCTAGCAGCTCTAAAAACTGACAGCCAGAACATATAGTAACAGGTAGACTAATTAATCTAATTAGATGTGATAATTTCAAGACAGTTTGATGTGACCCAGAAAAGTTAATGGGTCAGATTCCAGAGGTATCCTTCTCTGAATAGAAAAACACTTTCCACAGGCAGAAGGGTCCAGAATCCTGTTGGAGAATGTAGATCTGCTGGCAATTTTTTTCCCCTATTTCTTCCATCACTTGAGCTTTTCATATTACTTTGCAAGCTATTCTAAAGAATTCCCAGTGTCCAAAGAAGAGTTGTAGAAATGTAATGAGTTGCAGAGAAGAAAAGGAATTGGAAAACTCAATTCAGGTCCAAGGCTGATGTCAAATAAATGAAAGATTAGTAATTAGGATTTATATCTGATAATGAGTTGCATCCTATTCAACAAGTTGTCTTATTGAATGTTCTAAGCAGCACTGAACAAAACAGTTAATGTGGCTTAAATCTCACATCAACTTTTTTTTTTAAGGTTGAGCTATAGCAGGGCTGTCAAACTCCCTGCCTATGAGCCGGATGCGTCACGCGCTGGCCACGCCCGGTTTAGCAAGAGGGAAAAAGTTCCAATATGTCATGTGATGCCGCTGTAATGACATGAGTTTGACACCCCAGATCTACAGGGATTGCAAACTGTTGGGGAGATAATTTATTATTGAAACCATACTTTCAATCTAACTATGGTTGAGAGCTGAGAATATAGACTTCAGCCCTAGATTAACAGGGAAGATACACACATCTGAATGTAGACACAATGATCTAATCAGAACTCTGGACACCTCTATAACTGGAAAATTTGTACTAGGTTATTATAATTTGGCCAAACAAAATTACTGCCCTTATATAAACACATCAATTTAATTTGGTCAGGGCTGATGATGGAGGCTCTGGTTCCCATCCATGAATGATGACCCATTAATGATTCTCTCTGCTGAACTAAGAAATTCAGTTCAGAAATTGCTAATGAGTTATGAATTCTCCTGCATATTTCAAATAATGAAGGCACAGGGAGCCATTAGCAGTTTTGCAGAGTTAAAGAAGAATCTGGAGCTTGAAATAATATTAGAATTTGAGATGTTTTAACTGTCATAAATTGAGGATCTGTATCTTGTCAGAACTCTGAGGAGGCACAAAGTTCAAGAGAATTAAAAATGAAAAGTTCCAAAGGTGCTTTTTTCAAGAGGCAATTGAATAGAGAGGTGGGAAATAGAAGGATTTATACAAATGACCAGCTGTCTACAAGGAATACAAATTCCCCACCAACTAGTCAGACAGAGCTGAAGAAGTTCCTTGGATGAGAAGCAAAATGACTTCAAAGAAAAATGAGAAAGTCCAGTTGCCTCTTGAAAAAACTGCACTTTGGGACACCATATAAATATCACACACAGAACAGTTCAAAGCACACACTCTGCTAGAGAGAAGTTTCCTGAAGATGGGCTCCAGTATGTATCTGAAAGCTCAGAAGACAAAACCTCTGGTCCCGATGACCGACCCAGATTGTACTAAATTGCAATTGTACTAAGCTATTTCTATTGCATTCTGCTGTTCCTGCCCATAGTATTGTACTATGCCACCTTCAGAGGTTCTTCTTGTAGGACTTCCTTCTTTTATCTCCCCTTTCCATCACTCTTTTACTGGTCCACCTTTTTAAATGGCTCGTCCAATAGTGCTTGCCCTTCTTTAGCCCGATCGCTGTCAGAACCTTTACAATTAGTTCCATAACATCCTTTGAAAATAGTTTACAGATTCCATTTCAATATTAGGTGGAATGAAGAGCTCAGCTTAATAACAAAGCACAACAGATTTAAAAGTGGGCGTTCAGAAAAATTATGTCCTTGGAACACGCTTCTCTCTCACTCTAACTTATTTCTCCTTATGCTTCCTACTTGTCTCCCTCCCCCCCCCCCATCCTGAATACGCACGCTATTGTGATACTATTCTTCTTTTTTTCCCCCATTTTATTTTGGAAATCAGAATGTCTTCAGCTTAGTTTAAGCATCCACCCATCTCTTACAAAAACCTTTATCTTCCCTTATATTCTAATGCAGAAAGAGTTACCGGTAGTAATTCTGCAAAATCAACTCCTGCAAAAAAAGAGAGGCGGAAAAATCAGCTGTTTTATTCTTCAACTTACATCTATTTTTCACAGATGGCAGTATCCATATGAGCTCTTCCCTTGCCTGGCATGATTGCTGAATAGGATTCTTATAGTACGCCTTGATTTGGATGAGCTACTCAGATGTGGCACTGACTGATAAATTACTGTTATCAAAGAAAACAAGGATAATTTTCTTACACATGGGGAAGTTTAACAAGAATAAAAGCTACATAAATAGATTTCAAGTTGATCAAAAACGTGTGTAAGATAATGTTTGGTGTTGCATCCTAAGATGAAATCATACGGGATCTTCAGGAGTGAGATAGCTGAAAATTGTAGGATTAGCCACGTTTAAATGTTTAATATTTGATGCTATTACTGTAGGTACAAATATGCTCTCAGCTAAAAGGATTTACCAACCCCTGGAGTATGCTCTTAAAACTATGGTTGGTTTTTTTGGTGAAAAATCACTCTGAAATCCATAGCAATTGCAATTTATTAGCATTTTTTCCCCCTGTAGAAAGCCATTTGTGGAAATGGGTGGCGCTCCTTTTCAGCCCAAGTTATTTAAATCGAATGTTCATGGTTCATCACGTAGAAAGAAATCAAGCTGCTGTTTTTAGCATGTTAATGAGCTTTTATATTTCATAAGCTGCTTTAGAGGAGGGATTATATGAGTAAAAACTCTTCAATAAATAATAATATGCATCGTTCAGACATCTAAATTGCATAAAATTAAAAAGCTAAAAGCAATCTAATGCATCTCTGTCAACCAGTAAGTTCTGTTGAAGTTCAATTCTCAGTTAAAATTGTTCAAATATGGCATTTGTACTGTATCATTTCTATTATTCTGTATCCATATGCTATGTAAAGTGTGCGTTAAGAGTGGTCAGTTATTGTTTTTTCTTTAAGAAAAAAAATCACATTAGCTAGTTCCCCCAAAATTCAGTACAATGGTCCTTTGTGAAGGTGTCTCAAACACTACAGAATGTTTCATATCTCTTAAGGAGATATAGATCCATTGTGATATGGGGACAAGGAGAACGGATTCCGTTTCTCGTGGACTTCAACTACCAGAATTCTATGCTAACTTGGGAATTCTGGGAATTGAAATCCACAAGTATTAAAGTTGCCAAGATTAGACACCTCTAAATTAAACCATCATGGCAACTTCCGTGCTATAATTTCCAATAGTAAAATTCTGATTTTGGCAGATGTGAAATGGAGGCACAGCAGATGGACTTGATTAGTATGATAAAAGAGGTACCAGATCTGCAGAATGTTCAGTCCTCCTGGTTTAGGAATATCACTCTGCCTACCAGAGACCAGTGGTGAAATCCAAATTATTTTACTAGCGGTTCTGTGGGTGTGGCTTGGTGGGCATAGCAAGGATACTGCAAAATCTCCATTCCCTCCCCCTTCCTGAGGGAAGGATATTACAAAATCTCCATTCCCACCCCCAGAGTGGTTCTCTGAACTACCCAAAATTTCCTCTACCAGTTCTCCAGAACCTGCTGGATTTCACCCCTGCCAGAGATTCTTCTGGAGTAGACCAGTTCATTCCCTCTTAATTTCATCAGATGGGAGAGCAGAATAGATATATCAGAAACACCTTAGATTCGTGATGGTGAACCTATGGCAAGTGTGCCAGAGGTGGCATGCAGTGCCCTCTCTGATGGCACGTGAGCCGTCACCCCAGTTCAGTTCTGCCACGCATGTGCACATGCCTCCTGCCAACCAGCTAGTCTTCGGGTCTCTGACACACATACGCGGGGAAGCGGGGCACGTGTGGGGAGCCCTACATGCACATGTGCAGGGGGCTGGGCACCTGTGCAAGGTCATGTGTGCATGCACGGGGGCTGGGAACATGCGGGTCTGTGCGAGCAAGCGCAGTGAGATGGGATGCATGCAGGGGGCTGCACACAAATGTGCGGGGGGGAGTGGATCATATGCAGGGGGCCCACACCCATGCACGGGGGCAGGATGCATGTGTGGGGGCCACACACATTGCATTTTGGGGGTTTGGGGCAGGGGTGAAATGCTCCCAGTTCGGCCCGGATCGCCCGGTTCGGCCTGGATCGCCCGGTTCGGCCCAGATCGCCCAAATCGCCCAATCCGGTAGTGATGGTGGCGGGTGGTTCCGAGAACCGATAGCAAAAATCCCTCCCACCCCCGCCCCAGATGAGCCATGCGATCATCAGAGGTTTTGGGTTTTTTTTACTTTTAAAAGCATTTTTTCTTCCGCCAAAAAATAATGCTTTTAAAAGTAAAAAAAAGCCTCTGATGATTGCTTGGCTCAGCTGAGATCGTCAGAACCCTTTCAAAGCATGTTTTCTACAAGCTTTTTGGCTGAAGAGGTTGTAGAAAAAAAGCTTTTAAAAGTTCTGGCGATCAGGCAACTCAGCTGGGATCGTCAGAACCCTTTAAAAGCTTTTTTTCCTCTGGTGATCCCAGCTGAGTTGCCTGATCATCAGAACCCTTTAAAAGTATGTTTTCTACAACCTCTTCGGCCAAAGAGGTTGTAGGAAAAATGCTTTTAAAAGTAAAAAAAAAAAAGTTGGCCATGCCCATCTAGTCACATTGCCCCCACCACCAAGCCATGCCCACAGTAACAAATTTTACATTTCACCCCTGGTTTGGGGTTGCGCTTTGGGCACTCGGTCCGGAAAAGGTTAACCATCATTGTCTTAAATCCATCTGTAGTTTTGACTTTGGGAGATAGGATTACCTCCTTTCATTATTCCATTAGCAGTACTAAACACAGTCACATGCATTAGCTTTCATGTACAGAAATATTTTCACTCTGTTCTAAGCAAACTCCACATACTTTTTCCTGGTGTCCATTTTCCTCCCGACTCTAGAATGCTAAGACATTAATAATGTAGCTGGAGAGGCACCATAAAAACTCAAAATTTAGAGGTAAGTAAAATCCAGAAATTCAAACTCTCATCTAACTTTTTAAAAACAAATCAGGGCAAATAGCAAAATTATGGCCCACATTTTTTTCTCCAATATACAAAGACAGATACAACGCAGATCCAATTCAAATATTATTGTGTGGATAAAGGAGGAAAGCCAGAATTAATATACTTTGTCTAATCATATAAGCAATTTCCTCTCTACTGTGCAAGACTAATTATCAAGGGTAATAGGTCTTTAACTACTTCACATTTCTTTCCTGGTGTTATTGTTAGTGTTTGTTTTCCCTGAACAGAATCTTTCTTACATTAAATGCAGACAAGGAGCAAGAAAATGGGGTAATAGAATGTCCTAAACAATATTATCAACAATACTTCCTCATGGTTAATTAACAAGAAAGCACAATGACATTTGCATAAGAAGCAAATACTATAAGACAGAAATCACTTTATCTTTGTTCAGATAGAAGTGACACTAGAAACAGTGTTTATGTTTTTAATCAACAGACATTCCGATTTCTATTTTGTCTTTTATAGCAAAACTAATTAGGAGCTGATATTTGGCTGTAGGAGCTGCCTGCTAATTTCAAAAAGTATCGACAGTTGGGTAGAAAAGCAACTCCAAATTCCACTCTTCCTTTTAATCTTAACGTGCCTCTCCCTATTTTTAAATTATTTTTCCAGTCCTAGCGTATCAAAGAAGAGAATCATACTTGTAGTGACTCTTCTTTCTTCCATTATTTCTAGATCACAGTAGAAGGCTGTTCACATAATATTAAATTTGCCCAGAGGGTGGGGTGCATGCACAGGGGCCGTGCGTGCATTGCATTTTGGAGGCACGGGCGTGCGCATTCGCACACATGCTTTGGGCATTCAGTCTGGAAAAGGTTAGCCATCACTGCCCTAGAATCTCTCAGGATATATCGAGTAAGTTAGTTTGGCAAGACTCTTCAATTTCCAATAAAAGATCGAATTTCACTGGACTTTGCAGTGTCATCTCTGGATTGGGCCTGGCACTTTAGAGTACTCAAGAAAAAGAATAATTTAGAAGGTACAGATTGTTTGGGATGGGTGCTATGAGCCACAACTTCAACGATCTGTTCAGCTGGAGCCTTCCATTGCCAGCTCCTTTCCAGACCAGTTCAAAGTCATGTGATATTGTTAATTTAAATAGGACCTTTGTTGTCTGTCTATCTTTCTCTGTCCTCCCTCCCATTCTCTAAAAGGCATGCATTGTTATATTCCATATGAAGTTATCTGATAAATGCCCCACCTAATTTTGGGATGCTCCACTCTGAGGTTCCAGATCTGCATGACCTCCTTCCCCACCCCCCAAAATAACTTGGTTGCTACTCCAACAATCTTCAACTTTCTTCCATGCAAAAAATGAAACTTACCATATCAGTGACAGGGGTGAAATTCACTTACCTTTGCTACCGGTTCGCAAATGTGAGTGTGCTTATACACGTATGAGTGTAGAAAGCATGCACCTCCTCCACACATGTGCAGAGCCTTCTGCGCATGTGCAGAGGGTAAGAAACAGGACATGATGACACCCGGGTGGGTGGGCGGAGCCTCCCACTGCTGGCGCTACCGGTTCGCCCGAGCTGGATAGAACCGGCTGGATTTCACCACTGATCAGTGAGCTATCTATAGTTAGTGTTAAATGGCTGTGTTTAACACCAATGGTTAAAATGAATGCAACTGACTTTGGCCAAAATTACACAGCTGACCAAAATATAGATAGGATAGTCTAGTAATTAAAATTACCTCCTTAGATAGGGGAGCCACAAGTTCAAACCTTTTTCAGCAAACAAGACGAGAGAAGTATTTTTACAGTGAATACAACAATTCTTTCTCACATCTACTTATCACAATGCAAAAGGACCTGTACGAAGCACTGGTAGCTGCTATTCTTATTATGAAACTTGATCCATTTAAACTGAATTCTGAACAACGTCAATTTTTCTTAAAGTATAACTTGCATATGTTCTTCTTGTTATATTTGAGATGTTAGATGTTAGGCTGCGGGTGTAATCTTGTTGTGTCTCGCTCGGTCCCCCTGCTGCAGCCGGGCCCCTCTTATCTCCTGCCGGACGCTGATAGTTCGGAATAATGTCCTGGAATGCCTCCAGCCCCCAGCCCTGGCACTATGCCCGGACAGGCCAAGCAAGACGAAGGGCCTGACGTGCCTTCAGCCCCCAGTCCTGGCACCATGGCCAGGAAAACGGAGCAATTAAACCCCTCCCCCACAGCATGTGAGCCTGAAAAATGTGAAGCCAGTCATGAGCTAAGATTACCAACAGCTGGAAGCTGGAGAGATCCGCGCTTCTGGAGAGTAGAGAGGCGACGTCAGCAAAAGGAAGGGAGGGGCAGGCCTGGATAAGTGCTGAGTCATGGAGCCACACCCCATGGCCTATATAAAGGATCTGCTTTCTGGCATTCTCTGAGTCAGGCAAAGTCTAACTTGGATTGCTGAAGTCACTTCCTGGTCGCCTGCCTGCCTTCCTTGAGAATTCTGATAGGACTTTGGCAGAGCTGCAGAGGCACGCTTGATACAGACTTCCACGACCCGGCCATCAGCGGAGGAGTGGGACATGACAAATCTTCACTTTTTTGATTAACTTCCTGCACATATCAATGGCAGATCTTTCACCAGCCAATTCATAATTGGCAACAGAAGAATAACATTAAGGATTAAGTACACACCTAATATTTAAAATAAATCTAAATATTTATTTTTTAAAAAAATCTTTGAAATAAATATAAGAGCTGGAAATTTTGATCTACCTGCCATTCCCAATTCAAGATAAAATAAAGGTTTACTGTATTTTTCGGAGTATAAGATGCACCTTTTCCCCCCGAAAAAGAGGGTGAAAATCTGGGCGCATTTTATATTTTGAATGTAGCCCCACCCAGCTTCTCAAATGGAGGTTTCAGAGGCTGAAAAAAGCATCAGAAACAGAGCTTCAGAAAAAAAGCCCTCAAATAGAGCTTCAGAAAAAAAGCCTCCAAATAGAGCTTCAGAAAAAAATCCCCCAAACTGAGCTTCAGAGGCTTTTTTTCTGAAGTTTTGTTTTGGAAGCTTTCAGAGGCAGAAAAAAGTTTTTTTCTGAAACAGTTTCAGAGGCAGGGGGAAAAAAGCCAAAAAAAGCAAGGCACAGAGCTCATAAACAAGGAACCTGTTGCTAAAATTCACCTCTGGGAACAACTGATTAGGGGTATTCGGGGAGGGCAATCCATCTGCCAATCAGTTTTTTTCTTATTTTTCTCCCCAAAAACGAAGGTGCATCTTATACTCCGGTGCATCTTAAACTCCAAAAAATATGGTACTTTCATTATTTCTTAGAGGAAAAAATCTACTCTGCAGATACAGTACATAGAAGCGCTATTTTTCTTCCCTATTGAAAACTCAGTGAGAAAAGGACAGATGGATGGGTAGGGCCTTTGCACTATTCCATCTAGTATACCACATAAGGCCATTCTTGGAACAGAAGGTCCTTTCTGATTTAGTTACCTCTCCTGTGAATTCAAGCACAAATTGCATTCTCTGTGGAGCTGCTGTTGAAGACAACCCCAAGGCTACAGCTGTTTCAGAAGACAGTGGCTTAAATGGTGATAGATAATTTTCAGTACCTCTGCTACTTCAAGGGCTGTGCAGCTTATTACTTTGTTTCTGGGTGCAGCTAAGGTGCGAGTAGTGTGAGCTTTAAACCCCTTTACGACTTGGGATGTTGGTATTTATAGGCCACCACCTCCCAATTGTTTCTGCCTGGCTACGTTTCTTAGATCCGTTCTATTCACTCAGGGAATTCCATCATCAGGGGTCATAGAGTTTCTCTTGAATCATTGATCTGGTTAGCCCTAACCTTGCTGGGACTTAAAGAAGCAATTAAAAGCTTGCCTATTTTCCCAACCTTGCTGGTTGCTATGTTCTAAACCAGAGGTCTTCAAACTTGATGGCTTTAAGACTTGTGGACTTCAACTCCCAGAATTCTCCACCCAGCTATGCTATGCTGGCTGGAGAATTCTGGGAATTGAAGACCACAAGTCTTAAAGCTGCCAAGTTTGAAGAGCTCTGTTCTAAACTGTTTTCTTCTCATTTGGGGTGTGATTGAAATTGAATTGTTATTGCTCTTTTGACATTAAACTGGTGTGTCTACAATGTTGTGCAGTTACTGATCCCTGTATATTTTAACCTTATTTATTGAAAAGGGTAAATAAGCTGTTCAGAATCAGTATTGGTTGGTGCATTATATATAAGCCCAGTGAATAAATAAACAAATATAAAATGACCTATCTCCTGGGCTCCATCCTCATAAGCAATGAAAATCTGTAGCTACTCTAAATGCAAGTCTATAAACCCAAGTGGGTCTACTAGTATCCAGGTGGCAAACAGCAATGCCACATGTCCGAGTATATTAATCACGCATATTACACGCTGACCCTAGGGCCCCACTATGCTTTGACGTCTAATAAGCAATTAAAAGCAGCAGCTCTAAGTCACGCAGCTGGACCAGATGATTGGAAAATTGACTTGCAAATCATTCTGAAAATTTCTTTTTTATGCTCAAGCCTCTTGGTACAATATTAGCCTTAATACTACTCAAATCCCAGGGGCAGGCTGAGCTCTAGGAGGACACTTCAATGACTTATGTTGACTGAAGATGTTTCAGATGAAAAGCCACCATCTGGCCACATCAACTCCGACTACTCAACTTGCAATTTAATTTTCCCACATGTTTTCTAGTTATCTGGCATTTCTTTGCCAGGATCTACCAAGACTGGCTGGAGGGGGAAAAAACTAGATTATTGGAAAGATAATTTCAATAACCAGTTAAAGGAACTGAAAGCATCTTTAAAATATCTTCAGCAGCAAAGAATAACCCTCTTTAACAGCATCAGAATTATAGCAGTTGTAGATTTGGAAAGCCAGAACAGCAATTGCATTACCACCAGGAAAATCTTTCTGAAACAGACATTTGGCAGGGGAATCTGAACAGGAAATTACTAGCAAGTTTTTTGTTTTTCTAGTAAGAATCCCTACATGTTGGTGCTATAGCAAAAAAAAGTCTGGATTCTGGGCTCTTAAAGATGCCTTCATTGGAAGATGAAATTACCATCTACTGGTAATTGTCTGCAGGAATATAGTAGAATAGCTGACCTATATAAGGGAAACAAGAGTAGTAGGGAAAAAAAATATTTCTCTGTTTATTTTAGAAATATATCCTGCCTTCCTTACAGGAGCTTAAGGCACAGTACAGTTTGTTTATCGTGAATAGCAATTCTGTAAGGCAGGAGGTGAGGCTGAAATTTAGTGGCCTGCTCAGTTGCCAGAAAAGTTTTTTTATTATTATTTTTTATTATTTTATTTATTTATTTATTTATTTATTTATTTATTTATTTATTTTATCACAACAATATATATAAGTATCATATAAAAAGATTATATAGTATATAAACACATATATGAGTAAATATTAGGAGGTATAAGCATATATATATATATATATATAGGAAGAAGGAAAAAAAAACAATAGGACAGGAACGGTAGGCACGCTGTGCTCTTATGCACCCCCCTTATGGTCCTCTTAGGAATGGGGTGAGGTCAATATTAGAAAGTTTTTGGTTAAAGCTTTTAGGATTATGAGAAGAGACCACAGAGTCAGGTAAAGTATTCCAAGCACTGATGATTCTGTTACAGAAGTCATATTTTCTGCAATCTAGTTCCATGTCTGTTAGCAGATTTGCACCTCTCCAGATATAGTTCAAACCATAAACCATTTCCCTACAAGCCCATTCCAAGTTCATTTGTTTATAGTGGTATTGGAGGGGGTGAGTATGCGCAGGTAGAGTATTGCAGCATTGTGATGCAAACCGCATCCTTTTACTATGTGCATAGCAGCCTTGCATGGATTTCCAAAGGGATGGAGCTTGCCCAGCATAACAGCTTTCTTCTTTCATACAAATGCAACAAAAAGCTAGGGATACTGGTGTTTGCTTATTATCTTCTAAAGCATAGACAGCACACATATTGTTTAAAGGACTACAGAAAAGAGTGGTATAGTTACTGAAATAATTAATCCAATTAATGTACTTGATGGAAGGTTGTAAATTACTCCACTGAAGTAGAGTTTACATCTTCTTTGAAAGTTCATGTCCTAACTTAAAAGAGGAGCAAAGGCACGTGGGCCCCTTGCAGGAAAGCAACATCGTTAATTCTGTTCCCGGCCGGCATCTCTGTTTGATTCTGGACTCTGTGTGGATTTGCCAAGTAGGTCTTTGGCAGCATGTCAAGAGAAATAAAGGTTGGTGACTATCTGGAAGGACTTTTTGCAACTGATTGGGACTCAATTAGTTGAACGTAATTCACAGCTGTTTTTGGGACTACTTGTATGTTTTAATGACTCAGGAAGCCGAGGTCACAACAATCAGCTGTGCCGTGCAAATCAGCTGATCCAGAAAGAAGGTACTATAGGACAGAATAGGGAGGGGGTTGGTGGGTGGGTGGGGCCAGCTGATCATCAGAACTACTGGTTCGGTTGAACTAGTCCGAACTGCCAGCAGCCCACCTCTGGGTCTATTTTACTAGAGGGAAGGGGAAGGGAACATGCTAATATGATTCTCTTCTCCTTGTAGGAAAATGCCTGAAGAGAGATTTGGATATTTACCTTTATGCATATATAAAATGTGCCCTGTTTGGGTTTTTTAAAAATACTATATTAGCAATAGCACCTAGACTTATATACCACTTCATAGTGCTTCACAGCTGTCTCTGAGCAGTTTACAGAGTCAGCACATTGTCCCCAACAATCTGGGTCCTCATATTACTGTCCTTGGAAGGGTGGAAAGCTGAGTTAACCTTGAGCCAGTCCGGATCGAATTCCAGACAGTGGACAAATTTAGCCTGCAATACTGCATTCTAACCACTGTTAGAATAGCTCCTGTTATTCCCCCCAAATAACCATCAGAAGAGCTAACATTAAAAATGGAGATTTGCATGATGTTAATAGCAAGATAAAATCAAGTAAACTAATTTAAAAAAATAAGCAGTTCATTAATTTAGTAAGTGGGTATAATAAACGTACTTATCAAGCTGAGTAAAATGCTGAATCATCACCATCGTTGTAAGCCATTCAGTCATCTCCGACTTTTGGCTATTCATGGATCAGAACTCTCCATGCCTCTCTGTTCAGCACCCCCTCTTTCAGAGACACCATGGTCATCCTACTGTCAACCTTTATAGCAGGGGTGTCAAACTCGATTTCATTGAGGGCCGTATCAACATTGTGGTTGACCTTGGGGGAGGGGGGGCAGGCTGAGCATGGCCAGCTTGATATCACTTGTGTCGGGGGCACCTGTGGTCGCCTGAGCACTCTGCCAGAGAAAATGGGCTCCCAAGCTCCGTTTTTGGCTCCAACGGCCTCCTGCAATTCTCTGCCAGTGAAAAAGGAGCTCGGGAAGGCTTCCTGCGACCCTATCAAGTTCCGTTTTTGGCTGTGACAGCCTCCTGCAGCCCTCTGCCAGTGAAAATGGAGCTCAGGAGGGCCACCCGCTCTGATTTTGCTGGCAGAAGCACTGTGGGACGGTTCTTCACTGTTTCCAGGGTGGCTCCACGGGCCAGATCTAAGCACCCCATGGGCCGAATCCAGCCCCCAGGCCTTGAGTTTGACACTCCTGCTTTATTGTCCAGCCAGCAGGTACTAGGGCGGCCCCTTCTCCTTTTTCTGATCACTCCCAGCATGATTGACTTTTCGAATGAGTCAGCTCTCATGGCAAAAGGCTGAATACATTTCACGTCATTTGTGAGAGCTGCACTGGTTATCACCTTCAAAGCCGCACATGGCTTTGGGACAGATTATTTGAAGAACCGTCTTTTCCCAAATATACAGGTATGTATAAATATATTTTCCCAAATACATCTACCCAACTTGCCAGATTGGGAAAAGTAGGATCAGGAAGGGCCTTTTCTGTAGTATTCCTTATGGAATTTCATCCCCATAAAGTGCTCCAACCTTGATACTCTTCTGAAAGGACCTGAAGACATGGATTTAACATAACATAACATAACATAACATCAGAGTTGGAAGGGACCTTGGAATGTTGTCATCTGCTGATGTATAGGGTTTTGTATTTGAGGTGTAATCCTTGTAAGATTCCCAGAATCACCATGGATGAGTTGGGTAGCCATATACATTTCTCAAATAAATAAACTTCTATAAATTAAAACTACCCTGCTCTGCTCAGGCACATATAACACATCCCTAATCATCAGGATCATCTGTTACTAATAGGAGAGGTGGAATGGTTCCTCCTGAATGTGTACTTAAACCCCAATCAAGAATTCAAGTCTCATTTCATTAAAATTTCATTTTAAGTTTTGCTGATATGTTTAATATTCAGGAACAAGCAGGTGGGCAATGCAATCCCAGGGTTTTAATGTTATTCACACTCCATCTTATGGCCAATTTAGGAATATTCCTACTAAAAGATTAATATAATGAGATGATGCCATCACTGCAGTGGTGGGTTTCGCATTTTGTTACTACTGGTTCGGTTGAACTAGTCCGAACTGCCAGCAGCCCACCTCTGGGTCTATTTTACTAGAGGAAGGGAAGGAACATGCTAATATGATTCTCTTCTCCTTGTAGGAAAATGCCTGAAGAGAGATTTGGATATTTACCTTTATGCATATATAAAATGTGCCCTGTTTGGGTTTTTTAAAAATACTATATTAGCAATAGCACCTAGACTTATATACCACTTCATAGTGCTTCACAGCTGTCTCTGAGCAGTTTACAGAGTCAGCACATTGTCCCCAACAATCTGGGTCCTCATATTACTGTCCTTGGAAGGGTGGAAAGCTGAGTTAACCTTGAGCCAGTCCGGATCGAATTCCAGACAGTGGACAAATTTAGCCTGCAATACTGCATTCTAACCACTGTTAGAATAGCTCCTGTTATTCCCCCCAAATAACCATCAGAAGAGCTAACATTAAAAATGGAGATTTGCATGATGTTAATAGCAAGATAAAATCAAGTAAACTAATTTAAAAAAACTAGCAGCTCATTAATTTAGTAAGTGGGTATAATAAATCTACTTATCAAGCTGAATCATCACCATCGTTGTAAGCCATTCAGTCATGTCCGACCTTTGGCTACCCATGGATCAGAACTCTCCATGCCTCTCTGTCCAGCACCCCCTCTTTCAGAGATGCCATGGTCATCCCACTGTCAACCTTTATAACAGTCAAACTTGATTTCATTGAGGGCTGCATCAGCATTGTGGTTGACCTTGGGGAGGCAGGCCCACCCATGATTTCTGCTACCAGTTCAGGTAAAACGTTCCAAACTGGCTGGATACCACCTCTGCATCACTGGCACGTAAACAAAATACCTGAAACTTTTTAATTTATTTTTGCAATCTTAAAAGTGTGGTTGTCAAGCCCAGCTCCGGCTCGACACATGATCCGGATCATGGGAGCAGCCTCTAATCAAAGATCCAAAGGGATGACACATCAGGGCCTTGTTTGAGGGCTGCAGGGATCAGCGAGGATGGGAAATGAATCAGCACACTGGTGGCCGGAATAGAGGGAGATGAGGGCTGGGCGTTAGGAAGAGCTGCTTGAGTTCCAGGATTTAACAAATGACGTGGCAGCTGAGACTGTCAGACGAGGATGGAGAGAGCGGCTGGGCGTCCAATCAAAGGAGCAGTTCAGCCATGGGGCGGGGCATGAGCAGCGCGGGATGTTTAAAAAGGGGCTGAGAGGCAGAAGCTCCAAGCGCTGACTTTATAAAGAGAGACCTCAACTTTTACAGAGACCTGGTTTATAGCAAACCCAATAAATAAAGTCACTATTGGAAAGGGAAAAAAAGGAAAGAAAACCAAGTTGGCTTGTTTCTTCTCACGGCATCTGACACAACTGTGGCTGAGAGAGCCGAAAGTTGTGTTCAATGTGTATCCGATTACAAGAATTGTGAATTCTATATTTAATCAGTATATTACATACAATTCATTTCATTAGGAATTTCAGATTCTGTACAGGTAGTCCCCGACTTACAACAGTTTGCTTAGTGACCGTTTGAAGTTGCAACAACACTGAAAAAAAAGTGACTTATGATTTTTTTACACACTTGTGACCGTTGCAGCATCTTCATGATCATCTGATTTACATTCGGATGCTTGATAACTGATTCATCTTTATGATGGTTAAAGTTTCCCAGGGTCACGTGATCCCCTTTTGCAACCTTCTGACAAGCGAAGTCAATAAGGAAGCCAGATTCACTTAACAGCTTAACTACTGCAAGTGGTTCACTTAATCAGTGTGACAAGAAAAGTTGTAAAATGGGTCAATTTCTCACTGAGCAACATAAATTTTGGGCTCAATAGTCATCATACATTGAGGATTATTTGTACAGGCTTCCTCCACATTATTTAAAGCTGCAGACTTATCGTATTTTTCTCCCAAAAAAAGAGGTTGAAAATCTGGGTGTGTCTTATACTCCAAATGTAGCCCCATCCAGCTTCTCAAAGGGAGGTTTCAGAGGCTGAAAAAAGCATCAGAAACAGAGCTTCAGAAAAAAAGCCCCCAAATAGAGCTTCAGAAAAAAAGCCCCAAACAGAGCTTCAGAGGCTTTTTTTTCCTGAAGCTGTTTTGGAGGCTTTCAGAGACAGAGTTTCAGAAGTTTCAGAGGCAGAAAAAAAAAAGCGGAAAAAAAAAAAGCGCAAGGCAGAGAATTTATTCCAGGAGGCCAATCCACCTGCCAATCAGCTTTTTTCTTATTTTCCTCCCAAAAAACTAAGGTGTGTCTTATACTCTGAAAAATACAGTTGTTTTAAATTAAAAAATGGGTGGGGTTTCAATTATGCTGCTTTGACAGCAATTTGGACATGATGGATCCCCCCCTTCACCCCCAACCTCTTGTCTGCACCTGCTTGAACCCTTTCGGTTAAAAGGAACAATACCTTTGACAACAACTAAAATGATATCCAAATTTTAGGTCATTTCTGTTTGCCTATCCTTTTCTTGATAGTTGCATATAAGGATCTGTAAAGCCACCACTACAGTTCGGAGGATTATTTGTAAAGCCTTATTTTAATTAAAAGCATAAGATTTGGGATAATGATTTGAAAATCCCGTAATATTCGGGACAGGAATAGGAAAAACTCACAAGAATTTGCAACTCCCAAAACCTTATGCAATTACCCTGCAGTAAGATGGGCAGCCCATAAATTTAATACATAAATAAAAAAATTGTCACTCTCACAAAAATTCACCTTTTTTCCCAGAAATATGATTGAGTGTAGCAATCAATCAGACCAGAGCATGCAATTATGTCATTCTAATTTTTATTTATTTATTTATTCTTCTCTGTTATATTCTAATAATCACTTGTCTAAGAAAAGTTAAAAATTCAATCACAATGCAAAAAGTTAGAAACCCAGTTTAAATTTAACAATAGAATCAATGCTAAATTGTTGTCATTCACAGCCTAGTAGAAGATGCAACTTTATAGATCACCAAAATGCTAAGAGTCAGGGCAAAAGACAACTTTCAGGTAAGATGATGATGATGACGATATGATGATGATTAACATTAACATTTTAACCTAACTCATCCTGATTGTCATTATCAGGTCTAGTTTGCAGGTCCTCACTAAACCAGGGGTGGGTTCTACTTACCTTTACTACCAGTTCTCAATGGGATCGCACACATGCGCAGATTGCCTATGACAACATCTGGGTCGGTGGGCGGAGCATCCTGCCGGTTTTACTACCGGTTCTATAGAACCGGTCCAAACTGGGGGCAACCCACCACTGCACCAAACGTCCGTCTTGTGATGCATGAAAATCAGTGGTGGGTTTCTATTGGCTTTGCTCGCACAAGCACAAAGCCGAAAGCCCCAGCCTGAAGATGATGAGTGAGACCTTGTTGAAACGTCACCAAGATACTCTCAACCTTACATGGGAAAAGACCCGAATATGCCAAGACCTACACACACACACACACACATACACACAATGTATGTATATATGTTAGACCATAGGCATGCTAAACCAAGCATATTTTATTTGTTGAGCCATAATTAAAGCTAACCAGAATCATTCAATCTCAACCTGCCTATATATGAGACCCATTCTTTAGGATAAAAACATTCTTCAAGGTGTTTTTTTTCAGTTGGGCTCTATTATGTCCCTCAGCCATAGTAAATGTACTCAAATATTGACAGAATAGGGTCAGTGTGCAATCATTTTGCTAGTCTGGATTTTATTTCATTTCTAAGCATGCATCTTAAGCATTGTCTGCTTCTGTTCATCACCAATTCAAGACAGGCTGTTTTACGTCACCCCAGAGCACTGCTGTTGCCAGGAGCAATGCAATGGAAGCTGTACCGAATGTGATTTTCATGCGTTCTAGAGAGAATTTCATAGCAGCATGGATGTGACCAATAGGGTAGCAAGGTGATGCAGCTGTATGAATGAAAAATGGCTATGCTTTGTGCTCTTTAAATGAACCAGGTAGTTTCTTATGAATGGCAGATAGTTTCTGGAGCCCAGTTCAACTTAATTAGGATGGGATGAGAACATGTTGTAAGTACTGGGCAATAAACAAAAAACGAAAGGTTCCCTTAAGCTCAAACATCACTTTAGTTTCCTTTGGCAGTAATACAGAATTGGTTTGCCATTGCCTTTTTCCGAGGTTCATTTTTTTTATTCCCTAAGTCAGTTTATAAGTAGTGCTTGACTTACAACTAGTTTTTTAGCGAATGTTCAGTTTTGAGGGACCTCCCCATAGCTACTTAGGATCTGGATTCAAAGTTCCAACACACACAGCCCAGTCATTTGATTACATTTTGGGCATTTACAGCTTTTTTGGCATAGTCCTGGAGTTACAGGATCATGATTTATTATGTTCTTCTATCAGAAACCAGTATTTACTTCCAGTTTCTAGAAAAAAACAACATCCATTTGGACAATTGACTCACTTAATGATTGCTGTAAAATTGGATGCAATCAGGTGTTGACCTGTTTAATGACTAGCATGATTTATGACCATAATTCTGCCCTCACTTACAGTTGTAAATCAAGGACTACGTGTAGTAATCTGGGATTGCTGAGCAGTTTCCCATCTAGTTAATAACCAAATCTGAGCCTGTTCAGCTTTTCAGAGAAGCAAAGGTGAGGCTTTCAAGATTCAATATTTCACACTCCTAGCAACTTACCGTATTTTTCGTACTATAAGATGCACCGGAGTATAAGATGCACCAAGATTTCAAAGAGGTAAATAAGAAAAAAAATGCCCCCAGGAGCATTCTGCAGGTCTCCCAACCCCCCTGTACATCCCGTTTTTTTGTGAAAAACGGGCCCATTTTTGGCCTCCCAAACCCCCAACATCACATTTTTGCCCTTCCCAGCCCCCAGGAGCACTCTGCAGGCCTCCCAAACCCTCTGTGCATCCCATTTTTGTGAAAAATGTGTCTGATTTTGGTGAAAATGGGACGTGCTGGATGGGGTTTTGGGAGGCCAAAAATGGCTGTATTTGGTGTATAAGATGCACCAACATTTCCACCCTCTTTTAGGGGAGGGTCTTATACTTCAAAAAGTATGATAGGTCTTTGAAGAAATCCCAATGGTTTTCTTGTTTCTTGGGTTACCTACCTCAAAAACTTATTGTGAATGGGGTGTGTTATGCGTACTGCATATAAAGAAACAGAAATGTAAATTTACAGATCTGCAGTGAGAATCTTCTACCTGAACCAGGAGTGACCAACCTCGTACTCAATGTACAACACCTTTCAGAAATATAAAAATCCAACAAGGGTATTCCCTAACCATAATGGGATACTCCTCCAACCATCCTCAAGTTCAACCCTGAAAAAAGACTTGGATTAAAAAAAGGTCATCTTCTCACTGCTCAGTCTTTTAGGCTAATCTTAAAGCCATTTTCTTACAAGCTCAAACAACAACAAAAAAGCTTGGTAGCAGCAAATGCTGTTCACCATGGCAACAGAGCAAAAACGATGCAAGAACAAAATCATCTTCCTCTTTGGCTTTCTCCATTTCAGATTTACAAAGTCTTAGTCTGTGTCTGAGATATTCCTTTATTCCAATGTCTCAACCAGGGGTGAAATGCTCCCGGTTCAGACCAGATCGCTCGATCTGGTAGCAATCTTGGCTGGTGGTTCGGAGAACCAGTAGCAATTGCGGTGCGAGGCTCTGCCCACCGGCCCAGCTGTCATTACTTCCTGGTTTTAACCAGGAAGTAATGTGTTTTGTACCCTCTGTGCATGCACAGGCTTTGTGCATGTGCAGAGGGCCTGTGCTCACATGTGACGCATGTGTGGGGTGCGTGCACTTCTGAACCAGTAAAGAAGGTTAAGTAGATTTCACCCTTGGTTTCAACCAGATTATTTACATGGTAGTCAATCAGGGAAATGAATAGATAAGCAGATAAGCCACAATTGTGGCTTCCAGTGGTATAAACTAAGTGACTCTTTATTAGAGAAAAACAGATACTGATATAACAAAGGAAAAGGAACATGCATATGGCCTCAATTTTTAACCCAAATATCTTGGAAAGCAGATGATAACAAAAATTTCCACTGTAAAAAGTTAGGGACTTGCTATAGGTCAGGGTGAAGAATATTGGTCTGTAATGGGCCAACCATGAGAGTCAAAATAAAACACATTTGAATGGTTATATACTGTATATTTAGTATGTAACCCTTGCTACCTTCATTTCCCATCTCACAAAGATTGCTATTTACCATTCTCAATTTCCTTAGATTTTTTTTTTTTTTTTGCCACTGAGAATTGCTGATGATCTGAAAATCTATCCATATGGATGTGCAGCCTGCTTAGCTGGTGAAGTGGATGATACAAATTTAATATCAGTCTTGTATAGCATAGTTAAGAATCTGTAACTCTCCATATACTGCTGAGCTTCAAATTCCAGCAGCCCAGCATGACAAATTACAATGTGCTGAAAGTTGTAGATCAGTTTTATTTACAGAGACCCAGGATGCTCACTATTCTTGTTGAATTTAGTGTTAGACACGCAGTCTATCTTGCCCTATCTATTTACTGTTTCAGCATGTTTTCTTCCATTATTTTTTTTTCTTTGCTCTACTAGCTAAGTAATCTGTTTTGAGGACAGAGGCAGGTGAATGGCAAAAAGATTATTGCACCACAGAGGCAATTAATTCCCGTGCAGAACTTGGGTTAAATCAACCCACCCACTTTTTGTAATATTTTTTTTATCGTGTATTGCAAGTATTCCTTTCAGATTTGAAGTGCTATTGTTTGTGCTATTTGAATTTGGGCTAATTGCTGTTTTTAATGTACTGCTTAATTATACACGGGGTTTTGTGGGACATAAATCACCCTAAATGCCTAGCTGAATGTTGACATGCATTCTGATTAGACAGTTTCAATATAACTGGAAGCTGTTGAACAGAATCACAGCGACTGATTTATGTTGCTTGGAGAGCTATCTACCCTGTCCTTGGTACTGAAATGCCAAAAGGTGAGTAGATCCCACAAATTCAGGTCAGCATGTGTTGATTTAATGAGTCAGCATGAAACAGACTAAATTTGGATCCAAACTACATCTGCTGTTTGTGTAGCACCGATTTGTCTTTTTAAAAAAGAAAATGCAAACATTTTGGACATCCCCCCCCCCCCGTGGATCAAATGTGTGAACTCTTAAGACCTCAAAATATTCAGAGGCCATCAGTGTGCAGAATACTGTTTGAACCCAACAAGAAGCCATCACACTTCTCTTAGTTTGTACTAATAATGCATTTAAAAGACCATTTCTGCATTTTCCAGAAGAAATTTAAAAAGGCACTGTTTCTCGTTGTTTTTAATTAATCAAGGGCATTTGGCTTGAAGTTGTCAGATAAAATTAGCACTTGCAGAAGCAGCAGAAGGAAGAAAAGTGTGAAGAGATAGCAGGCTGCCAAAGACAAGAGAACAGTTCTGTTCCCCCCAAAAAAGAACAAATGAGAAAAAAGGAAAATATGCCTATTTCAGAAAACTTTGAAACCAGACATGTCAAATTGGTTTCTATGGGTAGCCCTCATTTAGTGACTACAATTGGGACTGACAGGTTGGCCATTAAACAGAGCAGTCGTGAAGTGAAATTGTGACTGTTTTTAAGATCTTATGTCAGCTTTCCTTTGCTTTACAGACTGAAGGATGTAAACACACGAACTGGTCACAAAATTACTTTTTCATCACTGTCCTAACTACAAATAGTTACTATCTATTTATACTATACTATCTATTTATACTATACTATCTATAGCTAGTGCTTTCCTACCTGAAAACCATCACGAATCCGCTTTTAGACCCCTTGCAATTTGCATACCGAGCAAATAGATCAACAGATGATGCTGTTAATATGGCTCTGCACTACATCCTACAACATCTTGAGTCTCCAAAGACCTATGCAAGGGTCCTCTTTGTAGACTTTAGTTCAGCATTCAATACCATCATTCCAGACATTCTTCTAACTAAGCTAAACCAGCTACAGGTACCGGAACAGACTTGTAAGTGGATCACAAGCTTCCTAACAAACAGGAAGCAGCAGGTGAAGCTAAGCAAGATCACATCAAATACCTGTACAATTAGCACAGGGGCCCCCCAAGGCTGTGTGCTCTCCCCACTTCTCTTCTCTCTGTATACCAATGACTGCATCTCCAATGATCCATTTGTTAAGCTACTGAAGTTCGCAGATGACACAACAGTGATTGGTCTCATTCGAGACAATGACGAATCCGCATATAGACGAGAGGTCGAACGACTAGCCTTGTGGTGCAACCAAAACAATCTGGAACTGAACACACTCAAAACCGTAGAAATGGTGGTAGACTTTAGGAAAAACCCTTCCATACTTCCACCTCTCACAATACTTGACAACACAGTATCAACAGTAGAAACCTTCAAATTTCTGGGTTCTATCATATCGCAAGATCTCAAATGGACAGCTAACATCAAAACATCATTAAAAAGGACAACAAAGAATGTTCTTTCTGCGCCAACTCAGTAAGCTCAAACTGCCCAAGGAGCTGCTGATCCAATTCTACAGAGGAATTATTGAGTCTGTCATTTGCACCTCTATAACTGTCTGGTTCGGTTCTGCAACCCAACAAGAAAAACACAGACTTCAGAGGATAATTAGAACTGCAGGAAAAATAATTGCTACCAACTTGCCTTCCATTGAGGACCTGTATACTGCACGAATCAAGAAGAGGGCCGTGAAAATATTTGCAGATCCCTCGCATCCTGGACATAAACTGTTTCAACTCCTACCCTCAAAACGACGCTATAGAGCACTGCACACCAGAACAACTAGACACAAGAACAGTTTTTTCCCGAAGGCCATCACTCTGCTAAACAAATAATTCCCTCAACACTGTCAGACTATTTACTGAATCTGCAGTAATTAATTTAATTTAATTAATTTAATTAATCGTTTCATAGTTCCCATCACCAATCTCTTTCCACTTATGACTGTATGACTATAACTTGTTGCTGGCAATCCTTATGATTTATATTGATATATTATCATCAATTTTGTTGTAAATGTTGTACCTTGATGAACGTATCTTTTCTTTTATGTACACTGAGAGCATATGCACCAAGACAAATTCCTTGTGTGTCCAATCACACTTGGCCAATAAAATTCTATTCTATTCTATTCTATCTGAGGCAGCTCCTAAATAATTACTTGTATTTATTATCAACAATTTTTTTTCTTCCTTAAGTGGAGTCCACTGAGCTAATCAAGCTCAGAATCATCACTGGATTCCATAGCCAAATGGTGTCTCTGTGATTTTTAAAATTTAGGTTTCCTGGATTTAAACTATTTCATTATTTAGTTTTAATGTAGATTATATTGAACTCAAATATTGCAGTCCAGATGTTTGCTGAACTTTAGGAAAAACACTATCTTCCAAAAGATAGTTCCTCGACTGAGTGTTTTACTTCTTTTAGTTACTGATCCTATGCCATTCCTCTTCCCTTTTTTTAAAAAAATGACATTTATTAATTGGGAATATTTGGCAAATTGTTCACTGTGAACATAATAAATAATAAAAGGCCATTTGTAAATGCATATCAAGACATATCCCTATTTTACTAATATTAATATTTAATAGTAAGGTGGAGGAGGATCCAACATTAAAATTAGATTAGATTAGATTAGATTAGAATAGAATAGAATAGAATAGAATAGAATAGAATAGAATAGAATAGAATAGAATAGAATAGAATAGAATAGGAATAGGAATAGGAATAGAAGCTGGAAGGGACCTTGGAGGTCTTCTAGTCCAGACCACTCTCAAGCAGGAGATTCTATACCATTTCAGATAAATGACTGTCTAGTCCAGTGTCGGCGAACCTATAGCATGTGTGCCAGAAGCGAAACGTGAAACCATCCCGTGAAGAATGTGCACCCTCGCTGGCTCCTATTCCATGTTCCTGTGATCACACGCATGCCGGTCAGCTGGCCGTTCCATCACACATGTGCAGGATGGCACCCGACCTTCCGGGTTGATGTTGCGCGCATGCGCGATGGCCAGTTGTTTGTTGAGCTCAGTTCCATGCCAGTATCTGGGTGTTTGGGTGCTGGCTCGCGCATGCGCAATGGACCACTGCTCTTCCAGGTATCGGTGCTCCCGTGTGCACGAAGGCCAGCAGGGCTGTGCATACCTTGCGGGATGGTTTTGCAAGCCACTTCCGGATGCAGGCCGGCACATGGTGATGTCAAAGGTTCACCATCACTGGTCTAGTCTCTTCTTAAAAACCTCCAGTGATGGAGCATCCATGATCTCTGAACCTGTTCCACTGGTTAATTGTCTTCACTGTTAGGAAGTGTCTCCTTAATTCCAGGTTGCTTCTCTTTTTGATTAGTTTCAAGCCATTGTTTCTTGTCCTGCCCTCTGGTGCTATGGAGGATAATTTGACCCCCTTTTCTTTGTGGCAGCCCCTCAACTACTAGAATACTGCTCGCATCAGCTAGGCTTACATGCTTGTCACTACCCCATCCCAATCCTCTTTATGGTGATTTGGACCTCTATCTTGCAGGGTGTGGTACCCTGGATATCAGATCCAAGATCCTGTTCTATCTGTCTCGCTGCCCCAATGAATCTGGGAAAGAAAACAGTGATTGCTCAACCCCACTGCTTTACCTAGTCGTGGATATTATGGGGAAGGTCAAGAAGAGCCAGTTTGGTCTAGTAGTTAAGGCACCAGACTGGAAAGCAGGAGACCACGAGTTCAAGTCCTGCCTTAGCCATGGAAGTCAGCTAGGTGATTTTGGGCCGGTTATTCTCTCTCAGTGCAAATCAACTCACAGGAGAGGAAGTTGTGCTAGATACCTTCACTGCCTTGAGTTATTTGTAAAAAAATAATAAAAGTGGGGTACAATAAATAAATAGGTAAGTAGGTCGGTCGGTCGGCCGGTCAGTATGGCTTCCTGAATAGCTGGTGCCAAACGGGCATTTGACCATTTCTTATCCTAAAGTTCATACATAAACCATACATAAACCATACATAAACCTAAGTTCTCTGAGAACCTCTGAGAGCTACAGAAAGCACTGCCAATTCTCTAAATAAATAAATGATATTGAGGAAGAGATGGAATGGCAATATGACACACTCATTGATGCAAGCTTACTTCATTTGTCAGCACAACCAAAATGAGAAAAGATTTTAAAAATTTGATAGGCATCTAAATTATTCAAGCTGGGGAAATGGGTTATTTTTGTTCAGGTTTCTCTTATCTCCCACTACAGTTACAAGGCAAAGGGAAGATTGAAAGTTTCCCTGTGGAATTAAAATATTTTGTTTTAACTGGGTGTCTTCCTATACAAAATACCTCTCTCAAATCTCACGCTGAGTTATAAACAAGATAAAAAGGCACCTTGGTACATTTAAGAGAAGCCAATAAAGTCTACATGGCTAGATACTGGATTATCCGAAGCATCATTTTTTTTCAACAATTTCTACCCATCCAGTCTGATCCAACAGATTGGGCATGCTCCAAATCCCATCATCCAAGGAGTGTCAGCCAGCAGGAACTAGAAGATGAGCTTTTCCTGCTATAGCCCATTTTGTTAAATATTCTCTCCTTAGAATTTAGAAGGATCTCAACCCTGTTGGCTTTTCACAATGCTTTAAAAACTTGACTATGTAGCCAGGTCTGGGGCTCAGAATGTATTTAGGATCCAGTTATTTGGATTTCCCAGTTATTTGGATGTTTATACTTATTTATTTTGTGGATGTCTTTGTTGTTTTAGAATAGAATAGAATAGAATAGAATAGAATAGAATAGAATAGAATAGAATAGAATAGAATAGAATAGAATAGAATAGAATTCTTTATTGGCAAAGTGTGATTGAACACACAAGGAATTTGTCTTTGGTGCATATGCTCTCAGTGTATATAAAAGGGAAAAAAAGAAAAAATACATTCATCAACAATCATAAAATACAACACTTAGCGATAGTCATAGGTTACTAATAAGCAATCAAATCATACTAGGAAACAGAACAATACAAATCGTAAAAATACAAGCAACGTAAGTGGGAGGAGATAAGTAATAGGAAGGATGAGAAGAATAATAGCAATACAGTCTTAGTAAATAGTTTGACAGTGTTGAGGGAATTATTTATTTAGCAGAGTGATGGCATTCAGGAAAAGAACTGTTGTTCTGGTGTGCAGTGCCCTTTAGCACCGTTTTGAGGGTAGACATTCAAACAATTTATGTCCAGGATATGAGGGGTCTGTAAATATTTTCACAGCCCTCTTTTTGACTCGTGCAGTATACAGGTCGTCAATGGAAGGCAGGTTGGTATTAATTGTTTTTTCTGCAGTTCTAATTATCCTCTGAAGTTTGTGTCTGTCTTGTTGGGTTGCAGAGCCAAACCAACAGTTATAGAGGTGCAGATGACAAACTCAGTAATGCCTCTGTAGAATTAATGTTTTATAATTTTTAGAATTGCAAGCCACCCAGAGTCAATTGGTTGAGTTAGGAAGCTATAGAAACTGGATAAAATAAATGAAAAATAAATAAATTGGGGCACCATAACTCAACTGTTGCCAAAAGCCTATATTATTCCTGAAGAAAGGAAAGCTGCATTTCTGGAACAGCCACTAGAGGGTACTAGAGACAAGCAGTCGGCATAAGTGATGGCCTGTTATACACACTCTTCACTGCTAAATACTAACAATCAAGCCAATGTTAATTATCCAATCAGATATTCCTCCCAATTAAGGTTGGGCAGTGTTCAATAATGATTTATTTATTTGTTTATTTATTTATTTATTTTGTCACACAGTATATATGAGTGTAAGCATGAAATAACTATACAATATATAAGTACACATATAAGTATGAGTATGTAATAACTAAATTAACTGAATATAAAGAAAGGAAACAATAGGACAGGAACAGTAGGCACTCTTGTGCTCTTATGCACGCCCCTTATAGACCTCTTAGGAATGAGGTGAGGTTGATAAGAAGTGTTTCCAACCACGCTTAGCAGTTCTTTGCTATTCATTAAAACAGTCAAACTCTTTTTAGCTTTTCCATGAGGTTGAGAAAATATGATCAAGAATCTCATCCATTTAGTTGAATGGGTTTCTTAAAGCAGCATTTCTCCGCCCCCAGGCTTACGTGGAGAGAGGGTCTGTTTTAATGGAGGAGAGCTTTTGTTCAAGCAAGATCCAAGCAATTTTTCATACCACTGTATTTGCAATTTTCCTGATGAACAATCCCGTGTAACTGCAGCCACAATCAAATAGCACCCACAAAACAGGGGTGCTATTCAGCAGGTTCTGACAGGTTCTGGAGAACCGGTAGCGGAAATTTTGAGCAGTTCGGAGAACCGGCAAATACCACTTCTGACTGGTCCCAGAGTGGGGTGGGAATGCAGATTTTGCAGTATCCTTCCCATGGAGTGCAGTGGGATTGGAGATTTTGCAGTATCCTTCCCCTGCCACACCCACCAAGCAACACCATGCCCAAGCCACACCCACAGAACCAGTAGTAAAAAAATTTGAATTTCACCGCTGCCACAAATTAAATATATAAGTAAGCACCCTTTAATAGTAAGATTACCATGGACACAACCATGCTGTTATTCTGTCAGACTTAGCCCATTCCTCCTTCTAGGTATAATCTGTATTTTCTCTATAATTAATCTTTATTTTCCTTGCAGCCTGAGCTGTCCTCTCTAAGGGTTAATCAAGACTTACCCTGCTTAGATTCCCAGCCCAGAGGGAATATACTCAGGAGTATATTGGGTGGGTGGGTGGGGGAAAGGGGGTTATTAAAGAGTTCCCGAAGGCAGTCACAATCCACTCCACCTCTTTTTAATGCATGTCGTATACAGGTAGTCCTCACATTGTGACCATCACTGAGCTGAAAACTTCTGTTGCTAGGCAAGAGCTTTGTTAAATAAATTTTGCCCCATTTTACGGCATTTTTTTCGGGGGGACAGCTGTTTAACTGAATCACTACGGTTGTTAAGTTAGTAACATGGTCGTTAAGTGAATCTGGGCTCCCCATTGACTTTGCTTGTCAGAAGGTCGCAAACGAAAATCACTTGAACTCGTCATAAATATGAACCAGTTGCCAAGCGTCTGCAATGTTGATCCTGGGACCACAGGGACGGTGCAAGGGTGGTAAGCACGAAACGTGGTCAGATGTCGCTTTTTTTGTCATTCTGAACGGTCACTAAATGAACGGTTGTAAGGCGAGGACTACTTGCCTTTTGCTGGCTGGGGAATTCTGGGAGTTGAAGTCCGCCAGGCTTAAAGTGGCCAAGATTTGGAAACCCCTACCTTAAACGATTCCCCCCACCCTCACGGGACACCCCACTGCCAGCACCCGTTGGTTCTCACCTGCCGAAAAGACACGGGAAGCCAGCTACAAGTGGGGAGGGGCAACCAAGAATTTAAATTGGGGGGGGGGCGTCGAGACGCAAAGAAAAATTAAGAGGCAGCCGCTCTGCGCGTTGCCACCGCCTTCCCAGACTGAGGAGCCCCCCCCAAAAAAAAAATCTGCGCACCCCCTTCTTTTATCTCAGAAGGCGCTGTGTCAATAGGCGTCTCTCTCTCCCCCCCCCACCCATACACAAACACACCCCGGCAGCAGCGATCTCCACAGCCCCAGCGGAGCCAGCATTAGCCCCCCGCCTGACGCGAGCCAACAGCCAGCAGCGGCGGAGTCGGACTCTCCACGTGTCAGGGCGGGGCGAGGGGACGGCGAAGGCGGGGGGCTGGCCGGAGCTCGGGCTGCGGAGCGCCAAGCACGAGTTCGGGTGGCTTGGGAGGCGGCTGCGGCATTGGCAGAGCGACCCGGTTTCTGTCCTCAACCTTCCTTCGCGCCGCCAGCAGCCCCGGCTGGCTGTCACCGCCGAGGCCAAGGCGAGATGGGGCCCCTCAAGGAAAGCTGCAAGGTAAGACGGGGTGGGGGGGGGGATGGAGAGGAGGAATTGAAGGGTGGGGAGGATTTACAGAGTGAGAGAAAAACCAGGTGTAGCCAAATCTCCTTTCCAACCCGCCCAGTCTGTATGCGTCTAAGCTACCTAAAGACTCGTGCCCAGAGGTACGCGCGTGCATACGTTCTTTGGAGTGGGCAATCGCGTGGATTGATTGATTGATTGATTTATTTATTTATTTATTTATTTATTTATTTATTTATTTATTTATTTATTTATTTATTTTGTCAAATACATATTAAATAATATATATAAGTATAAGCAGGAATTGAATGCATAAAATGAATACAACTAAAGGGAACATTAGGACAGGGACGGTAGGCACGCTGGTGCTCTTAAGCACACCCCTATATACTGTATAATATATAGGGGTGGAAGAGACATCGGTTTCATCTCTGCTTCATCTCACACACACACCAACCCGCCCCCCTCCGTTCATGCAAAAATGCCCTTCGAGAAGCGGCGTTAAATGCCAGGGAGGGGGCTATTCTCGTCCCCCCTCGATCGTATTTATCAGCCCCTCGTCCCTGCATGGGAGACTGCATGGGATGGATGGATGGATGGATGGATGGATGGATGGATGGATGGATGGATGGGGAGACTGAATATTTGGGTGGTGGTGGTAGGGGATGGGCTGCAGGACACCCTTATGGGGCAGAAGTTGATCCTGATCTCTCCCCAGCTGAAGGTGTGCATCCTTCATGCAACTACACACACATATACACACATACATAAGGAGGCTGACATCATTTTATACGGCACTGCCTGTGCTGCGGATCTTTCTCTAGAATGGGTGGGTGGGATCAAGCTCAAAAATAAATAACGTCAGCCCAAAGCTCAGAAAGGTACACGGGTTGGGGTGGGGGTGGGGGGAAAGGGGAGTAGAGAATGAAGCTCAACATATTACATCAGCTCAAAGCTGGATTGTCTCCCACCCCTTTCCCGGTGAGTCTTTTGGGATTCCAGAGTGGTGGAGAAGAGACAGAGAAGGACTATCTCTCTCTCTCTCTCTCTGATAATTGTGTTTTGAGTCCCTCTTCCAGCTGATGCCTAGCATAATATATTCATTACCGTCATTCGGGAAGCAGTTTCTTTTGAAAGGTTAATTTATCTTCCTTCTTTGCATCTGACATTGGGGTTCATTTCGAAATAGATCCCCTTCCAAAGAAAACAAAGCCAAGACCAATTAATATAATGTGATTTTTTGTTTTCCGAGGTGGGTTGAAATATATGTGGATTTACTGCAGAAGAGCTAAAGGACAGTAGGTTGATCAGATCCTTGTATAAAGCCTAAGAGGTTTTTGGATGTTACAACAATTCTTTGCCCAAAGATTGACCATCAATGAAAGGCCATATCATCAATTGGAGCACCGTCATGAGTGGTTTCCCTATCAGACGTTCATAACTCAGTAGACTCAAAGACCGCTCTTGGCTTTGATCATGTGCCAAAAGGCCTACTCCCAAAATTAGACAGAAATTACACTTGATTTAATGAAACGTAAATGAATGATTGATAATAATATTATAGTAATGATACAGTGATAATGATTGATTGTTAAATTCAATGATAATTCAATAAAGGAATTGATGAAATGAAGACTAAGATTACAGAACTATTACCCTGTTAGTTGCATTAACATTTGGAGAGAACTACTAGAGAAGCTCTTAACCATGGCAGCCCCTGAGTTTCAGCTTGTTTGTTTGTTTGTTTATTTATTTACTAATATGATAAACATGTTCATCGACCCCTTTTTTATGCAAATTTGTCATATTTATCAATTTTGAGTTGACTTATTAAAGCATCCAGTAGTCCAATGCCAAAGTTACTAATGGAATGAATGCTTAAGATCCACCTAAAATCAGTTCTAGTTGACTAGGGGTAAACACCAGGCCAACCTCACCCAGTCTTTAAAATGTTAAACTAGATCAAGTGGGAAAGAGAAAAGTCTAGATCTGGAACCTAAACTGGGGGGGTTGTGAAAACATCGTGAAAGCCATGGTGGACCATTTCTGTACTGCTATGAAGAAAACAGCTTGAATGTGTCAACAGGAGTCAAATTTAGCTCAGAGATTTACCTATGGGATTACTATGATAGATTATGAAACCATTTTGTTTCTAGCCTTAGTCTGTCATGGGTACATCAAATACACTTGACAATATGATGCTCTTCAGGTGTGTTTGTTGGAGTTGGACCTGTCTCAATTATATTGGATAGGACAGTGTTTCTCAACCTTGGCACCTTGAAGATGTATGGACCAACTCCAGCAAACATATGCTGGTTGGGGAATCTGGGAGTTGAAGTCCACACGTCTTCAAATTATCACCACTGAGAATCACTGAGCTAAGGAATCTGCTATGGAATACGTTGGGGAAGGCTGATTTAGCTACATCTCTGTTATTTCAAAGATGTCTGAAAATGTTTAAGGATTGAAAGTGGCTCCTATAGATGGAAAACCCTCATCCTGTTGGTGAGCCACAAACTTTTCTTTTTTTCTCTTTGAAGAAAATAAAGTTATTGCTTTAATAAAAACATTAATTTAATTTTTAATTTAAATTTAATTAATTATGATTACAATAATTAATTCACAAAAGAAGATATGGAACACAAAAGACATGCACACTGTTACAAGCAGTGGAAAGAAAAAAAAGGAAACGAGAAATACATATAGGAAATCATTCAGCCTAATTCTTAAACACAGCTCTGTTTATTGATTATACATTGATTGATCATTCAGTTACATTGATAGTAAGGAAGTTGGTAAACTGAAAGCAAATGCATATTGGTGATTCAAAACTGTAAATATGGAATCACATTAGCTTCCCAACACATAAAACTGGACTTATTTGTCCCCTCACTCCCATTCTTAATAAATCCATAATTGATATTTTTTAAAAAAATACTTTTTAAACCAAAATAAGATCTGTCATGGGACAAACCCAATCAATGAATGTGTATTCCTGCTTAATTTATATTTCCAATTAAATGATGTTGTTTGCCAAGTTTCCTAAACATTTTTTGGGATTTCCAGTAAATTAGAAGAAAAATGATAAATGAGAATCATTAAATAAAGCTTTAAGACTGTTATCAATGAATCTTTTATATTGCAATTGAATATTGCAATTGTTTATTCCAGAATTCTTGGAAATAATTAATACTCACCTTTGCAATACTCTTTGTGTATGAAAAATATAGGTATGGCATCATCAAAACATGGAAAATATTGATAGTAATATGGAACATTTTGAAACAGTTGTAAAAACAATATCCTTTAACTGAATTCTAATTCTAATTCTAATTCTAACTTTAGGCAATTCAAAAGCCACTTCAGATATTGGCAAAAAGCTGATTTGAAGTATTAATACCTGTAGCTGACCACAATTTCCATACCTATTTTCGAACTGGGATCATTCAGGAATACAAGTTAGTCTTGGGAGTAAGGATCAAAAATACGTTTCTGTCTCAAATTCATTTATTTATATTTGGGTGCTGCCCAATTTCAAATCAACTCTGGGCTGTTCACAATATAACAAATTGTAAATAGATGAAAACACAATACAAAATAAGTAAATAAAATGGGATTTATTCCCTCTATATATAATCACAGACAAAAACATGTTAAACGAGGGACTCCATCCAACCTGGAAAACTGCCAAGTCTTTAAGGCTTTCTGAAAACCATTGAAGTGATGATGAATTTTATGAATTCATGAATTATGAATTTTAGTGGGCACCAAATGTGCCTCCAAGCCTCTAATGTAAGAATGGTTAGTGAATAGAGAGGTGGAAATAGATATAAACTGCCCAATAATGTTGAACAGGTCACACAATAACTTTCTAATTATGATCATAGTGTATGTTTCTTTTAATTTAATCACTTACATTCCATAGCAAAGTTAAAATACTGAATAGGCCCCTTGACCATAGCTGAAAATCAGAGGTGATTCAGTTACTATATCATAGTTGCGAAGTAGATTTTAAAAACCTAGAAGGTTGCTCTTTCTGTATATAAAAAAGGGCAAAATTTAATATTTTCTCAACCCATTTTTAACGATTAGGAATACTTTTACATAGAAGTAATAATCATTTTTACATTATATTTTTACCATAGGATTTATAGCTATTTGTGTACAATCAAAAATATGTTTATATCCACTAATAAAGAAACTTTCCTCGGAATAAATATTTACAGAATTCAAGCAGTCATTGAAAGCCAACTATTACAAATTGTTATAGAAATATTAGAGTCTATAAGAAGGATATGGAACTTCAGTTAATTAAGTAATCTGATAAATTATCAAACTGTAAATATTGGTGTAGAAAAATAGGTAGTCATAAATAAGATGCAATAAGATCAGGGGTGAAATCCAAAATTTTTCCCTACTGGTTCTGTGGGCATGGCTTGTTGGACATGGCAGGGGAAGGATATTGCAAAATCTCCATTCCCACCCCACTCTGGGGCCAGCCATAGGTGGTATTTGCCAGTTCTCTGAACTATTCAAAATTTCCACTACCGGTTCTCCAAAACCTGTTAGAACCTTCTGGATTTCACCCCTGAATAAGATATAATACAGTATAACATGTATGAATAATTTGTATTCAATTCAAATATTGTTGTACTGAAAATCTCCTGTGTTTGATAACAGACCAATTGTTTCAGTATTACAAATCAGAGATAAAGGAGGTATTTTACAAGTGATAAAGTATCCTGCTAAATGAACAACTAATACCATTTGCAATAACCCTAGCAAAGGTAATATAATACAATGTATTAATTCAATTAAAGCAAGAAGAAAATCCACACAGGATTTATTTTAAAAATTGCCAATGTACCATATCAAAGGCCTTCTCTGCATTCAATGATGCAGAACATCATCACTGGTTTCAATAGTTTTGAATGTGTGCTCAGAATGTAGTCTACATGTATATATGCATGCAAAAAGGCACTCATTAACCCCAAGCCATATTGTTTACTGTTTTCAACAAGAGTGCTAATTGCACAGGTTTTCATTGGATAAAATACGATGACAACAGTCATTCTGCTGATGTCAGATTATTTGTTGGGACATGGGTGTAAGTGGGTCTGGGAAACAGTAGGAATTGATAGTCTGTAGAGATTCTCAGTCATCCAGGTCATGGTTGTCCCAAAGGTGCTTTTTCAGGAGGCAACTGGACTTTCTTGTTTTTTCGTTTGAAGACGTTTCACTTCTCATCCAAGAAGCTTCTTCAGCTCTGACAGGATAGTGGGGAATGGAAGGATTTATATTCCTTGCAGACAGCTGGTCATCTGAATCCTTTTAGCGGGTTGTTGAAGCACTTGGACATTTATCTGTGTCCTCAGGGTCACCTGAGTAGTGCTTCTTATAGTCTGCAATTTTTTCCTCTGGAAATCCATTCCTACTCCCACACCATTCAGTGGGTGTTTGTCCCAAATTGTAGAGCTAAATATCTTTTAGATCCTTCCATACCCCACTATCCTGTCAGAGTTGAAGACGTTTCTTGGATGAGAAGTGAAACGTCTTCAAAAGAAAAAAACAAGGAAGTCCAGTTGCCTCCTGAAAAAGCACCTTTTGGACAGTAGGGATTGATCCAACTTTCCAACTTTCAATGTATATCTATAGCTCTGATATGAACTGTGGAATTCTCAGGGCTCTTTGAATGTGGTAGTTTGATCATAGAAGTTACCCATTACCCAGCTAGGTAGTATCATCTGTACTAGTGACACTACTTTCTTTTCCCTTTAGAAGGATCACAAGATGCAGGACAAGGAGTTTTGCCGCAGCCGGATTCCTCGCCTGGTACTTCGGCCTCATCTCCCCCAGCAACATTTCCAATACCAGAAGGTGTCTCCAGCATCCGAATCCCCCTTTTCTGAAGAGGAAAGCAAAGAATTCAACCCTTTAAGCTCATCTGGAGGGTCTGCCAGGACAATCAGCAGCAACAGCTTTTGCTCAGGTATTAAAGAAAGAATGTACATCAATTAGGATAAATGGCTGTTTTTATACTATCAACACTGAATGGTCTTAGTGGTCTTCTAATCCAGCCCCCACCCCCCCCATGCAACTTTCATTTACCCTGTTTCCCTGAAAATACGATCTGATTTTTACATGTGTGCCCAATATAAGTCTTACCCCCAAAATAAGCCTTAGTTAAGACCCCGCCCATTCTGGGGTGCACACAGTGGAGCAAGGAGCATGGGTAAAAAGCTAGAGTGTGGATGGGGGGGTGGAACTGCCCTACTTATCTGTTCTGTCCCCCTCGCCTCAGTCCGAGCGATGACTTAATTAGCCGGCAACTATCAGCTCTGGCAGCAAACTAGCGAGTGTCTGCCAAGTGTCTCTGTTATCTCTCTTGATGCCAATGAGTCAACCAGGAACAAACAATACTTCAGCTCTAATTAAGCAGTTGATTTGCTTGCCACAAAGTGGTATAGCAGCCCTGCTGCTTTTATATCCTGTGGGGTGTGGCTCCATGACTCAGCACTTCCTAGGCCTGCCCCACCCCTGCTTTTGTTGTTCCCGCCTCTCCTGCCTACGAAACCTAGGGTCCAGCCAGGCCTGATTGCCATCAGCCGGGTCTGGAGGCGTGGCCTGGGGAGGAAAGAGTCAGGGGACGGAGGCCTCATTATTTCCTCCACCTGGCCTGCCTCTGGCTCCTGGAGCTGAGCCAGGGAAGCCGGTGCTCCCGAGGTAAGTCCTGATGGCCCTTCCCCCTCACTTTCCAAGTCACTTTCTGGCAGGGGGCCCCAGGCCTCGCATACCCCGACACCTGCCTCGTCTTGCAGGTCCACTTCTCCTGCGTCTGCTTGCTCACATGCGTCGCCCCCGGCCTCCAATCCAGAGCTCTCTTATCAGCTGCTGAGGGCTTTCTGGAAGGCCTCTGACGGCAAAATGGAGCCTGGAGACAATGCACACGAGTAGCGGCAAACGGCCATAGAAGAAGTGGGCTGGCAGTGGGCTCCTGCTGGTAGGGCTCTCAGTGCCACCACTGTGAGATGAGTCAGTAATTAGACATTCTCAAAAATAAGACCTGGTGCCTTTTTTGGTGGCAAAAAAAAAAAAAAAATAAGACCGGGTCTTATTTTGGGGAAAACACAGGGTATGTATTTCAGGCTTTTCCCATCTTGCTCATTTAAAAAGAAATGGTTACAAGATAGGGGAAAAGATCTGAGGTTTGTGTACAGAATCTGCCTACTTTCCCCTTTCCCTGATCCTCCGTCCCCCTTTATCTCCCTAGTGTCTGATTGATTCAAACAGGTTGTTTTGGTAATGGTCTTGGGGGGCTCAGTGATGGTCCAGATTTCATTCCAACACCCCCTGCAGTCACATGACTATATTTTGGACATAGCTGTAGCCTGCAGTTACAGCTGTTTACAGTGCCTTATGGTTACATAATCATAATTTACAATGAATTTGTCAGAAACCAGCATTTACTTCCAGTTTCCGACAGAAAAGTCCATTCTGGCACATTTGGAAGTGTAAGCAAGTGCTATTAATGTTGCTGTGATGGGCGTGGCTTGTATAAAACACCCATTTCATAGAAGGGAAAACTGGTCAAACTATTTGTCAAATCAAGTAATTTGTCTAGGAATCTGGATACATGCCAAAAGATAAGAGCAGAGCCCTGAGATGCAGACCAACAAATTTGAATCCAGCCATTTGCCCATTTGTGGCCCATCTGTGCAATCTATTTCACAGAAAGAAAGATTTGTAAAGAAGTTGCCCAATAGGCATGAGATTTGAGCCTCGAAACAGTAGACCATCTCTTTGAATGCAGAAATCTTTCTTCTTCTCATTTGAGTATCCTTCCCTAGACACCTACTACTGATACCTCTCTGATACCCATATTCAAACATGCATATGTAGAACAGTGATAGTATTCAGCCAGTTTTATCCGGTTCGGGCAAATTGGTGGCAGTGATGGGAGGCTCCACCCAGACATAATCATGTCCCATTTTTGACATTCTGCGCGTGCGCGGAAGGTCCTGTGCTTGTGTGGAGGTAACATTTGCAAACCAGTAGCAAAGGTAAGTGAATCCTACCCCTGATGTAGAACCTTTTCCTTTTTCCTAACCCAGGTCTCTTAGCTGCGTCTTCCCATTCCATTGGGTCAACTTCTTCCTTGTCTTCACATTTTTATAGGATCATCTCCTGCTTTCTCCGAGATTCCTACTAACCAAATGGTGACAACGGAGTCTATTTTTCTCTTTTCCCAGATGATAAGAAATGGTCCAAATGTTAGTTTGCACACATATTTTTTTTTTCTTAGTGACATGAGAAAGGTCCACAGCGTCATACTTACCACGTTGCCTTCTCCCCAAAATAGAAAACTGCAAAGGATTTGGTGATAGACCAGCCTTAGCCAACCAATTCTAGATGCGTGGAAGGGGGTATTAACTGAAAATCCTAGGAATTGAAGGCCACAAGGTCAGTCATGAAGGATCAAGGTCACACATTAGTTTCAGTTCAGAAGATTTGTTGCTCAATCTTGTAAACAAGAATCTAGTCAACTAATGAGCA
This sequence comes from Ahaetulla prasina, assembly GCF_028640845.1. Taxonomy (NCBI): domain Eukaryota; kingdom Metazoa; phylum Chordata; class Lepidosauria; order Squamata; family Colubridae; genus Ahaetulla; species Ahaetulla prasina. The sequence continues at coordinate 27,213,283 of NC_080541.1, forward strand.
ATACTTAATTGGTGCCAGGTAAGGGTCAATGGTATTCAAGAGGGGTTGGATTTGGGTAATTTGTGGTAAGATAATGACTCTAGGCTGATGACTCACTAAACTCCTCCCTAGCGCTGCATGCTTTTCTGCTACATATAATAACTATGGTAGAGTCTTTTTAAAACTCTGGAAGGCCTGGGAAGAGATGTCCACAAATTGGTGCATATGCAAAGGAGCAGGGCTTTGATTATGCAATTGCATCCACCATCTTGGTCTTTAATCCCCCACCATCCACAGATACTCGTCTATGGGCAAAACATCCTCCAAGTTCTTTTTTTATTGCATTTTTGCCATTCATTATCTTTTTCTACAGGGTTTTTCACCCATTGATGCCTACTTAATAAGACTGTGACTGGAAAAGCCAGAAATAATTATTCAAACGTTACCAATTTCAAATATTGAACTATCAATACCATCAAAAACTTAACTATTTATAGAGTCACTTGGGGCAATTTTTCCATTCTTTGCCTATTAAACTTAGGGAGAATCCGTTGGTTTGATGAGTGATAACTATCATTTAGTTTGTCAAAAACATGCTTCCCAAGAGGCACAGCTTGTTTATTGCTTTCTTCTTCCAAGTGCTGTTATGCTTCAGTACCTGCAGTAGAGCTAAAATAATTGTGGATGAAATTTTCCACTGGCTAAAACCACGTACTGCTATTTGAATTAGTAGACAATTATTTTAAAGTCAGCCTGAAAAGATGGCATAGCTCTTTCACAAATGTTGCTGGGGTTTACACATTGTCGACAGATGTTTGATGTTCTTTGGTCACATTGTATAAAATATGTGGCTTATCCAGCCTTCACCAGCTTAATAGATTCCAGATTGCCCTTCCTGGCTAGGGGATAAACGTTGCTGCCCAAGGGCATCAGGATGGAAGGAATTACAAATTTCTGATTTTATAATCTGTTAATGCTGTTTAACATATTTAACTCATTAATATTGATGATCCATCAGAAACAAACCCTAACCCATTCTAAGTCAATGATACACCACCTGTACACCGCCCTGAGTCCTTTGGGAGAAGGGCGGTATAAAAATTTAATAAATAATAATAATAATAAAATAATAATGATCAAATCTGTCAGCAGAGATGATTCTGGTAGCTGTAGTATGCAAATGAGAGAATATCCTTCTCTTCTTTGTAGATGCTTTGAAAGGTGCTGTGGATTCAGTTTCTGAAAGGAAACTGAACAGTGGTCACCAACTGGTGGTCCATGGACCACTGGTGGTCCGCAAGAAAATTTTGGTGGTCTGCAGAAAAATTATTTGCATTTTTTATATTGCACTAAATCAGGGGTCCTCAAACTATGGTCCCTAGGCCGGATACATGCAATGAATGGTTGTGAGTGAGTCTCCCCCTTTGGGGTCTTTTTGTGACCCCAAATTGGGGGCAGAAATTCCAACTTGGGGTCTGCTTCAGCCTCCTGGTATGGGGCTTTGGGCAAAGGCTAGAATGAAGTGCTGCTAGTGACAAAGAGCGAGATGGCCTTGTTCCAGTGGGACTGCTTGATGGCCTGGAACTGGCTGACCATCTCAGTCAGCTGAGCCTCCAGGTGCCGGTACCTAGCCTTGCACTCCCGCAGGTCTTCCCTCTGCTTGGAAAGCCTATAGTCATAGTCCTCAGTGAGGTGCTTCTGTTGAGCCTCCTTCTTGGTCAGATCCAATTTGAACTGAGCCAGCAGTTTTGCCAACTCTTTCTCGTGGTGGCTGCTTAGCTCCAACAACTGCTTCCTGTTGGGGCCCTAAGGAGCCTGGGGAGGCAAGGAGTGGCTGGGAGGGGAGGGGCGAGTAGAGGCTGGTGAGGCACCCCTCCACGTGAGTGACATCGAGTTGGCCACGCCCACCCAGTCACATGACAGCCTAGCCATCCCCACCCAGCCGGTCATTAGACAGATCATATTTCTAGACCGGGATGCCCTATGCACGGTCACTCACGCCCTCGTGACGTCTCGTCTGGATTACTGCAATGCTCTCTACATGGGGCTCCCCTTGAAGGGCATCCGGAGGCTGCAGTTAGTCCAGAATGCCCTCGTGGCTCCCGTGTGACACCTATCCTGCGCAGACTGCACTGGCTACCTGTGGCCTTCCGGGTGCGCTTCAAGGTTTTGGTAACCACCTTTAAAGTGCTCCATGGCATAGGGCCGGGCTACTTACGGGACCACCTACTGCTACCGAATACCTCTCACCGACCCGTGCGCTCTCACAGAGAGGGACTCCTCAGGGTGCCGTCAGCTAGGCAGTGTCGTCTGGCGACACCCAGGGGAAGGACCTTCTCTGTGGGGGCTCCCACCCTCTGGAACGAATTCCCCCCAGGACTCCGTCAACTTCCGGACCTCCGAACCTTCCGTCGTGAGCTTAAAACACATTTATTCATCTGCGCAGGACTGGATTAGATTTTAAATTTATATTGGTTTTTAATGGGTTTTATTATTTATACTGCTTTTTAATAATTCGGCCTTTTAGAATAAGTTTTTTAATTGTTATTTTAATTTGTATTTATATGTTTTTTACTTGCCTGTGAACCGCCCTGAGTCCTTCGGGAGATAGGGCGGTATATAAATGTGATTAATAAATAAATAAATAAATATTAGTGGTCCGCAGGATTTAAAATTATGAATTATGAGGTCCGAAAGGTTGGTGATCCCTGTTTTAGAACACGATCATAATACTGTCAGTAGCATATTTAAAAATTTATAAATGTGGAAGGTACCCTTGTGATCCTGCAAAAAGGACAACTGTGTTGCAAATAGATGTTTGTTTGCATTCCTGGGTCTTCAAAGCTCATTTTGGAGATTAGAATCAAATTTCTGCATAGCCTTAAGGCTTAGGCAAGGATGAGGCATGAATGGTCCCCTGGCTAGTATTGAATGTCCAATGTTATCCAGCAAACCTAACCAACATGTTAGAAATAGGAAGGATGAGTTTATATTTCACTGACATCCAGACCCCTACAGGTTGTCCAGTGCTGGATTAGTAGATTAGAACTGGAGAATGCCTAGTTCAATCCAACTTCACTGTGAAATTTACTGGAAGGATCTCAGCCTCACCTGCCTTACATGGTTGCTGTGAGGATTAATTTGGTGGCGTTGTGTGATACCTTGAGATACTTGAGGATGAACAGAAAGATATTACATACAAATGGCATACAGTAAGTGGAGGCATTCTTTTATAATAACAACATAGCAAGGAGTACTGGTTCCATACAAGTAAGATTTGGAAAGTCTTGCCAAAGGAGAAATATGACAAAGCAGAAGTGACTCTTTAATATGTATGTTGCAAGTATACATAGTTTTCTGTCTCTTTAATTACAATGGCTTCTACCAAAGAATGTAAGAATGAATAAAGGTGGTGGAAATACCAAACAAGTCCCTCCAGGAATTCTTCGGAAAGAGCAATGGCTACTAAATAATTCCTGGTAGTGGAAATTATTCCTTCTCAGTGAAGTCATCCAAGGCCTGGATGATTGTTTAGCCTTCTGAATTGATGCAAACCAGTTCAAATCAAATGAGTCTAAATAAATTCAAACTGATCTGGATGCTTTCCACATTAATATTTTAAAGATCATAATTAATATGAATCAAAGCTGATCCAATTAGGTATTTGTTCTGAACTGATTTGGACATCCCAAATTTTCCAAATCAACACGAACAAAATGCCATTAATTTGATTCTGTAATAGCCACCTATTTTTCAGTAGTCCAGTATAGAAAATATATTGCAAGTAATGCTTTTTTTTAGTATTCTGTGAAATTCAAATTAGGATAGCACTATTTCCAGAACATGTACCATTTGACTTTGAATAATATAGACTATTGTGTATCACTATAAAATTGTAACAGAAAAGCATACTTGATGAATATGAACAAGGTCCACGTATAAGCATAACATGGTAAATCTTGCAAAATGGTTACTATGGCTTCAAATGGGAAGTATGCAGGAGCTAAAATGAAGATTACTTAAAACATACCAAATTATATAGACAGATGTGCTGTAAGAATATGAGAAAATCATGCCATTCGCTCCCAGTTTAGATAATTGCTTCAGATGGTAATGTGTCTGTGACAGAATGCAAATTGGTTGCTTATACTTTGAAACTTGCTAGTTATCACATTTATGATGCTTTTCAGCCAGTGAACTGAATAGTTACCTCTGGACGGCAATCAATCTAGATTAACTCATCACAGTTCTAGTATAAAAGAAATAGTTTCAGTTGCTGAGCAATGTTATATAACCTACCTTTGTATCTTCCAGAATATAGGGTTGCATTGCCCTAGGTATTTGTGTAATAGATGGAAGTAGTTCTAAATTTTAATAGAGAAACAGGCTGAGCTGGAGGGCAGAGTTAAATGTGTCATCAGTTTGGAACATTTTACGCTCCCACAAGAGATCTAAGTCTAGCTCCCTTCCTCATGAATTCTATTGACCCTTATCTCTACTGCCAATGTAGCTTTGACTGTTAGTTACCAGATTCCTATGCATAGGTAGCAATAATAACCTTTTCTGTGCATTGAACTAAGTGAATCCTCCTGGTTATTTGTGCCTGACAATTTTAGCATCGCAAGTTGTTGTCTCATCTGCATCTCATGCTATTTCAGCTCTAGTCCTGAGGATATGGCCTCAGGCAATGCTTTTTAGAGGAAGTAACATTGCTGAATTCTGTAATTGAATGTTTTTTTGACTTGCATTTTATATCTGTTCTTTGGCAGGTGACCTCATACATAACTGTGGCCCACACATGAAAAAAAAATGATAAAAATAATATTGGCTTGCAAAATGTTCATGAAGATGTTTAGAGATAGTGTTCAGCATTTTAAATAAAGTCCTCCACTGTCCCCAATCTGTTAACCACTAAATGTACTGGAATGACAATCTCCAGAATGCCCAACCATCACTATGTTGATTGGCAGCTCTGATGCTTATAGACTGAGGCCAGCAACCTTAAACACTCAAAGAGCCACAAAGATCCTAACCAGAAGGCCCCCCCCCCCCCGTTCAATTCTGGAGCTGACCGGACATCCAGTTCCCCCACCATAGAGTATCCTCCTAGCGTGGCGTCCTTTTTCCTCTGCCAACCAGAAATCTGGTTCCCTCACCATAGAGTCTCCTCCTAGCATGGCATCCTTTTTCCTCTACCTGTCCTAACTGAAAGTCCTATTGGTGACAAGGAGCTACAGAAGAGGGATGAAAGAGCCACATGCGGCTCCAGAGCCGCGGGTTGCCTACCCCTGTTATAGACCAAACCATTTGAGCGGTGTCAGGAGGGATCTGCAACCAATGTGTGAGAGATTGCAGAGAGGTTGGAAAAAGAAGGCAACCATATAGTAATAAACAATCAAGAGATAGCAGCTGGTGAGTAGCAGACAAGCACATGCACGCATGCTCCATTTGCATGAGCAGCAGGCGTTCATGCCACTTGCACAAATGAAACTGCGTGCACAATTGAGTCCAAAATTTCTGTTTCTAAGGAGAAAGTTGTTAAATGAGTTTTGCCTCATTTTGTGACCTTTCTTGCCACAGTTGCTAAGAGAATCACTGTAGTTTTATTAAATTATAACATGGTTGTTAATTGAATCCGGCTTTCCCACGGGCTTGTCAGAAAGTCACAAAATCTGATCACATGACCCTGGGACACCGTTGCTGTCATAAATATGAGTCAATTGCCAAGGGTCTGAATTTTGATCATGTGACCCTGGAGATGCTGAAATGGTTTTAAGTGTGCAAAACAGTCATAAGTCATGTTTTTTCAGTGCCATTGTAACTTGGTCACTAAACAAACTGTTGTAAGGTGAGGACTACAATTAATGCATAAACAGCAATTTGATCCAGGTGGATCAAAATCTTGGAAGAAGCATTTGAAAACACTCAAAGAGATTCTGTCTTAATTAACTCATCATAACTGAAGCTGATACCTTTTTGCTTGTAGTGTCCAAGTTTCTGTGTTTCTACTAGATGAGCATTAAGGGTTATGGACATAGTTCTAATATCTTTCATCTTCATAGCTGAGGCTGATACATTTTTGTTATAGTGTCCAAGTTTCTGTGTTTCTACTAGATGAGCATTAAGGGTTATTGACATAGTACGGATGTTCTTGATCTTGCCAAGCTGGGTGAGACGTAACATGATGTGGTGTACAAGGTTGCAATTACAATTTGGACTTTTCTGCCTAGATGAATGGCAGAAAAGGCTTTGACTTAAAAGATGCTTCACTACATCCAGAATTGGTGTGTGCGGCAGAAGAGTTGACGTTCTGGTTTAATCTGTTTTTAAATGCCTTGTGTTCTTCAATAATGTTCTGATCACACAATATGTCCACAGTTGAAACTTGATGCCAACCTTCCTTGGCAGCATCATCGAGGCTCAGCTGTGCTGCAAAAGAGGTGTTGGTAGAAGGAACTATGCTAGGACATTTGTTCGGGTGGTTGGAGGGGAGAAAATTTCCATGTTGCCAATTCTCATTGCATCTGAATCCCATTAACTAGATTTCACTAAAAACAAACGAACAGACCCTTTCCTGCTGGGTATGAACATTCTGAAAAACTGAATAAATAGGAATTAGATACTCTTCTCTATCTCCTCCGCCCCTCTTCCACCCTTAGGTTTGGATTTCAGCTGCAGGATTCATATGTCAAGCTGAGAAAAAACATTCACCAGAAACATTCAGCTGGCTTGTTCACTTCAGATTATTTTCCAGTATTAGTTCTGTTTAAATCAAGTTGCGCAGCCATTTTGGAACCATTTTTCATGTAGATTGAGGCATATTGGCTACCTGAGCTTTAAGGTAGCTGTTCCGAATAGATGAAATAAAAAGGAAGTTTTGCTCATTTTGGAAAAGTTAAGCCATTTACCTTAATAGTTCCAGAATGAGAAAGCAAGACACTAAAGGAAATGTATTTAAATGTTCCAGCAGTATAATATTGTGTATTAGATCCCTAAGCCTATTATTAACCTATCACAGTAGATATTTCTAATAAGATGCACAATCTATTCTTTGTTATGTGTTCACTGTACTGCAGATTAGTAATTTAATTTTAGCAAAGGAGTTGCACCTCAAAAATGGCACACAATCTGATGCCTAGTGAATACACGAGATCCACTTAATTAAATGTTATACAGTATATTGCAAAGAATGAGTTAATACACACACATGCATTTGCTAGGCAGAGGTAGTCCTTGTTTAGCAACTGCCTCATATCTCAATCATTCATAGTTAACAATGGTGATGAAAAAGTAACTTTTCCACCAGTCCTCGCATTTACAACCTTCACAAGTCTGTAAAGCAGGGTGTCAAACTCAAGGCCCGTGGCCCAGATTTGGCCCATGGAGTGCTTAGATCTGGCCTGCAAGGCTGTCCTGGAAATAGGGAAGGACCGGTCCAAAGTGCCTCCTGCCAGCAAAAGCAGTGTTGTGGTCCGCCAGCAGCCTACGGAGATGGCAACGGAGTCAGACAGCGATGAGGCTGAGGAAGAGCATGGGCCAGTTTTGGAGGCTGGGAATGGTCCGGATGGGGGCTCTGCGTCAGAGGCTGAGGTGGGGCTAGGGCCATCGGGGAGTGGGGTGCGGACTCCAGAGCCTCCAGAGACTGACAATAGTGAGGCAGAGTAACAGGAGGAGCCTGTTCCTAATGCAGTCATGAGATGAGCTGCCAGAAGGCAAGAGTAGCTTAAGCAAAGAGAACAAATCAAGAGTAGGACCAAGAGATGATTGGCCCCTCCCATAAGGCTTAAAAAAGACCAGCAATCGCATTTGAGTTTTGCTGGAAAACAACGTTGATAGCTTCATCTTCTTGCATTTATTTTTGTATCAGTGTCTTCTGAACATTTGCCAAGAAAGGCCTTTGGCAGTTTGCCTAATTGGACCAAGGTTGGTGATAGGACTGAGGAATTTGTGTTTGGGAGGAATTTGCTTTAATTTAGTTGGACTACCTTGAGAATGAAGTAATTCTCAGCTGTTCGAATAAAGTTTGTTTGTTTTTTGCTACTACCTACTTGCCTGGGTCACAACAAGCAGAGCTCATGAGGGCGGCCCTCCTGGGCTCTATTTTCTCTGGCACAGTGCTGCAAGAGGCCATCACAGATGAAAATTGAGTCCGGGAGGGCCATGTGCCCCCCTCACGAGCTGTGTTTTTGCTGGCAGAGTACTAGCAAAACAAACTACTAGCAAAAGACACATTTGATCACACGAGTGATGTCGAGCTGGCCACACCCACCATGGCCACACCAACCCCAGCCCTCTGAAGTCAAACACAACCCTGATGCGGCCCTCAATGAAATCAAGTTTGACACCCCTGCTGTAAAGCAAAGAGAAGCAGAAGTAAGATCCCAAGCACAGTCACAATTTCACTTAGCAATCACTTTGCTTAACTCTTGGGTTGCCTGTTCCAGTTGTGGTTGCTAAACAAGAACTACCTGTTTATCCAGGTAGATATATATGCATTTATAGTTATTTTTTAAATCAATTATATTAAATAAATAGAAGTATGTGCAGAGCAACTGTGTATTCTGGAACAAGAGAATGGAAGGGATCAAGGTAGAAATTTTGCCAGAACATAGTAGTAGTACTTTATTGTCATTGCACCAGAGGTGGTATTCAGCAGGTTCTGACCAGTTCTGGAGAACCAGTAGCAGAAATTTTGAGTAGTTTGGAGAACTGGTAAATACCACTTCTGGCTGGCCCTGCCCCCATCTATTCTCTGCCTCCCGAGTCCCAGCTGATCGGGAGGAAATGGGGATTTTTCAGTATCCTTCCCCTGCCACGCCCACCAAGCCATGCCACGCCCACCAAGCTATGTCCATTAATGGGGTTTATTTCTGAGAAGAAATGAGGAACAGGATTGGCCTACAAAATTTTTTCTCAAGGATTCATGGAATCAAAGCAGCAGCCTGCCGTCCTGTTTCCCACAGTGGCCAGATGCCTCTGGGATAATATACAAAGAAGCCTGACAGGCTATACTGGATGCCAAGATTTAATTTAGCTGTCAGAGCTGATGGCTGCTGTTGGATGTGTCATCCTGGACAACATTTTTCCCCTATCCTTTTCAAATTCATTTGTGTTGTGGAGATGTGTCTTTGTCTTTCATTGATCCATTAAAAAAATGGCATATTTTATAATAGAACTATGTTGGCAGTAGGTAATGGGAAATATAGTCCGCTACACACTCATACTGTATGTATATGTCTTTTTTTTATTTTATGTCTCTTTAATTGATATTGGGCGTTTTTTATACCACTATTGAAGAACTCTGGGTAACAGGGGCTCTGCAAATCAAATCAGTCATGTAATAACTTGTGAAGCTGCTATTCTGAAGAAAGCCATTTCAGGAATTCTTCTCATCCTGTCATCTAAAGATTGACTTTTTAAAAAGCAAGGAAGGTCTTTGATGGGTAAATTTATTTCTGGTTTATCTCATTGTTTTAAACCTGAGGCACAAACGTCTGTTTCTACTAAGAAAGTCATTGATAAGAATGTGCCACTGGGCTAAGATTTTGTGAATGCTAGAGGCTAAACCTTGTTAATTTAGCAAGTTTCCCAGTGAATATTCTAGAGGTAGACTGTACATAAATTCAGCTTTTAAGCCTCTGCGTGTCACCTGCATGACTGATTTTTTTTATAGCATGAGTTCTTCTGATAAGTGATTATCCCCCATGCCGGTGTCGGTGTCATGTGTGCCTACTTGGGAAGCCAAGTCAGTGACCTTGACTTCTGTCTTCATATGTTTTGCTCATCAATCATCCTATTGGTTATGTATCCTTCCTGTCCCCATCACCTGTTTTCTTTTCTACACATAGGAATCAAGGCAGAGCGTTGAAAACAGGATCCAGCCCAAATGCTAAAGTGGCATGAAGCCAATTCCTTTAAGCCGAATCACTGTTGTGTAATGAGAATTTTTTTTATTAAGGCACACTTTCAGATTACTTAGGGACAAACCTAAGGGACTGGTGGCTTATTTCATTCCATTCTTAAAAACTTCTTCAAGGAAATTGTTTTATTTTGCCACCAAGAAATGGGGAAAAGCAGTAATAATTTATCTTTACAATTGAATCAGGGTTCTACTTACCTTTACTACTGGTCCGCAACAGGACAACACTTGTTCACTCGTACACACACTTCTGCACATGCACAGAAGTTTCCTGATGACATCAGGATCGGTGGGTGGAGCCTCCTGCCAGTTTTACTACCGGTTCATAGAACCGGTCCGAACCGGGGGCAACCCACCACTGAATTGAATGGTGGAGAGCATTTCACTAGATGTAGCTGCTGGCCACCCAACATAAAACAAAGCTAGGGAAGGGAGACTTAACTATCCCTGCTAATATTTTTATCAAGCACAGTGAAAACCTCTGGAAAATATTTATTGATCCATAAAAAAAACTTAGACCACAGTCTATCAAAAAGCAATCTCTTGCAGCTCAAAGGGTTGCTGTCAGGAAAATAGGAGGAAAATTGACTGCTTTGAGTTTTGCATTAAAAATAATAAAGATGGGTTTAAAAAATTGTAATCTAAAATCTAAAACCCTCGTTCCTACAAGTTTCTTTTCTTCTTGGCAAACCCGGATCTTTATTTAAAATAGGTACGGCCAACCTGCCATGATAGAGTTTATCAAAAAGCAGGATTAAAAAAAACACCAAATGGGTTAAATAGTATGTTAAAACTCATAACAATAATTGTTGTAATACTGATAGAGAGGCCCTAGGGACAAAAGCTGTGACCTCAAAACCTGAGGGATGGGTCATCAAAAAACAAAGAAAAAATAGAGAAGATCCTAGGTTGCTCATCAGAGGAAATCCATCTGAGGTGAGGTGCCATAACATAGAAATCACTCTTTGGAAAAAAAATCATTTGTACTGTCCTTTTTCTATTTCCTTTAGCAATCACGTGAGGAGAACAATGAAACCAAATATTGCATGCTGCTCAGTCGGATTCATGAACACCAACTGGCAGTCAGAAAACATGACAAAAATTCTTTAAATTAACAACATATAGACAGATTTAACCATAGTTTCAATTTGGAAAATGTGACAATCCTACGGTAGATCAGGCCAAGTCCAAAAATGCCAGGGAATTTCTAGAAGCCTGGCACTCTGACAAATCAGCCATCAATAGATACATAGATAATAACAACATCTATAGACCATGCAAAAGAGACAAACAAACAGCCCAAAAGAGAAAAAGACTCCAGCACCTCTCCACCAGTTATCAGCACTCAGATCAGCATGGATTAAATCCAAAGTTAACTTCAGACCAACAATCAAATAAACAATGCCTCAGTCAAGAAACTGCCAAAGAGCCCAACCAAAGAATCTCAAATACTGCCTCCACCCACACAGACAGGCAAGTCACCAGAATATAAACCAGGGTTGAAATGCTATCCGTTCGGACCGGTTCGGCCGAGCTGGTAGCAATGATGGCTAGTGGTTCAGAGAACCAGTAGCGATGGCAGCTTGAGGCTCCGCCCACCCACCTGGTCATTGTTACTTCCTGGTTTTAACCAGGAAGTAACCTGTTTTTTACCCTCTGTGCAAGCTCAGAGAGCACCGAGGACCCCCTCATGTCAACCCAGAGCTACAAATATTCTCCTTCATTAGATCTCTTGCAATTCTGAGATACACAAAGCTTCTGCCCCTGTATACAAGAGGCTGGTTTATTTTTTTAAATTTCAACCGACTGATTTTCCTTTAACTCATCCTGCCTCGACCTGGGATTTTGCGACCTCTTTTGCCACTGTTGTTAAGCAAATCACTGCAATTGTTAGATCAGTGGTTCTCAACCTTTATAGTGCTGCAACCCCTTTAATACAATTCCCCACGATGTGGCAACCCCTTTAATACAATTCCCCACAATTTGGCGGTCCCAACCGTAAAATTATTTTCGCTTTGAATTTATCGCGCCTGAAGCCGTATTGGCTAGCGATCTGAACTGCTTGCGATTGCCTTGAGGACAGAGGCATTAAAGCGGAGACTCCTCCCCTATTAAGTTTATCGCGCCTGAAGTCAGATTAGACTAGCGATTGGGAGTGATTGCAGCTGGCTTGAGAGGGAGACATCAGAGCAAAGATTTTTCTCTTTTTTAATTCATCGCGCCTGAAGCCGAATTCAGCTAGCGATTTGAAGAGCCTGCAGCTGGCTTGTGGAGTCAACCATTGTAGCGCGATTCTTCGACTCGCAAGTATACTTCCCATATTTCCAATGGTCTTGGGTGGCCCCTGGCAAATCGTCATTCGACCCCCAACGGGGTCGCGACCCACAGGTTGAGAACTGCTGTGTTAGGTGAATCACACAGCTGTTAAGTGAATCCAATTTCCTCTATTGAGTTTGTTTGTCAGCAGTTAGCTGGGGAGATTGCAGATGGTGATCACATGACCCTCGGATGCTGCAGCTGTGTAAAATACTTGCCGGTTGCCAAGTGCTCAAATTTTGATTCTGTGGCCATGTGGATACTGGTGAAAGCATTGTAAGTGCAAGGACATTTCATAATTAGAGGTGGTATTCAGCAGGTTCTGACCAGTTCTGGAAAACCGGTAGTGGAAATTTTGAGTAGTTTGGAGAATCCGTAAATACCACCTCTGACTGGCCCCGCCCCCCGCCCCCTTCTATTCTCTGCCTGCCGAGTCTCAGCTGATCAGGAGGAAATGGGGATTTTGCAGTAACCTTCCCCTGCCACGCCCACCAAGCCAAGCCCACCAAGCCACACCACGCCCACAGAACTGGTAGTAAAAAATTTGAATCCAACCACTGGTCATAAGTCACTTTTTTCAGTGCTGTTGTAACTTCGAATGGTTGCTAAACATGACTGTAAGTCAAGAAATACCTGTATGCGTTTTACCACAACTTAGTTTGAGGATTAAGGATATGGGAATTGATTTTCTGTAAACCCACCAGCGGACAAGACCTGGATTGTCTCTGTTATTATCTTGAAATCTTGATATCAGAGGAATGGGAGTGCAGAAGATAATAGCATGTCTTTAATTCCATGAGAATTGAGAATGTGGAAGGGCTTGTTCTGCTAAGAGGTTAATTTAAATGCTTTATGTCACAGCCACCAACCACGTTAGAGCAAGTACTAGTTAGGAACTGTTTGTAATTGATGGCCTGGTAGGGAGAAAAAAAAAAGGAGGAGGGAAAACATTTTGTGCTGTCCAAAATTATGTGCTGCCAAGTTGCACGAGCTGCAAGTTGGCAGATTTATTTCCTTCTTTCTTGTAAAAAAAAAAAAAGAAAGAAAGAAAAGAAAAGTGTTTTATGATCAAGCAAATAAAACCGGGAAGTGGGAAGTGATCCTGTTAAGTTCATGGCATGCTGTCATCGCCCAATCTTCTGCTTCCCTTTCCTGTCTGATTTTCTGCAAAACTATGGTGGTAGAGTTTAGCAGGCGTTACTCTGAAGGACAAAGTTATCTCTGGTTACATTTCCTTTCGTTCCCACTTGTGACTGAGGCTCTGACTTCACAATTTCGTCATTGTCATTACGAAGCTTCTAGAGATAAGTCATTCTCCATTTTGAGATAGTGTGTGTTAACAAGTCAGGGGGGCAAGTGGTAAGATCTGGCCACTAACTTAGAGGTGTGGGAGAGAAAGTTTTCAAGAATCACTTGAGAGTCAACCCACTGGGGGCAGCCAACTGCTCATCATGATTTATTGGGCAGTCACTTAGGAAGGTGAAAGTGTGAAGGCGCTGTGGCAAGAGGGATGTAAGCTGGTCACAGGAGCTTTTGAATGGAGATCTTGGCAAATAATGGTAAGCTTTGCATTGGGATAAAGAACATTTTCTTTATGTGCTGAATGTCTTCGTGAAGGATGCTGCTCAGTGAGCTGTAAGTTGTTATGGATGATTTTAGATTTTATCTTGATCATAAACTCAGTAGCTTTAAGGAAAGCACATTTTTTTGCTGGTGGAGTTATTCCCTTTTTTGTGTGTGTCATCTGCAGTTTCCATTAATGGTTGACTTTATTACGGGGCTGTTGGAAGGCCCACTGAAAATTATATTTCCAACTGCATGAGTATTCAAAAGGGGTTGCCTAATTGCTAAGTAAAATAGAATAGAATAGAATAGAATAGAATAGAATAGAATAGAATAGAATAGAATAGAATAGAATAGAATAGAATAGAATAGAATAGAATAGAATTTTATTGGCCAAGTGTGATTGGACACACAAGGAATTTGTATCATGTATAATTATTATACATGATTTTATCATGTATAATAGAATAGAATATCATGTATAATAGAATAGAATAGAATAGAATTTTATTGGCCAAGTGTGATTGGACACACAAGGAATTTGTATCATGTATAATTATTATACATGATACAATCATGTATAATACAATCATACAATCATACATTATAATACATGTAATTATAATACAATCATGTATAATTATTAACCTGTTGTTATTGCATTTTACTGCATGTCTTTTAGCAAACTTTGTTTGAATGCCTAGCAGTCTCTATATCTACCTGTCCAGTCCATCCATCTACGTATGAATTAATTTCAATTCAGTCTATTTTCTTTCTTTTTGGTTGGTCAGCAAAAATGTAGCCTTCATTTGACAGAGGATTGAACTGAAACTAAATTCACATTTATTTCATAACTTGGACTTCAAATGTCCAGTCCTTTACCAATACAAGAAATCTTCTACTCTCTTGTTCTGCCAGGTGTTCATTTACTCTGTACTTAAAAAAACCCACAACTTTTGAAGAGTCTGCTGTTTGAGCAGCCTGTGGTTGATCAAAACCACATTATATTGATTTAGCTTCTAAACAGTTGTGGAACAAAGATGGTCTTCTACTTCTTGGAGCATAAACAAATTTGCTCTTACAATTCAACAGACTTTTTACACAGGAATTTTTTGTGTTATGGATTGAGTGACTTCCAGTGGTGGGTTGCTACCGGTTCGCCCCGGATCAGGTGAACTGGTAGTGGCGGTGGCAGGAGGCTCCACCCAGATGCTTCTGCACGTGCATGAAAGCATCACACGAGCGCATGCACCCACAAGTGAACTGGTAGCGACGGGTTTTGAAATCCACCCCTGGTGACTTAATTCTCACCTCTAACCCCAGCCCACCAAAAAATATTTTTATGGATAACTGAAGGTAGTCTTCAAATTACAACCAAAGGGAAATTCTCGGACTAGAATTTAAGTGCTATTGCTAAGATGTATCTATTTTAAAATAATTCTGAAGCTGACAGTCCTTCACGCAGAAGGTGTCTCCAATCATAATATTCTGATAGTTGTTCAGTTAGACAAACTATGATGATTTTATTGGAACTTTTATTTTCTCCTAGAATCTGGAGGATGATTAACTGGAACTGGTGGCATTTCAGAATTGGTTTTGATAATATCCAGTTTTCTTTCACTTCAGTAATATACCATATTTTTTTGAATATAAGATGCACCTTTCCCCCCCAAAAAAGAGAGTAAAAACTGGGCACGTCTTATACTCTGAATGTAGCTCCAAGCAGCTGCTCAAACGGAGGTTTCAGAGGCTGAAAGAAGCTTCAGAAAAGAAGCCCCCAAACAGAACTTCAGAGGCTTTTTTTCTTAAGTTCTGTTTTGGAGGCTTTCAGAGGCAGAAAAAGTTGTTTCTGAAAGGGAGTTTCAGAGGCAGAAAAAAAAAGCAAAAAAAAAGCAAGGTACAGAGCTCACAACCAAGGAACCTGTTGTTAAAATTCACCTCTGGGAACAGCTGATTAGGGGTATTCCAGGAGGCCAATCCACCTGCCAATCGGCTTTTTTCTTATTTTCCTCCCCAAAAACTAAGCTTATACTCCGGTGCGTCTTATACTCCGGTAAATATGGATAATTAAGAGAAATTGGTAATCTGTTGATACTATTCCAATCTTTTGAAACCATCCAGAGATTCATAGGGAAATTCAGACTTACTTTCTGTCCAGAAAGATAAATCAGCCCTCTTATACCCAAAGATGACCTACCTACCCTTTCCTGCAATTGACATTCTTCTGTACAGCAGTGTAACCTCTGTCTAAGTCACAGAACGACTTTGACCTGAGTGATCGACAGTGCTGGGAGTTGTGCAGCTGCTGTTTTGGTAATGGTGAAAATTTTGATCCTGCAGGAGACATAGTGATCAAATGCTCATCTGATACTAATGTACAGGGAGGAAAATATGTCCTCTGGCAGAGTGGAAGAAGGAACATGACTATATTGATGTATGTTTTCGCTGTGGATATTTGGAGGGGAGAGAGAGAAAGAGCGTTATACGCCCAGCCTGGTATTCATTATATAGCTTGATAAAAATAACAATACGGTGATTGGTAAGAAGGATTGTATGCAACAGATCCTTGGACTGTCCGTAGCTTGAATTCAAAAGCCTGCTGAGTTATTGGTATGTCTAAAGGTCACTAATGACATGAGCCAAGTGAAGAATGATCTTCCCTGCCAAGATCGCTTTGTTCCTATGATAAGCAGCTTGATGTTCATGAAAGCTGCGGAACTGAAGCAGTTTTAGTTATAATAGAAATCAGGGCTGGATCCAGGTTTAAGAAGACCTATTAAAAGTTGCTTGGAGCCCCCTTTTATTTATTTTATTTCCTATATTGTTGCTGTCAGGTCTCCTTGTCACCATTATTTACGTTTTCCACAATGACCTAGATGTGAGCTATTAAAATGGGAAGAAGGAAGGAAAGAAGGAACGAAGGAAGGAGGGAGGGAGGGAGGGAGATGGGCTGTGTTTCGGCTTATGGAGGTTAGAGATAGACTTGACAAGGATGAAAGCAAAGGGCCTGAGACAGTGGTGGCATTCACAATTTTTTACTACTGGTTCTGTGGGCGTGGCTTGGTGGGCGTGGCATGGCTTGGTGGGCGTGGCAGGGGAAGGATACTGTAAAATCTCCATTCCCTCCCTACTCCAGGGGAAGGATACTGCAAAATCTCCATTTCCTCCTGATCAGCTGGGACTCAGGAGGCACCAAATAGATGGGGGCGGGGCCTGTCAGTGGTAATATTTACTGGTTCTCCATCCTACTCAAAATTTCCGCTACCGGTTCTCCAGAACTGGTCAGTACCTGCTGAATACCACCTCTGGCCTTAGAGCAAACTGGCCCATTAAGATGTCCATTCCTTCTGCAAAATGAGAAGCTCTCAATTTGTTAGAACTGAGCTGAGAAAGCAATTGAAGGATAAACAGGATCTGCTACATATTTATGGAGTCATATTGTTGATTTTCTCCATTCTAGACATTTTTAGGCTTTTAGAATTCATAATAAGAGCTGCCTTATCAGGAGTATGATCCTTACACCTACCATCCTTCAGGTTTCAAGTATTCATCTGGTAAAAGCCAATTGGAAAGGTCCCAAAATTCTAGGCCTTTAGCCCAGACAAGGTAACTTTTTAAAAGCATCTAAGCATTTCACTCTTTGTAAATTGAATTCCGGTCTAGATTCAACAAATGTGTAAATCGTCTATTGATTGAAACCAGGATTTTCAAACTAGCCAACTTTTAAGACTTGTGGAAAATTCAGAATTCTGGGAGTTCAAATCCACAAGTTTTAAAGTTGCCAAGTTTGGAGAGCCCTGATTTAAACTGTGGAAACAATAATCCCTGTGTAATTTGAAGAGTCCTGCCTATAACCATTTTAAGATGTTTCTTTCTGAATTAATAGGACTCCAAATTGGAAAAGTGAAAGAGGCTTTACATTCCTTGTGTAAGGAACTTCATCCTTGTGGGTTTTTTTCCTTTTCAACCCAACTTCTTGACATTGCAACTTACCTAATAAAGCAGTCTCTAATCGTGTAGAAATGTGTTCTCATATTCATCTCAATGCACGTACTGGGTGCCACAAATATTTTGAAGAATTAGGCAATGATAAGGATGTGGAAAATTAGTGACTGTGGTGATGATAGTGGTACAGATAACTGAATCTTAAAGAATTGAGGAAAATCAGCAAAGCAGTAATAGAATGACTCTTATAAGCATGTTTCAGAGTGAGAAGGTTAATCGATGAGGGTTTAATTATATTTTTCTTTAAAGAAAAGATTTGTGGCTACCACCAGCTTCAAAATGCAAAGATATGGAGTTGCTTTGATTGGTGCAATGTTTCTCAACCTTGGCAACTTTAAACTGCATGGACTTCAACTTCCAGAATTCCCTGATTAGAGTATGCTGGCTAGGGAGTACTGGGAGTTGAAGTTCATGGGTCTTAAAGCTGCCAAAGTTGAGAAATCTGACTTGGGGACAAAAAGGATGCTTCGTGGATTCTCCTTTCCTTTCAGCATAGACCAGGATCCCTAATCCCTGGTCTGTGGACCGGCCAGCAATTAGGCCATGCAAACAAGCGAAGCCACATCCATGGGAAGCAGGCAGCATGTGAAACCATGCCTCCTCCAGTCTGTGGAAAAACCTCTCCATAGAATCAGTCCCTAGTGCCAAAAAGGTTGGGGGCCGTTGGCATAGACTACCTGGGATCCAGTGGCGGGTTTCACATTCTGTTAATACCGGTTCGCCATGCACACCTACCTTCCACACATGTGCTTGGCCTTCTGCGCATGCACTTTGCTTGCACGTGTGTCTTCTGCGCATGCACCCGGCCTCAAAAACATGCCTAAATAGGACGGCATAGAGCCAGGGCGGGTGGGCAGGCCCACCCACGATTTCCGCTACCGGTTCGCCTGAAACCATCTTAATACCACCTTTGCTGGGATCGCAGGTGTGGAATGTCACGATGATGGGATGGGCACTTTCTAAGAGCCCAAGGTAAGCCACTCTTGTACAAGAGAAACAAGGTGTACATGCCTTGTACATTGATAGAAGACGTTCATGTTTGCTCAATTTACCTATCCTGTTGCTTTGGTTTCGGATCATTGATGTTGTTTTAAAATTGATGTTAAATCAAACCCTTCTCTGTTTACTTTGACTAGAATTTTGCCAGGCAAGTTTGTGTATGCAATCAAAAAGTAGCCTCCATCTTGGTTGCTTTAGATCTTTTGCAAACCACCTGCTTTCCCCTCGTGGGATAAAGGGAGACTTTTCTTCTCTGAAAGAGAAACATGGAAAATATGCTTGTAGGCTTCAGATGTTCTTTCTTTGCTAATATATAGGGAGTCCTCAACTTAGGACCACAGTTGAGGTCAAAATTTCTGTTGCTAAGCAAGACAGTGTTAAGTGGACTTTGCTCCATTTTATGACCTTCTTTGCCACTACAGTTAAGTGAGTCACTGCAGTTGTTAAGTTTGTAATATGGTTGTTAAGGGAATCTGATTTCCCCATTGATAAGCATCAAAATTCATATGCTAATCAGAAAGTTGCAGAAAATGATCACATGACTCATGGGCACTACAATCATCCTAAATACATGCAAGTTGCCAAGTCAGTTGAATTTTAATCATGTGACCATGGGGATGCTGCAACATTTTAAGTGTGAAAAATGGTTAGGGCTGTTGTAACTTTGAGCAGTCACTGAACAAATGGTTGTAAGTTGAGGACTATCTATAGTACTTTGTTTGTAACACCCACTCCATTACAATGACTATGATCACGATTTAATAATAATAATAATAATAATAATAATAATAATATTTTAATTTGTATACCGCCCTTCTCCCGAAGGACTCAGGGCGGTGAACAGGCAGATAAAATATACATACACACAATAATTAAAAAACATCCCTTAAAAAACTAATTTAAATGCCCAAAATATTAAAAAACGTACTTCCCCGTAAAATCACAGAATTTAAAAAACCCATCCAATAAAAATAAGAATCAGGCTAGTCCAGCCATACGGAATAAATAAGTTTTAAGTTCGCGGCAAAAGGTCCTAAGGTCAGGTAATTGTCGAAGTCCGAGGGGAAGTTCGTTCCACAGGGTCGGAGCCCCCACAGAGAAGGCCCTCCCCTGGGGCCGCCAGTCGACACTGTTTGGCTGACGGCACCCTGAGGAGTCCCTCTCTGTGGGAACGTACCGGACGATGGGAGATAGAAGCCGGCAGTAGACGGTCCCGTAGATAGCCGGTCCTAAGCCATGGGCGCTTTAAAGGTGGTAACCAATACCTTGAAGCGCACCGGAAAACAACAGGTAGCCAGTGCAGTCTGCGCGGGATAGGTGTTATATGGGAGCTCGAGGCGCTCCCTCAATAACCAGCGCAGCGTTCTGAACTAGCTGAAGTCTCCGGGTGCTCTTCAAGGGAGCCCATGTGAGAGCATTGCAGTAGTCCAGGCGAGAGGTAACGAGCATGAGTGACTGTGCATAAGGCATCCCGGTCCAGGAAGGGACGCAACTGGCGGATCAGGCGAACCTGGTAAAATGCTCTCCTGGAGACGGTCGCCAAATGGTCTTCAAAGGACAACCGACCATCCAGGAGCACGCCCAAGTTGCGTACCTTCTCCATCGGGGCCAATGATTCACCCCCGACAGACAGCCGCATCTGCAGCTGACTGTACCGAGGTGCCGGCACTTATTGCTTGTATGTATACTGAGAGCTTATGCACTGGAGACAAATTCCTTGTGTCCAATCACACTTGGCTAATAAAGAATTCTTATTTTATTACTGTTTGGCCATACTGTCAGCAACCCTGTCAGTGATCATTGGATCTTGCAAGGCTTTTCAAACTTTCAGCTTGTCTTTGTGGCATCCCCAGTGTGTTTCCCACACTGTTGGTTGTACACAGCACATGAAGCCAAGAACTGGTTCTTTGAGAAGTCCTTGGATGGCATGAACCTAGTGTTGTGTCTTGCCCGCTCTCACAGCAGCCGGGGCCTTCTTATCTGCTCCCGAACACAGAGGAATATATGCCTTCCGGCCCCAGTCCTGGCTCCATGCCCAGACAAGCTGAAGAGGAGGGGGCACCTCCCGGTCCCAGCCCTGGCTCCATGCCCAAGCAGGCTGCAGAGGAGGGAGCACCCCCCGGCCCCAGCCCTGGCTCCATGCCCAGGCAAACGGAGCAGCTAGACCCTCCCCCTCCTCCACAGCATGTGAGCCTGAGGAAAGTTTATTTCCAACAGCTGCTGATTGGAGTGACCCTCGCATCAGAAGACTGGATAGGCAGAGGCAACAGAAGGAAGGGAGGGGCAGGCCTTAATGTGTGCTGAGTCATGGAGCCACACCCCATGGCCTATATAAAGGATCTGCTTTCTGGCAGTCTCTGAGTCAGGCAAAGTCGAACTTATCTTGCTGAAGTCACTTTCTGGTCTCCTGCCTGCTCTGAGGACTTTGCTAGGACTTTGGGCAGAGCTGCAGAGGCAAGCCTGATTCGGATTTCCCTGACCCGGCCGTCAGCGGAGGAGTGGGACACGACACCTAGGCACCTATTTCCCTTTCCCATTCTCCATCCCATAATACCCTGTGTCAACTCACAAAGCATCACTGGCCTGCTCTCGAGTTGCCATAAGGAAGGGGGATGGGAAACCGATGAAATGGCATAACAGCCAAAGACAGATGCACATTCCACACTTATCTCTCTCAAGGCTATAGCCCAGGGTTACCCACAGCGGTGGAAGGGAGTGATCTCTAAAACCCTCAAAATTGCTCCATTGGCGAATGTGATTGATGACACACCCTGTGGGGGGAAGGGGGGAAACAGGGTCATGACTGGGGCGTAAATTACTTAGGGTCAGAGCTGGCTTCACTTGGGAATGCACTGACATGAAGCTCCTAATAAATAACTGGATTTCTTTTGAAGCTTGGCTGGAGGCTCATGATTTAATTAGGGAATCTGGTGGGAACCCTGACACCCTGTTTTGAATGAGTGAGGTGGGAAATGAACCCCCTTGCCTGACATTCAGTCCTGATGGGAACTTCATTTTTTTGTCCCTCTGTGTTGGAAAGCATAGTTCCAACATGGGTGAACTAGAAGCTACTGCTGTGGGGATTAAAAAGATGCTTATCAGATGGTGACACAGCAATGTTCCACTGAAAAGAAAAAGGCATTCAACTCCAGCCAGGACTGCATGCTTCATTGCTTTACAGAATGCCTTTACAGAGAGAAGCTGGGAAAGAGGAGGAGAAGGAAGAGAGAGATACCCAGCAAGTAACTTTTGCCCCTCTCTTGTTTTCAGATGACACAGGTTGCCCCAGTAGCCAATCCGTATCTCCAGTTAAGACTCCACCAGATACAGGAAACAGTCCAATCGCTTTCTGTACAGGCAGTGATGGGGGAGATTATGCGAGAAAGAAATTTAATTCAGGAACAGTGGCAGATGGAACTCACCAGCCGGCTCGATATAAAAAGGAAGCAAAGACAAACCTCATAAAGCCAGGTAAGAACTACTTAATTTTTACTTTTTTAAAAAATGTATTTTTTTCTCCTTGCAATATAAACTTTATTGAACTATATATACATAAAATTCATTTACAGAAAATCAAATAGAGTCTGCAATGTATACATATTTGGAAAATCTTCTGGATCTTTATAATTTAGAAAGAGCCTTTGGCTTTAATGGTGTACTTTGGTGTTCTTCGTACTTTGTTTGAAGTATTCTTTCTTTTCCAAGTCTTCCATACTTGGAAATGACATACAGAATGAAGCACGCATGTTGTATTATGAACGGTGATGTTTTTTAAAAGCAGAAACTGGGTAGCAAAAAGGCAATGCTTGAAATCTATTCCTCATACAAAGTAAAGTTTAAATGCTGTTGTGATGCCAAGAGATTTTGATTACTGATTATTGATTGTTCATTGATAAAAGCCAACTTGGCCTTGGTAAGATTAAGTTTGAGCTTGTATCATCTCATCTAGATTCTAACAACTCTTGTACACCAGTTCAGGCTTTTTATGGCATTTATGGGGGTAGTAATATATAAAGGAACGCAGTGGCTCAGTGGCTAAGAGGCTGAGCTTGTCGATCGAAAGGTCGACAGTTCAGCCGTTTGAATCCCTAGTGCCGCATAACAAAGTGAGCTCCCATTACTTGTCCCAGCTTCTGCCAACCCACCAGTTCGAACGCACGTAAAAAATGCAAGTAGAAAAATAGGGACACCTTTCGTGGGAAGGTGTGCCTTTGGCATTTAGTCATGCTGGCCACATGACCACAGAGACGTCCTCAGACAGCGCTGGCTCTTCGGCTTTGAAACGGAGATGAGCACCGCCCCCTAGAGTTGGGAACGACTAGCACATATGCAAGGGGAACCTTTACCTTAATATATAATACCTCTTGGTATCACAACAGCAAAAGGAATCAAAAGGTCAAGGGATCTTTGCTCAACTTTAGCTGCTAGGCCACCCTACCTGAATTCAAATTACAGCCTTGGTGTCTGTAATTCATATCTCAGTTTCCAGGTATTTAGACTCCTGTGCTCCATGTCAATAACCTTTGAAGGTTATTTGACAACTACAAATGGTCCAGAATACAGTGGCCAGATAAACTGATGAAATCCAACCAATATCAGATAAAACCAACTTTGAGGTTATTCACAAGCTTCTGGGTGAAATTTGGAATGCTGATCATTAAGATCCATAATGGAATGTCACCAGGCTACATCAGGCACTGCCTTACCAAGGTTAATTTTAGCTATCCAGTCGAAACATCTTGAGGTCTTAAAGACAGCCCATATCCTGTATTCCTCAAAAAAGAACATGGGACATGGATGAAGTATCTGACTGTTCTATTAGATATCCTCCAACCAGCAGTACATATAGCCCTCTTGTTGCTTTTTTACAAAGCACTAAACACATTTATTGTCTCATTGGGTGAGTGTCTGAACTCAACTGATTAATATGAATAATTGCCGATGAGGTGAACTCTATGAAACGTCACACAGATGTCAGACAAATGTCTTCACTACAAATTAACATCAGAAGATCTCCGATGACAAAACTAGTGGGAAAAATAAATACTGTGCAATACACATTTATTAAGTAATTATCCTACCACTTTATCATTTGCAGCACAGTTCTGTGTATATCTTCTCAAAAGTAATTCCCAATGAGTTTAATTTCATAACATTATAGTCTGATTAAAGCCATATTTAGTCATTCTTGGAGCAGATCTGTTGAAATTAATGAGATGTGGGGTTTTATTCTAAATAAGATGAATCCAAGCAATCCAAAATGTTTTGTTAAGATACTAGCAAATACAGCTGCAGACTGGAAGTTTCAAATGAATATAAAACAAATGTGCCTCTGAATGTGAAAGACTATTAACCACTTTTAGACCGATTAAAAATCATGGTACCTTTTTAAGTTAGAATTGTGATCATTTATTTGCAGAAGGAGTTTACAATCTATATGATGCTATGGTAAACTTGATACTGATTCAAGAGCGTCCCATTCTATTCTTGGAAAAATATTCTGCAAATTTTTTTGCAGAAATTGACATTTTAAAATTTGTGCTTGAATTGCTGCTTTTTGTTCTCAGCTGCAGAGATCAGCAATCTGGTACAAATAATGTTTGTTGCTTAAATACAAAATGTGCTCAGTTGAATAGAGGGCTTGTCATAGGGATAATTGACTGTTTGGGAATAATAGTTTGCAGCACACCTACTAAAATCCTGCATTGTTCATTCTTAATTGAAGATTTCAAAGATAGCTTTCATTTCATGGTTAAACTGTTACCGAGAGCTGTTCACCCATTCTCATTTCTGTGAAACATCTCCATATGTTTCTATCACTGATTCCAGCTTTGTGGAGTGTATAAGCCCATGCTTCAGGTGTTTGTCAGAAAGGAAACAGAAGGCAATGTTTAAGGCACTGCTCAAGTTATTGATGTTAAAGTTACTTCCATGGAAGTATATAAATAAAGCAGCTAAATTTCATTTAATTCACTAGGTTTCGAATACAGGTAGTTCTCATTTAGTGACCACAATTGAGACCAGCTACTTGGTCATTAAGCAAAGCAATCCTTAAGTAAAACTGTGAATATATAAGCACGGTGGTAGCTCAAAGGGTAGAATGCAGTATTGCAGGCTAACTGTTCACAGCCAAAGTTCGATCCTGACTAGCTCAAGATTGACTCAGCCTTCCATCCTTCCAGGGTCGGTAAAATGAGGACACAGACTGTTGGGGGCAATATGCTGACTCTGTATACTATTTAGAGGGGGCTGTAAAGCACTATACTGTAAAGCAGTATATAAGTCTAAGTGCTATTGCTATATTTATGATCTTAATTCAACAAAGGATATAAAGGCAAGAACTGATTGCAAAGTTATTTTTTCATCACTATTCATAATTGCAAATGGTTTCTAAATAAGCCATCACTAAGCAAAGACTAGCTGTAATGGGTTTGAGATAAAGGGAGGCAAATTCTCATGAAACATTGGGAAAAAACTTTGTGGCAGTAAAAATAATTTGACCATGGAATCCATTATACGGAGATGGATATATATATACCATGGAATCCATTATACAGAGATGGATGAAATTATACAGCTCTCTTCCACCATTCACTGTATGTTCAGTGAAGGTTAGAGAGGCTCTTGCCACTATTTCTTTTTCAGATAGTCCTCAACTTATGACCATTCATTCAGCAACCCTTAGAAATTATGATGGTGCTGAATGAAAGGATTTATGACCAATGCTCAAAATTAAGGCTATCATAGTGCTCACACAGGCATGTGATTGCACTCTGGGCTTTTGGAAACCCTCTTGTACTTACAATGAGTTGCCAAGCCCTGTGAAAGCATGTGACTGCCATTTGCAATCTTTCCTCAGAATGTCAACAGAGAAGCTGGCAGAGAGGGTCATAAGCCACCTCCTTTGTCTGGCACAGACTGCACAGCACACCAGTTCTTTTCCTGTCCCTGGAGACTTTCTAGCCCAGGCAGGAAGTGGAGCTGGCATACTACAGCAGCGTTTCTCAACATTAGCAACTTTAAGATATGTGGACTTCAACCCCCAGAATTCCCCACATGTGGACTTTAACCCCCAGAATACAGCATGTCTGGCTGAGGAATTTTGAGGATTGATGTCCACATATCTTAAAGTTGTCAAGCTTGAGAAACACTGTACTTATAAGCCCTGTGCCAAAAAACCCGAAGTGTTGGCCATTGCTTCTTTTGGAATTTTTCTCACATGTTCACTATTTCTGGTTTCCTGCCAGCTTCCCCAGTGACTTTGCTTGTGGGAAGCTGGCAGGGAAAGTCTCAAATTTTGATCATGTGATCATGGGTTGCTGAGATGACTGGAACTTTGGTGGCTGATCGTAACTATCACTCTTTCAGTGTAGTTGCAAGTTTGGATGCTCACTGAACAAGTAGTCCTTAAACAAGGACCACCTGTATTTGTTTACGATATCTCATTAAATGAATGTTCTTTCTTCTTTTTTTCCTTTTTGTGGGTTCTTGCCTCCTTCTTTTGCCTTTTTATTTATTTATTTATTTATTTTGTCACAACAGTATATATAAGCATAAGCATGAAAGTAACTATATAATATATAAGCATATATATAAGTATAAGTATGTAATAACTATATTAATTGGATATAATGAAAGGCAACAATAGGACAGGAACGGTAGGCACATTTGTGCTCTTATGCACAAATCTTTTGTTCAAAATCTTACATCTTATAACAAGGAAATAATTCAGTCATTATTTTATACGCAAATTCCTTGAGGCATGGCCTACAGAAAGCTCAGGACCGACAGTGCCCTAAAGCTGTGAGATTTCCTCCAGAGACTTCCAAACAGTGCTGCCAAATAAGAATTTTTAAAATGCTAAAAGAGAAAACATATTTAATAGTTGACTAAGGAACAGTAATCTAAGCAAATAAACTTTACTGCATTTAAAGGCCAAATGCAGCTTTTAAGCCAAAACAGTTGAACATTCAGCTCTAAAATATTTGTCTTTAGGCTTGTGATAGTGGGATTTTTCTTTGTGCTTCTCACTAGATTGGCTCCTTTCCTAAATACGTGATTGACAAGCAGAGGAAGGACAGAATTGATTGTTGTTGTTAGTTGCGAAATCATGTCCATCGTGACCCCATGGACACCTTTCCTCCAGGCCTTCCTGTCCTCTACCATCCTCTGGAGTCCGTTTAAGCTCAGGCCTACTGCTTCAGTGACTCCATCCAGCCACCTAATTCTCTGTCGTCCCCTTCTTCTTTTGCCCTCAATCTTTCCCAGCATTAGGTTCTTCTCCAGTCTTCCTCCTCATTAGGTGGGCAAAATATTTGAGTTTCATCTTCAGGATCTGGCCTTCTAAAGAACAGTCAGGGTTGATCTCCTCTATGACTAACCGGTTTGATCGCCTTGCAGTTGAAGGGACTCGCAGGAATCTTCTCCAGCACCATAGTTCAAAGGCCTCAATTCTTTAGTGCTCAGCCTTTCTTATGGTCTAACTTTCACAGCCATACATTGCAACTGGGAAAACCATAGCCTTGACTATAAGCACTTTTGTTAGCAGGGTGATGTCTCTGGTTTTTAGTATGCTGTCTAGATTTGCCATAGCTTTCCTCCCCAGGAGCAAGCGTCTTTTAATTTCTTGGCTGCAGTCCCCATCTGCGGTGATCTTGGAGCCCATGAAAATCAAATCTGTCACTACCTACATTTCTTCCCCATCTATTTGCCAGGAATTGAGAAGGCTGGATGCCATGATCTTAATTTTCTTAATGTTGAGTTTCAAGCCAACTTTTGCACTCTCCTTCTTCACCCGCATCAAGAGGCTCTTTAGTTCCTTTTCACTTTCTTCCATTAGAGTGGTATCATCTGCATATCTGAGGTTGTTGATATTTCTCCCGGCAATCTTAATTCCAACTTTTGATTCATCTAGCCCTGCCTTTCTCATGATGTGCTCTGCATATAAGTTAAATAGGCAGGGCAGAATTGATAACAGTCTCTATATTGGAATTACAAGGATTATGTACCCTTTCAGTAGACATGCCTTTAAATCTAGAGAACTCAAGACTTTCAGAGACCAAACAGACATCACAGCTTGATACATATATTATAGATGTGGGTTTTGTTAAACCCTTATTTTACTTGTGTTTCTTCCAGCACATTGCTGCAGCCACTAATCACCAGTTGCACAGAAAACAAATAAAATAGATTAATTTGCTCCTAACAGGCAGCCTTTTCCTATTGGTCTGGTTCTTTTGACTTGCATTGTCCCTTGTCTTCTTTAGCACCTTCGTCAAAGGGAATGTGGGCCTTTTGATGAAGCTAGCCTGCAGAGCAGAATAATGGGATGCAATTGCTACTCGTGAGAATACTCAATTGCTGATAGACTCCTCTTTAGTAGAGTCGGTTGCTATGGTACTGGCTAGGTTTGCTTACCAGTTACTCTGATGTGAGGGGTTACTAAGTGATCTGTCTCCATGGAGACACCGGGATAAAACTATGCTCCACGGAATACATAAATTATACATCCTTTTACAAGAAAATCTTACAGGCTTTTCTTTTTGTGAAGAGTTTCTCTCCCCTCCTCCCCATTCTGGAAACCTTGAGTAAATACACAATCCCAAATGTAAGCAAGAAGCCAACGTTGTTTAAATTATCTTCTGTGTAAGTTCTCGTCTTTGTAGTTTTGAAGAAGCTATCACTGGAAATCGGCTCAGAAATTAGGAGAGATTTTGATGGTGAAAGTTCCCTGGGCTTTTTGGCCTCAATGTGATTATTACAAAGACAAAAATCAATTCCCATGTTCTGTTCTGGTGGCATCATAAAACTACTAGAAGATTAAAGTTAGAGGGGTGTTAAAACTCAGAAGAGGGCATGCAGAGGAAAGAGTGCAGCTATGCGTGTAGAATTGATATAAGAGTGTTTCTGAAACCTCGAGACAAGAGGAAAAAGTGAGCTGGATAAAGCCACCAGATAGCTGCTTGCTATGCTTTACAGGTAGTCCTTGACTTACAGCAGTTCATTTAGTGACCGTGCAAAGTTACATCACCAAAAAAAAGCGACCTGTGACCTTTTTTCACATTTATGTTCATTGCAGCATCCCCATGGTCACATGATCACAATTCAGATACTTAGCAACTGACTCATGACGGTTGCAGTTGTCCCGGGATCATGTGATCACCTTTTGTGACCTTCTGACAAGCAAAGGCAAGGGGGAAATTAGTTTCACTTAACAACCATGTTTCTAACTTACAAACTGCAGTGATTCGCTTAACAACTGTGGCAAGAAAAAGTCGTAAAATGGGGCAAAGCTCACTTAACAAATGTTTCACTTAGCAGCAGAAATGTTAGGCTCAATGGTGGTCATAAGTTGAGGACTAACTGTATTTATTATTAAGAAAAAATTATTCTGCCCAACCCCTCTGTTACATTTTTTTTCCTAGTTCAAATTGAAAGCTTTGTGATTCATGAAGAAAAGCATAGTATTTTAGGATGTCTTTTCCTCTTTAACAATCTAAAAAGACTTTGAGCCAACATAAATATGAGACTGGACCTATAAACACTTTACATAATCTGTTGTTTATTCTAAAATATCCAAAAGGTTGACCCAGAGCATAACTTCAAGCCTGCTTGTTTACTTTTCTTGTTCTTCTTCTGCATTACTGAACATTTTTCCCATGTGATCACACACTATAATATTTTTCCAAGTCATTACAGTATAAATCCTGTACACATAGAAGTCTCTCTGTCTGTATTTGTACCCTTGGCTGGGATTTTTTAATTTTGGCTTATTCTTTTCTGGCTCAGTAGTTAACCCCTACCAGTTAGTTAATTCAGTAAATCAAAATTAATATTTTAACACAAACAATTGCTACTAACCTGCCTTCCATTGAGGACCTGTATACTGCACGAGTCAAAAAGAGGGCTGTGAAAATATTTACAGACCACTCACATAAATTGTTTCAATTCCTACCCTCAAAATGACGCTATAGAGCACTGCACACCAGAACAACAAGACACAAGAACAGTTTCTTCCCAAACGCCATCACTCTGCTAAACAAATAATTCCCTCAACACTGTCAAACTATTTACTAAATCTGCATTACTATTACTATTAGTGTCCTCACTGTTCCTATCAGCCATCTCCTCCCACTATGACTGCATGATTGTAACTTTGTTGCTTGTATCCTTATGGATTATATTGATATGATTTCCTGATTGCTTATTTGTACCCTATGACTATCATTAAGTGTTGTACCTTATGATTAGTGATGAACGTATCTTTTCTTTTATGTACACTGAGAGCATATGCACCAAGACAAATTCCTTGTGTGTCCAATCACACTTGGCCAATAAAATTCTATTCTATTCTATTGCATCCTCACAGGAGATTCTATTGCATCCTCACAGCTCTTCATTCCAAAGAGCAATGGATAATATTATGGTTAGGTTGAATAATATTATGTTAGAAGAAACTAGGTATGTCTAG
Source organism: Ahaetulla prasina (assembly GCF_028640845.1). Lineage (NCBI taxonomy): Eukaryota > Metazoa > Chordata > Lepidosauria > Squamata > Colubridae > Ahaetulla > Ahaetulla prasina. The sequence goes on from NC_080541.1 coordinate 27,243,534, forward strand.
TCCAGTGGTGTCAAACTCAGGGCCCGGGGGCCGGATCCGGTGCTTAGATCTGGCCTGTGTGGCCATCCTGGAAACAGCAAAGGACCAGCACATATTGCCTCTGCCAGTGAAAACGGAGCTCAGGAAGGTCACTGGTAGCCCTCTCAGACTCCATTTTCACTGGCAGTGGGTTGTAGGAGCCATCGCAGCCGAAAACAGCGCTCCGGAGCCCATTTTTGCTGGCAGTGTTCAGGCCACCACACATGCCCCCAACTCGACTGACATTAAACTGGCCACGCCCACCCTGGTGCCCACCCATTTTTGCTGGCAGAGTGTTCGGGCCACCACACATGCCTCCGACTTGAGTGACATCGAACTGGCCACGCCCACCCTGGCAAGGGCCCCCACAGGTCAAACACAATGCTGATATGGCCCTCAATGAAATCGAGTTTGACACCCCTGGTCTAGTCTAACAAAGAGAAGTCATGGGGTGACATAATAGCAGTCTTCCAGTACTTGAGAGGCTGTATAGAGAAGAGGCGGCCAAGTTATTTTTCAAAGCACCAGAGAGTAGAACAAAAAGCAATGGATGGGAAATTATCAAGGAAAAATCCAACCTGGAACTAAAGAGAAATTTTCTGACAGTTCGAACAATTAATCAGTGGAATTGTTTGCCTCCAGAAATTGTGGATGCTCTATCAGTGGAGGTTTTTAAAAAGAGATTGAAGAACTTTTAGGTATAGGATCTCCTGCCATGGGCAGAGGGTTGGAATAGAAGATCTCCAGGCTCCCTTCTAAACCTATTATTCTATGTTCTGTGAGTCAATTCTCCTTGATCCTTTGTTTACACTCTACAGGAAGCTCATTAGAGGGAATCTTCTTATTCATGGTAGACCACTGAAGAGATTGAGATATTAGCTGCAGCCAGAATAACATGCCACTGGCTCCATTCCAGTGGGGTCAAACTCGATTTAATTGAGGGCCGCATCAAGGTTGTGTTTGACCTGGGGGGGCGGGGGCGTGGCCAGTTCAACATCACTCATATCGGAGGTGCCTGTGCTCTGCCAGTGCTCCGAGTGCTCTGCCAGCGAAAACAGGCTCCTGAGCTCCGTTTCTGGCTTTGATGGCCTTCTGCAACCCTTTGCCAGTGAAAACGAGGGCTACCTGCGGCCTTCCTGAGCAGTCCTTTGCTGTTTCCAGGATAGCCCCACAGGCCAGATCTAAGCACCGCGCGGGCCAGTTCCTTCACTGTTTCCATAGCGGCCTCATGGGCCAGATCTAAGCACCCCACGGGCCGAATCCGGCCCATGGGGTGCTTAGATCTGGCCTGTGGGGTCGCCATGGAAACAGCGAAGGACCAGCCTGCATTGCCTCTGCCTGTGAAAATGGAGCTCAGGTGGGCCGCATACTGAATCCGGCCCGTGGACCTTGAGTTCGACATCCGTGCTCCATTCCATTTAATTTAATACAGAAGAGCAGTCTTCCAAATAAACACTTTTAAGACTATGCTATGAAGTCAAGGTTATGTGATATAGGTTCACCTGAAAAAAGGACCAGTGATGCAGCAACATCAATAGAGGAAGAACGTGTGCCTTTGTCACTTGTTTGGTTTTTTTAAAAAATGTTAATGGCAAACATAGTGGAGATTTGATGTCCCTATATGCTATCCTTTCTCTTTAAAAAAATCTAAAAAAAATGTACCACTTTAAAGTTAATGTTTTACTTCTGAATTTGGGGAGTGCGATTTGAGATGGTGGAAGTGGACAGTATACCACTGGTTGCCCTTTCCGAATCACATAGATATTTAATGATTTATTATGGGAATTTATATGGCTCCTGTTATGTATTCATGTTTGTACCTTTAAATATTTGAGCGGGAAATCAGCACGTTGCTGATTGGACGAAGCCTCCAGCAGAACTGTATAAAAGGAGAGGTTTTTCCCCCAGCCTGTTGCTGGGTTCACCCTATATTAAAGAGCTGTTGTCACTACCCTGGTCTCCAGCCTCATTACTTCCAGAACTTAACATTGGCGACGAGGGTGGGATCTCGAGGCTAAGGAGAACCAGAACCGAGCTGAAGCACGCACGATAGAACCGAACCCAGCAATTCAGGGCAGAAAACGCGGAGATGGCCAGTTACACTCCGCCCGCACCGTTTGACCCAGCCAGAGAGAAATGGGGAACGTATATGACCCGTTTCGAAAGCTTTCTAGAAGCCAACGAACTGCAGGGAGTTCCAGATAACCGCAAAAGGGCTTATTTCTTAAGCCACTGTGGTCCGGAGGTCATCGATATTGCGGAAGCCCTGGCAGAGCCAACGCCGATACAATCGGTATCGTGGCCAACTCTGCAAACCCTATTAAAGAACCACTTCGCACCCACACCGTCCAAATACGTGCGGCGGTTTGAATTTGGAGAGCGAAGGCAGATGGAGGGCGAGTCCAAGGACTGCGGATACCGAGACCTAGACGAGGTGCTGCTCGAGCAACTCATCCGAGGGGTCAAAGACATCCGTTTGCGGCGCCGGCTGCTAGCGAAGAGCAACCTAACGCTGGCCAACGCTCTGGACGAAGCCAGAGCACATGAAATGTCCACCCAAGCGGCGGAGACATTGCAAAAGCCTCCCCCACCAAAGGCGAGCACAAAGCCGGCTCCAGTGCACCAGGAGGAGATTCAGACCGAATCCGACGGTGGCGGTGAGGATGAGGAAGGGGTCTGCCGAACCAGCGCGACAAAGAGGACCGAGACGAATGCGGAAGCTGCGGAGGTCAACACCAGCGCCAACGCTGCAAGTTTAAGGACGCAACATGTCGGCGGTGTGGAAAGAAGGGGCACCTAGCTCAAGTCTGTCGAGCTCCCCAACCTTCCCGCCGAAAATTTAAATCGGCCAATCAGAGCGCGGGATCGGAAAGGCGACCCACGATTGGCTCAAATAAGAAAGGCGCGAATTCGAACCAAACGACTGTAGTTATAGGCCGCGCCTCAACCCGAGTGGAGAAGAAGATCTTCACCAAACCTAAAATAGAGGGAGTAAGGTGCCGACTCGAAGTGGACACGGGTCAGCCATCACCATCATGTCCTGGGACACTTTGGTGAAGTCACTGCCTTCAGTCGCGGCGCCACCTGCAATCCCAACGGTTACGGGTCCACGATTACCAGGAAATCGAATCCCTGTTCGAGGACCACCTCCGTCCGAGTCAGTACGGACCTCACAAGAAGACCCTGCCCATCACAATCGTCGAGGGGACTCTGCCTAGTTTGCTAGGACTAGACTGGTTTCGCGCACTGGGCATGGGAGTGACTGGCATCTACAGAAGTAACTGCAACCTGAAAGACATACTCTTGAACGAGTTCGAAGATGTCTTCAAGGACTGCCTGGGCAAGTACAAGGGGACCCCTATTTCCTTCAACTTAGACCCCCAGGTAGCTCCCATTAGGCTAAAGGCGAGGAGAGTCCCTTTTGCCCTTAAGCCAAAAATTGACAAGGAGCTAGATAAGCTCATAAATCAGGGAATTTTGGTACCAGTCGATCACGCAAAGTGGGAGACGCCAATCGTCACCCATAAAACCAGATGGGTCAATTAGAATTTGCGCTGACTACAAGGCGGCTAAACAAAGCCTTACAGAAGAGCGCTTACCCGGTCCCCGTGGTGCAACACTTACTGCACTCTTTGGGGCAAGGGCAGGCCTTTGCAAAGTTAGACTTGGCCCAAGCCTACCAACAATTGCCCGTGGACGCCAACACAGCCGAAGCCCAAACGATTGTAACTCACAGGGTGCCTTCAGATGCACCCGACTACAATTTGGGGTGAGTGTGGCACCGGGGTTGTTCCAAAACTTAATGGAACGACTCCTGCAAGGGCTCCCAGGGGTAGTTCGCTACTTCGATGATGTCTTAATATCAGCGGAAAACGTAGAGGAACTGGGGGAGCGATTAAGAAAGGTTCTGGGCATTTTCCGGGCAGCCGGACTAAAGGTAAAAGCAAACAAATGCCACATAGGGGTCGAGTCCGTCGAATTCTTGGGCTACCGGATAGACAAGAAGGAATTCACCCACTGAGAGCAAAGTCAAGGCAATCAGAAAGGCCCCAGCGCCCAAAAACAAAGCAGAGCTGCAGGCATTCCTGGGGTTAGTGAATTTTTACGCGGTTTTTTTAAAAAACAAAGCGACCGTTGCTGAACCGCTGCACAAACTTCTAGGAAAAAATACTGTTTGGTCTTGGGGAAAGTCGGAAAGTAGGGCTTTTGAAACAGTGAAAAACCTGCTTTCAAGCGATAGCCTGCTCATCCAATATCATAACTCATTGCCCCTAGTGCTGGTTTGCGATGCCTCCCTTACGGGGTGGGGCTGTGCTCAGCCACAGACTTCAAAGCGGCACAGAAGCCCCTATAGCCTTCTACTCTAGAACAATGTCCCCCCCAGAAAGGAACTATAGTCAGTTAGATAAAGAAGCGCTAGCAATTGTGTCAGGGGTGAAGAAATTCCACGAATATGTATTTGGGCGGGATTTTGAAATTGTGACTGACCACAGACCGCTGTTAGGAATACTGGCAGGAGACCGCCCAACGCCTGTGGCACTTCGCCACGATTGACTCGATGGACTATTTTCTTGGCAGCTTATTCGTACAAGCTGCAGCATCGGCCAGGAAAAGAAGTGGGGCATGCGGACGCTTTAAGCAGATGCCCACTACCAGAGGCGATCGAAGACCCCACCCCGGGGACGCCTGTCCTGCTGATTGACTCTTTGGACTCAGGCCCAGTCACCTCTAAGGAGGTGGCTCGGGCATCATACCGGGACATTGTGATAAGGACTGTACTCGGATGGGTACAAAGAGGGTGGCCCGCTGCGCCGGGCGAAAGGTTTAAGGAATTTGTTAAAAAGCGTGATGAGCTCTCGGCTCAAGGGGGGTGCCTATTATGGGGTGATCGTGTGGTGATTCCGGATAAATTAAGGGAAAAGGTATTGGACCTCCTCCACGAGGGTCACCCAGGGATCGTAAGGATGAAGGGGCTAGCAAGAAGCTATGTGTGGTGGCCACTCATGGATTCAGAAATTGCTGAGAGGGTAGGAAATGCCAGGCTTGCCAAGAGTCCAGACCTCTACCACCAACGGCCCCAGTCAGGAATGGGAAAAACCCCAAGGGCCTGGTCAAGAATCCACATTGATTTTGCTGGCCCTTCCACGGCCAAACCTTCCTAGTGGTTGTCGACGCATTCTCTAAATGGTTAGAAATCGTACTTATGAAATCCACTACGGCCGAGGCAGTAATCGCAGCCCTCGCCACCTATTCGCAACCCACGGGTTGCCTGACACTCTAGTGTCCGACAATGGCCCGCAATTCACGGCAGCCCAGTTTGAGAATACTTGGCAGAGGAGGGCATCCGCCATGCCCTCTCCGCGCCTTTCCACCCTCGTCGAATGGCCTTGCAGGCGTTCCGTCCGGGCGCTAAGGAGGCGTGTCAGGCTCAAGCCAGGAGACTGGCAAGCAAAGGTAGATTTCTTTCTGGCCATTCAGCACAGAACCCCAAGCACTGCTACAGGCAGAAGCCCAGCCGAACTCTTGATGGGTCGGAAGCTCCGGTGCCCACTTGACCGTTTGAATCCCATTACACCAGAGGGTTACCAGGGAAATAGAAAAAACGAGAGGAATGGGTATAGGCGACAGAGTGTGGGCCCGCAACTATGGGGACGGCCCAAGCTGGCTCGCAGGGCAAATCATAAAAGCGACCGGTCCAAAGTCATACTTGGTCGAGTTACAAGACAACCGAGTATGGAGGCGCCACATAGATCAGATAAGGAAACGAATAACAGAGCAACCCGAACCAAATGAGACAGATAGTGACCAACCCTTATTTGAACCCACAGCTGACCATAACCCGGAGGCGCAAGACTTAGCTGAGGTCCCGGAGGTCCAGCGACGCCATCAGGTTCCCGAGGGAATCGGCAGGGAAAATCACAAAAGTAATCCAAGGCCAGATGGCCAAGAAAAAGAGTCTGCAAATAATCCAGGGCCCGTTGGCCTAGAGAAAGAGCTGGGAGGAGAAAACAGCCCCTCCGACCAGCTCAAAACACCACCCAGAACTGAACCGCGCAGGTCTGAAAGAACTAGGAGACGCCCAGGTTATTTGCGTGACTACGTCGAATAAGGACATGTAAATAAAATGTAAATAGAGGCAAAGTGTTTTCTGGGAGGGGAGGAGTGTTATGTATTCATGTTTGTACCTTTAAATATTTGAGCGGGAAATCAGCACGTTGCTGATTGGACGAAGCCTCCAGCAGAACTGTATAAAAGGAGAGGTTTTTCCCCCAGCCTGTTGCTGGGTTCACCCTATATTAAAGAGCTGTTGTCACTACCCTGGTCTCCAGCCTCATTACTTCCAGAACTTAACAGCTCCAACCCATCTTAATCAGATTGAATGGGCGGTTAAAGTCCGTAAAACCTGGTATATATAAAAGCAATAGGGAAAAAAAAACAATACAAGACACTGGGCAAAGAAAAACTTAATCAACCATAGCAGAAAACACAATATAAATTTCAGTTTGATTGCAGCTTTGGGCTTAGATCCAGAGTTCCTTGGGGAAATGTTCCAGAAATGAAACTGTATAGCCAATAGAGTTGGGGGTTGCCAATAGAGTTTCTTTTCAGGAAAGAAAAGAATCATCAAAAACCTATTGCCAAGCATGATTTTTCTCCCAGCTGGAAACTCTTCAATATCTAAAAAGAAGTCCTTTTTCAGGTTAGGTACACTTTGGATTTTTTTAAGGGACAGTCTCTTTGGGAACAGCTATTATAAAACACAAGGTGCATTAGCATGTCAATTGATTCCATTATTCCTACTAAACAAAAGGAACCCAAGCAAACAAATAGCTTTCAAGTTCAAGAAATGAATTAAAATGTTTTTTTTTTGTCACAATAAAGTTCTCTTCAAAAAAAATATTCTCAGGGCGGCTCATAACAATGGAAAAGAAACCACTTATTTTATTTGTTTGCTTAATCATTTAATTTGTAGAAGAGCTATTTTTATCTCAGTTCTTTATTCCTGGGGAAATGTTAAAAATTTCTGAAAATGGGATCTGCCCTTCCAGTTTTGCAAAATTGCAGGATGGGATAGTTTCAAGCCAAGCAGGATGATGGTGGTGATTCATAGTGAGGCACGTATGTCGTACATTAATCTTTTGAGTTAGAATTTCCATCAAAATTTATTCCTCCCTTTTCCTTTTTCAGGAAGTGAAGCTGATTTTAGTTCATCGAGTAGTACAGGAAGCATTTCAGCTCCTGAAGTTCACATGTCTGGTGGTTCTGGAAACAAAAGATCATCATTTTCCCGCAAGTATGTCACAACATTTTACCCTGCTTCATCTCGGTTATTTATAGTGAAGTGTGGACATTAGAAGTATTCCTTGACTTACGACCAGTGGTGGGATTCAGGCAGTTCTCACCTATTCGGGAGACCCAGTTGTTAACTTTCTAAGCAGTTCGGAGAACCAGTTGTTGGAAGAAATCTTATTTTGTTTTTTCAACATTACAGGGCTAATCCTGTAAGGAAGTCAGGAAGGAAACATTCTGGTGTTGTTTCTGGCCTGATCTTTATTGCCCTGCTTACAGAAACTGCCTCTCTGGTTAACCCTTATTACATTGTAACAGCTAAGATGAAGCGCCCATCGACATGAGTGACGTTGAGTTGGCCCAGTCACATGACCACCGAGCCACGCCTACCCAGCTGATCATCAGGGCAGAGAACCGGTTGTTAAATTATTTGAATCCCACCACAGCTTACGACCACAATTGTGCCCCAAACCTCCATTGCTAAGCAAGACCGTTGTTAAGTGAATTTTGCCCCATTTTACAACTTTTCTGGCCACAGTTAAATGAATCACTGCAGTTATTAACTTAGTGACATGGTTGTTAAGTGAATCTAGTTTCCCTATTGACTTTGCTTGTCAGAAGGTTGCAAAAGGTGATCACATGACTCTGAGATACTGCAACCGTCATAAATACATGCCAGTTGACAAGCATCCAAATCTTGACCATGTGACCATGGGGATGCTGCAAGGGTCATTAAGTATGAAAAATTTTTGAAAAAAAGTATGAAAAATATACTTTTTTCCAATGCTGGTTTAACTTTGAACAGTCATTAAATGAATGGTTGCAAGTCAAGGATTATCTGTATTAGAGCATCGAAGAGAAGGAAAATAATTTAAATGGCCCCTTCTATCCATGCATATTTTCCACAGTTGCATCTGTGATCTGTAGTAAAAAGAGGAGTCTAACATTTACATGAACATTATTATCTCAAGACACTGTTAGGCACAGGATTCCCTGAAACAGTGGTTCTCAACCTTTATAGTGCTGCGACCCCTTTAATACAATTCCCCATGATGTGGCGACCCCTTTAATACAATTCCCCACAATGTGGCGACCCCAACCATAAAATTATTTTCATTTTGAATTTATCGCCATGTTGAAGCCGTATCGGCTAGCGATCTGAACTGCTTGCGATTGCCTTGAGGACGGAGGCATTAAAGCGGAGACTCCTCCCCATTAAGTTTATTGCGCCTGAAGCCAGATTAGGCTAGCGATTGGGAGTGATTGCAGCTGGCTTGAGAGGGAGACATCAGAGCGAAGATTTCTCTCTTTTTTAATTCATCGCGCCTGAAGCCGAATTTGGCTAGCGATTTGAAGAGCCTGCAACTCGCTTGTGGAGTCAACCATTGGAGCACGATTCTTTGACTCGCATTTCCGATGGTCTTAGGTGGCCCCTGACAAATCGTCATTCGACCCCCAACGGGGTCGCGACCCACAGGTTGAGAACCGCTGCCCTGAAATCCATTTTTGTAGGTCTGAGAGACCCTTTAAACATTGTTTCCATTTTCGGTTCATTTTCCTGCCCATTTTGAAGCAGAGGATACCTGAAAGCTGAAGTTTAAATAATAGAATATGGTCAATGTTGTTCTTAAAATTAGGAAAATAGCCCCATTCGTCCCCAAAGCAGTGTAGGATTTAAAAAATGTCTCCTCTAAGTTCGGACACTTTTGTCAGCATCCCATTAACTTTAGGACCTATCAAAAAATATCAAAGGCAGCTTCAGGCCACTAAAACAGATGTCTCCAACCTTGGCAACTTTAAGACTTGTGGACTTCAACATCCAGAGTTCCTCAGCCAGCTTTGATGGCTGAGGGACTCTGGGAGTTGAAGTCCACAAGTCTTAAAGTTGCCAAGGTTGGAGACCTCTGCACTAAAAGATTACCCACACCTCTCTTTAAAGTTATAAAACTGCAGCAGAACACTGATATTATGGGTTCTGCACATAGATTTTACAACCCAACAAAGTGAGTAATAAATAATTAGAATGTGGAGAACAAAGAAACAGTTGGCCTTGTTCTCTTCACTGTAGTCTTTTTTCATGCTATTAACCAAGGGTGAAATGTAAAATTTGTTACTACCGGTTCTGTGGGCGTGGCTTGGTGGTGGGGGTAATGTGACTGGGTGGGCGTGGCCAACTTTTTTTTTTTTTACTTTTAAAAGTAAAAAAAGCTTTTAAGGGGTTCTGACAATCCCAGCTGAGTTGCCTCATTGTCAGAATCTTTTAAAAGCATTTTTTCTACAACCTCTTTGGCCGAAGAGGTTGTAGAAAAAATGCTTTTAAAGGGTTCTGACGATCCCAGCTGAGCTGCATGATCATCAGAGCCTTTTTTTTTACTTTTAAAAGCATTTTTTCAGCTGAAGAAAAAATGCTTTTAAAAGTAAAAAAAAAAAACCCTCTGATGATTACACAGCTCAGCTGGGCATGATCGGGGGTGGGGGGGCAGCAGGGATTTTTGCTACCGGTTCTCTAAACCACCCTCCACCATCGCTACCAGATCAGGCGATCCAGTCCGAACCGGGAGCATTTCACCCCTCCTATTAACCCTCTGCCAGCACACCTTTCATCCCATCTGGTTTTGTCAGTCTGAGTAGGTGTCTTGTTGCATGTTGAAAAGTTGTGACTCCTTTGGGGCCACAGAGCATTGGGAATTACAGAAAGTATCAGGTTTATTATTTTATTTTATTTTTTATTAAATTTGTGAAAACTCTCACCACAAGGTTGGGAAATGCAAGTCCAAAACTTCTGGAAGTCCTCAGAAGTTTAACAACAATCCTGGAACTCTAGATAGTCCCCATCCAGATTCTAGCAAGAACCTATTTTGATTGGCTTTCAGGTTCATTTTCCACTTTTGCTGGGATCTTTTAACTTAATGGGTGACAAATACATTACGGCAAATGCTTTCATGGATAAATGGTCCATGTCATCAGCTAAGTGTTATGAAAAGGACCATAGTCCAAGAAAATGTGAGTAAGAAATGAAAGAACTCTTACTTTGTATTGCAAAGCAGGGTTTGGGAGATGCAGGCCTATAGAGTGTTCATCCAGCAAAGTTGTATCGTCTAGCTCAGGGGTAGACAACATTTTCATACCTACCGCCCACTTTTGTATCTCTGTTAGTAGTAAAATTTTCTAACCGCCACCGATTCGGGGGGAGATGCGCGAGCTATTCTGGGACAAGGCTCTTTTGTTTGCGGTCGCACTATAGCGCCATTTAGTTTCACTTACATAGTGTGAACTAAACTTATGTGCGGGCGATACAAATAGTATATTTTCAGAAATTTAAATTGTCACAGGGAATTTTATGAAAACCTAATGAAAATGTTTTTAAATAATGTTATGAAATTTTTTTAAAAAGTCAATTAAATAAAAAAAAAGGAAAATGCTTCAGTATCGGACAAAACCTTTACTGTCCAACATGAAAGCTGGAACGCCCACTAGTGGGAGGTAGGGACCAGGTTGACTACCACTGATCTAGCTGGTCGTGTCTGGCCTCAAAAAAATCAAGCAGGTTGAACCTGGTAGTAGCATTCAGTGGAGTTGTAGGAGATGACTAGGTTGAGCCCGAGGGAGGGATCAAATGTGTCATCAGTTATGAGTCCCTATGAGCCCACAAGAGATCTATGTTCAGTTCACCGTGAATTCCTTATCCATCGCCAATTTCCTTTGGCTGTTAGTAGTTCAGATACTTGTAGACAGCTTAAGTTTACAGTAAATCTTGATACCCATTTGAACTGCCTGGATCTCCTGATTTCCCTGGCGCTTGTCAGGAGTTTTTTAATAACTATACAGAAGATATTTTGCTTTGCTTTCTTTTAAGATGTTTTTCAACTTCCAAGTGTAGCTTGCACCCTTGGAATATCCTGGTAGTGTCCTATCCAAGGCTAAACAAGAAGTTGAAAACATCCTGAAGGAAATCAAAGGAAAGCAATGTCCATGTTATTGTCAAGAAGACTTTATATATCTTTCCAAGCTCAGTTCAAGGGAACTTTCATTTTTCAAGCCGCTAATATTGCATTCATTTGTTGGATTTTTCACTTTCATGGCCAAGAGTTACTTTTTTCAGCTGCTGCTGATCTGTTTTACATTTAAACGCACATGCTCATACATTCATACTATTTTTACTATGTTCTGGCCAAGTACAAATTGTGGTGGTGATTTCCCCTCTTTCTAACAAAAATTCTTTTACAGTGAGAATTGGTTTGAATTACATGAAAAACGTGGCAGCTTCCATTCCAATCCTTCTTTGTCTCAGAAAGAATTCTGGATGTTTGAGCTGGAGCTGTTTTATCATGATGACAAATCCCAACAAATTAGTTGAGCCAAGGAAGCAAAAGGGGTCCTTGGTGCTCTCTGAGCTTGCTTGTTTTCTTGCAGATGTTTCATTACCCAAAGCAGGGAAATCATCAGTGCTAGTAAGGAGTGCAGTTTGCTGTCAGTTTATATCCTAGTAGCTTCCCTATCAGTGTCAGAACACATCCACGGACACCCAACTAGCAGTCAGAAAACATGATGAAAATTCTTCACAGCATATAGACCAACGATGGCGAACCTATGGCACGTGTGCCCAAAGCGGCATGTGAAGCCATGTCGCCCGGCATGTGCGGCCTTGCCTGTTTGTCTTCTGGGTTTCTGGCGCACATGCACGCATGATGATCAGCTGTCCTTTATACATGCGGCAGTGCCAAAAACCAGTGTGTGCATGTGCACTGGCCAGCTGATTTTCAGGTGCGCATGTGTGCCAGAACCCGGAAATTCAGCTTTTCTGGAGTGTGATTCATTTGTGTGTGCAAGAGTGCTGAAAACTGGCCAGCGCATGCATGCCGGCCAGCTGATTGTCAGGCATGCTAGAACCTGGAAGTTTGGCTTTTCTGGAGTGCGGTCCTGACGAGCATGTGCGCACATGCGCAACTCAGTGCCAAAAAGGTTTGTTATCACTATATAGACAGATTTAACCATAGTTTCAATAAGGAAAATGTATCCATCCTAGACCAAGCCAAGTCCAACAATGCCAGGGAATTTCTAGAATCTTGGCACTCTGACAGTTCAGCCATCAATAGACACATTAGCAACATCTCTAGGCCAGGCACAAGAGACAATTACTCAACGCAAAGACCCAAGCATCTCTCTACCAGCAATCAGCACCCAAATCAGCATAGATTAACTCAGGGATGAAATCCAGCAGGTTCTGACAGCTTCTGGAGAACCAATAGTGGAAATTTTGAGCATTTCAGAGAACTGGCAAATACAACCTCTGTCTGGCCCCAGAGTGGGTTGGGAATGGAGATTTTGCAATATCCTTCCACTGCCACACCCACCAAGCCATGCCCACAAGCCATACCACACCACGCCCACCAAGCCACACCCACAGAACCGGTAGTAAAAAAATTTGGATTTCACCACTGGATTAACTCCAAGGTTAACATCACACCAACAATCAAGGAAACAATACCCCCAAAACAAGAAACTTCCAAGGAAGCCAACAGCAAATGACTCAACCAAAGAATCTCTGAGACCACTTCCACCAACAGTGGCAGGCAAGCCACTAGAATATAAACTGACAGCAAGCAGCACTCCTTACTAGCACTGACAATATTACCTAGTTTGGGTAATGAAACGTCTGCAAGAATACAAGCAAGCTCAGAGAGCACCAAGGACCCTTCATGTCAATCCTGAGCTACAAATATTCTCCTTTATTAGTACCAAGGAAGCAAAGCAAGGAAAACAGAGGTTAGGCTTTTACTTTTCCACCACAGTCCTAGATCCGTTATGGTGAACCTATGGCACGCGGAGCCATATCTGTGGGCATGCGAGCATTGCCCTAGCTCATGCCTTCTGGCCTTCCAGTCCCACCCGGCCTCCAGAGGGTGCTGTGGCTCCAGCCCCCGAACCTGGCCCCATGCCCGAAAGTGACTCCAAGAGTGAGGGGGAAGGGCCGGTAAGGCTTACCTCAGAAGCACCGATTACTTTGGCCAGATCCAGGCCAGTCGGAGGACGTAATGAGGCTGACATCCCCTGATTCCTCCCTTCCTCAGGCTACGCCTTCAGACGCAGCTGATAATCATACTAATCAAGCCTAGATCGACCTGCGCTTCAGAAGATTAAAGAGGCGGCGTCATCGAAGGGAAGGGTGGGGCAGGAGCCCCACCCCACAGGATATATAAGGAGCTTTGGGACTGCTCTCAGTTCCACGGGAAGCAAATTAGCTGAACCGTGTCGAAGTGAGCTGAAATCTTAATCTGTTTGAACTTTTTGGCAGGCAGCTGCGTTTTCTTGACCAGGACTGATAGGAGCCGTGAACCCACTGGCTGTAGGCCAGCTCGTTACTCCAGAGTGAGGATGGAGACAGAACAGAGAGCCTCTGGGAGGGAAGGCCATTTTTGCCCTCCCCAGGCTCCTAGGGAGAGCAAAAACGGGCCTTCCAGTCCCACCGGAAGTCTGGAAACAGGCCTTTCCAGCCTCCTGAGGGCCTCCAGAGTGGGGTGGGGAAAGCTGTTTTCGCCCTCCCCAGGCTCCAAGGAAGCCTCTGGAGCCTGGGGAGGGCGAAAAACGAGTCTACTGGGCCCACTGTGCCATCACGTGCCAAAAGTGGGGGGAACGCAGGGGGTCCCATGCATGTGTGTGTGCGGGGGCAGGGTGCATTGAATTATGGGTGTGGGTACGCATGCGTGGGACCCCCACGCTCCCTCTGTTTTTGGCACGCAATGGCAAAAAGGTTAGCCTTCACTGTCCTAGATTGTGTCCTTTCTAATGGAGCCTTTGAATCAATGAGCTCAACTCTGCCTGCCAAAAATATCTTGTCCATGCCATGTGTGCGGAACAGAGGCCCTATTTTCTTCCTCGTTTAAAATTGTCAGTGCCGCTTTTCTTTTCCCGCATCAGGGCCAGACATTCATTCCGTGCGACGGGTAATGCTGTGTCTTCTTCTTCCCTTCCTCCCCTCCCCTTTTCTTGAAACGAATGGGATCGAAGCCACTAACCTCTGTCTGGAGATGCATCTGTGCTAAACACCCATGCCACCATCTGGATGATATAAAGTGTTCCTTGCCATGGGTGGAGGAAACCAATTCAAAGAGATCCTTAATTAAGACTTTCTGCTTCTTGGCTGCTGACTTCTCATCCAGGCGTTCTGCCTATTATTTGTCAGCTTATTTTTGTACTTCAGAAGATACAGTTTTAATTATTAGATGTGGGTGCATGCACACGCAAACATGTACATACACAAACACGCACACACACAGTGAGAGAAAGAGAGAGAGAGAGAGTGCTTTGACAAGCATGTGTAATTTGTTCAGTGTTCACATTAAAGACCTATCAATAGGGTATTATAAATATTTATTTGATCTGTAATTTTCCAGTGAATAGATTCTTCAATCAGTTGTCAAAGCAAAATATGCATGGTTGATTACTATGCCAGTGCTATGATGTTGTTATGAAATATGCTTAGAAATCAAACATTTTTTAAAAAATGGTACTTTTAAGAACTCAAGGTCTTGTGCTTTCAAAATAAAAACAACAACAACAGTGAAAGTATGCTTACAGTCTGGAATGGTGCCTGACTAGACCATGGATATTTACAATCATGACTTTGTCTCTTGTGACCTCTGCACACTGTCATTTAGAGCAATTATTAAATAAAAACAGACAAGTTTTTTGTCTAAACCAATGTTTCTCAATCTCAACAATGTTAAGACCTTCAACATCAACTTTCCCAACTAGCAAGCCTATTTTTTTCAAGACAACTTTGAAAAATGGCAAAACGTACTTCTTTTTACCAAGTCTTTGATTATTGGAATGAACCTGATTTTAATGTTTCATTTTGATGTTAATTGCATTGAGTTTCCTGTTATGCTTTATATTTTGTATTTTTTGTTATTTTTAATCAATCTACCAATTCACACCAACTGGACGGTGAAATATGAATTAGAATAGAATTTTTTATTGACCAAGTGTGATTGGACACACAAGGAATTTGTCTTGGTGCATATGCTCTCAGCATACATAAAAGAAAAGATATGTTCATCAAGAATCATAAGGTACAACACTTAATGATAGTCATAGGGTACAAATAAGCAATCAGGAAACCATATCAATATAAATCGTAAGGATACAAGCAATAAAGTTACAGTCATACAATCATAAGTGGAAGGAGATGGGTGGTGGGAACGATGAGAAGATTAATAGTAGTGCAGACTTAGTACATAGTTTGACAGTGTTGAAGGAATTATTTGTTTAGCAGAGTGATGGTCTTCGGGAAGAAACTATTCTTGTGTCTAGTTGTTCTGGTATGCAATGCTTTGTAGCGTTGTTTTGAGGGTAGGAGTTGAAACAGTTTATGTCCAGGATATGAGGGGTCTGTAAATATTTTCACAGCCCTCTTTTTGCCTCATGCAGTATACAGGTCCTCAATAGAAGGCAGGTTGGTAGCAATTGTTTGATTAAATATATAAATACCTTATATCTACCAACAGAAGAGAGTATATGTAGTTCAGAGTTGAACTGTGGGATCCTTGGCGCTCTCTGAATTTGGTGGTTTTCTTGCAGATGTTTCACTACCAAACTAGGTAACATCATCCATGCCAATAGAGAAGTGATGGTGTTACTTAGTTTGATAATGAAACATAGTGAGAAAATAACCAAGTTCGGAGAGCACTAGGGACCCCATAAATAAATCTATTTTTGTGTGTCGGTGACCCACTAAACCACTTCAAAGCATCCCAAAAACCTGTTAACATTTCACAAGATGTCAACAGGGTTATGTGAAATTTTTGCCTAAAATGTTGAACATCTTGCATTGATGCTCACACAATTTGGAAAGTCCCAGTCAGCAGACTCTGGAATTGTACTGGTTTCACCCTGATTGCCATTTTAAAATACTTCAGGAGTCTACACAGATAAACTATTCCTTACCACCAAAGGTGCTTTTTCAAAAAGCAATTGGACTTTCTGGTTTTTCTTTTGAAGATATTTCATTTCACATCTTTAAAAGCGGAAGACACTTCTTGGATGACAAGCAAAACGTCTTCAAAGAAAAAAACGGAAAGTCCAGTTGCCTCTTGAAAAAGCACCTTTGGGACCACCATGACCTAGATACCTGAGAATCTCTAGACATTTAGCTATTCCTTACTACATTTTTAATTCAACAGGGTGGACAATTTCAGAAGGCATGGAGTCAACTCTTATCACATACGCCCTTCACACATGCTTAAGATTTCTACATTTCAGATGGTGATCTGTTTTCCAAAATATACTTTATGAATTCTTAGTTTGTGACATATAGATCAGAGCCTGAAAGTTGTCCAGGTGTCATCTGCCACCAATCAGAGTTTTAAACTCTGGTGGCTTTGTTCCCAGTTCAGAAGTCTTTCTGTTATAGCATTTTAAGTCTATATCAGTTAATAATTTCTGTACTTGCAACTACCAGGTAGGAGCTCTGTGAGTCCACATTTACAAATTTTAAAAAGGAAAAGTTGATTTGTTGTAAAAGTCTCATGGATTGGTTCAATAAACCACTTAATCTATGGATGTATAATTAATTGGCATAAATTTGTGCCAGAGGTGAAATGCTCCCAGTTCGGACTGGATCGGCCGATCCGGTAGCAATGGTGGCGGGTGGTTCGAAGAACCGGTAGCAAAAATCCCTGCACCCCCCACCCATGCCCAATCGCCCGGTCACCCGCTTGCCACTTCTTTTAAAAATGCTTTTAAAAGGTAAAAGTTCTTCTGCGCATGCGCGTAATGGCGGTGGCGTTCTGAGGCTCGTGAAGGCAGTGGCCGGTGTTCCCAGCCGTGATGCCGCTGGGCCGCTTGCTGGGCTGCGTGGACTTCGGCCCCAGGTTGGTCAACATGCTGGCAGTCGAGAGCGAGGTCTTTGGGCCTCGGTGGTCTCTCGGCTGCCGAGAGCGGGGCCGGAGTCCTGGGCAAGCAGCGGATGGTGGCGGCGGCCATTTTGGGGTTGGGGTGGCCGTCCCGGACTGGCTTTGGAGATCCCCGGCCGTGAGCAGAACGCTGGCAGCAGTGTGGTGGGCCGTTCGGGCCGGAGCTTTGGAGGGCCCGAAGATCGGCCGTTTCTCCCCCCCCCAGCTGACTTTTGGGCATGTTTAGCCCCTGCCGCAGTTTCCAGCAGCGGCAAGATTTTGGGCCGCATTTCTACCGACTGGTGAGTCAGCGGATCAGCGGATGGCGGTGGCCATTTCGGGGTGGGGTAACCACCCGGACAGGCCCTGATTCGATCCCTGGCCGCGCACAATGTCAGCGGCAGTGTGGTGGGCCGTGCGGGCTTGAGTTCTTGAGGGCCCGAAGATCGGCCATTCCCCCCCCCCAGCTGACTCTTGGTTAGGCCTAGCCTGCGCCGTAACGTCTATCAACGGCTTAGGCTTTTTTCATCACCGGCACATTGGCGGCATGCTCAGGATTTCCATCTGCGGCAGGCTGGATCATGAACTTAACACAGATCCAGCGTGATTAATGGCGGCCATAGGAACGGCGGCGGCAGTGACAACATTAGCGGCAATGGTATTAGTACGTGTGGCTTTCCATCTGACCACCGAACTGCACGAGCCCCTTCCCCAGGACGGAGTGAGCCGGGACTCGAGGGACATTATGTCATCTTAGTGGTCGGCAACCGAGGAGGATATTATTGTACCAACTTTTAGGAGGGAGGCCATTAGATTTGGCCAGACCTCTGGTCCCCTTGGCTGTTTCCTGGATCATCTGGACTTGGGCCGGTTTTGTTCCCCGGATTTCAATGGATTGTGGGTTTGGCATCTTAGCCTCCCTTTCTCCGTCTGTGATGAGGATAGGGACGAAGTGGACAAGTCTGTGGGCCTAGAACTTGCTTAACATCTATGCCGGCTCGGTATGTACACTTTCTGCTGTCTTGAATTTGATATTCTCATGAGATATTCATCCACCGACCTATTACAACTGCGAGGTTCCCCGCCTCGCAGGAATGGCCCTCTAGGCTATCGAGAGCCTACCTTAACGAAGGGTCTTGGGACCCAGAGAGGTGGCATGCGGCCAAGAAGAATTTTTGGGGATTTTTAAATAGGTTTTTAAAAAGGGGTCTTTTAAGGGGAGGGAGGGATACAACGGGTGGGGGGATTAACCCGTCGGGGAGGGATCCAGCCTCTGTGCTTGTTCGTGGCACTTCCACATCTGGTTTGAAGGCAGGGGGGGAGGGTTTTGTTCCAGGACTAGAGTGTTGTTCAATCTGTACGGTAAGTGGGAGAGGCAGATATGGCGGGGGGGGGGCATATCGAGAGTTGGGAGCACGTGCTCGATGTCTGAAAGCGATCACGTGCTCCGGCCCCTCAGTCCCTACCCGTTCCTCGGGCGGCCATGATCCTCAGAGCTTGGATCTTCGGTTGATGTTATGTAATGCCCGGTCCGTGGTCAATAAAGCTCCCCTGATTTGCGATCTTATTCAGGGGGAGTCAGCGGACCTTATGGGCATTACGGAGACCTGGTTGGGTCCAGAGGGGGGGGTCCCCCTTGTTGAGCTGTGCCCTCCAGGTTTCCGAGCATTTCATCAGCCGAGGGCCCAAGGTAGGGGTGGGGGGGTGGCGGTTGTTATTAAGGAAGATCTAGAGCCGAGGCCACTGTTCCTCAGATTGCCGGCTGTGAATCCCTCTATGTGAGGTGGGGCCATAGGAATCAGTTGGGCTTGTTGATCGCGTACCTGGCTCCTTGCTGCGTGACCACAGCCCTGCCTGAGCTGTTGGAGGTACTAGCCGCTGTGGCGGTTGAGACCCCCAGACTTATAGGCATGGGGGGTTTCAGCCCGGCATCAGCTGGCTTGGTATCGGCAGCAGCACGGGAGTTCAAACTTCCATGACGGCCTTGGACCTGATTCGAGTAAATGATGGCCCTCGCACATGGGGAGGCACGCTGGATCTGATTTATATCTCTGGACAGTGGTTAAATGATCTGGAATTAGATGATTTAGTAACAGAACCGATGTCATGGTCCGATCATTTCTCCTTCGCCTAGACTTCGAACCGCCACTCACCATCGCGGGAGGCGGAACCTATCGTTGGTTCCGTCCCAGGCGCCTGATGGACCCGAGAGGTTCCTGGCGGAGCTTGGGCCATTCCTGAGGATCTGGCCCACGGCACGACTGAGGAACTAGTCGTGGCCTGGGAACAGGCGCAGCTGGGGCCTTGGACCGTGTCGTGCCTTTGCGGCCTCTGACCCGGCGCAGATCTCGTCCGGCCCCTTGGTTCTCCGAGGGGCTGAGGGAGATGAAAGCGCGGAGAAGGCGCCTAGAGAGCACCTGGAGGTCCAGTCGTTCGAAGCTGATCGGACACTAGTTGGGTCCTATTCTAGGACCTACCTAGTGGCAATGAGGAGGCGAGGCTTCCTCGCCTCCACCCTCATTGCGTCGGCAGATAACCGCCCGGCCGCCCTGTTTGGGTGACCGCTCCTCCTTCATCAGGAGGTGCGGGATGACCCTTGCAGGGGCGTGCCGAGGAGTTTAGTGGTTATCTATACGATAAAATCGCTCAGCTCCGGGATGGTCTGGACCGACATTGGGATGATCAAGCGAGGAGAGGAGGCACGTCTTGTCGAGTCTGTTT
The DNA here is from genome assembly GCF_028640845.1 of Ahaetulla prasina. NCBI lineage: Eukaryota > Metazoa > Chordata > Lepidosauria > Squamata > Colubridae > Ahaetulla > Ahaetulla prasina. The sequence goes on from NC_080541.1 coordinate 27,263,456, forward strand.
GGGATGAGTTTGACGCTGTGGCTCCCGAGGACGTGGACAGGTTGTTGGGGAGGCTTCACGCCACTACATGTTTACTGGACCCGTGTCCTTCCTGGCTGGTACTGGCCACTCAGGAGGTGACACGAGGCTGGCTCCAGAGGATTATCAACGCTTCTTTGTTGGAAGGGGTTTTCCCTGCCGCCTTGAAAGAGGCGGTGGTGAGACCACTCCTCAAGAAGCCCTCCCTGGACCCAACCATTTTGGGTAATTATCGTCCAGTCTCCAGAGTGCTGTGACGCGACAGCTACCCCAATACCTGGATGAAGCCATCTATCTAGACCCGTTCCAGTCCGGCTTCCGACCCGGATACAGCACGGAGACAGCTTTGGTCGCATTGGTGGATGATCTCTGGAGGGCCAGGGACAGGGGTTATTCCTCTGCCCTGGTCCTATTAGACCTCTCAGCGGCTTTTGATACCATCGACCATGGTATCTTGCTGCGCTGGTTGGGGGGATTGGGAGTGGGAGGCACCGTGTATCGGTGGTTCTCCTCCTATCTCTCCGACCGGTCGCAGACAGTGTTGACAGGGGGGCAGAGGTCGACTGTGTGGTGCCTCACTTGTGGGGTGCCGCGGGGTCGATCCTCTCGCCTTCTGTTCAACATCTATATGAAGCCGTTGGGTGAGATCATCAGTGGCTTTGGGGTGAGATACCAGCTGTACGCTGATGACACCCAGCTGTACTTTTCCACCCCGGGCCACCCCAATGAAGTTGTTGAAGTGCTGTCCCGGTGTTTGGAAGCCGTACGGGTCTGGATGGGGAGAAACAGGCTCAAGCTTAATCCCTCCAAGACGGAGTGGCTGTGGATGCCGGCATCCCGATTCAGTCAGCTGCAGCCGCAGCTGACTGTTGGAGGCGAGTTATTGGCCCCAAAGGATAGGGTGCGCAACTTAGGTGTCCTCCTGGATGAACGGCTGTCGTTTGAAGATCATTTGACGGCCGTCTCCAGGAGGGCCTTCCACCAGGTTCGCCTGGTTCGGCAGTTGCGCCCCTTCCTTGATCGGGATGCCTTGTGCACAGTCACTCATGCGCTCGTTACCTCTCGCTTGGATTATTGTAATGCTCTCTACATGGGGCTCCCCTTGAGGTGCACTCGGAGGCTTCAGTTAGTCCAGAATGCAGCTGCGCGGGTGATAGAGGGAGCTTCGCGTAGCTCCCGTGTAACACCGCTCCTGCGCAGACTGCACTGGCTACCTGTGGCCTTTCGGGTGCACTTTAAGGTTTTGGTTATGACCTTTAAAGCGCTCCATGGCTTAGGGCCTGGGTACTTACGGGACCGCCTGCTATTACCACATGCCTCCCACCGACCCGTACGCTCTCACAGAGAGGGACTTCTCAGGGTGCCGTCCGCCAAGCAATGTCGGCTGGCGGCCCCAGGAAGGTCCTTCTCTGTGGGGCTCCCACTCTGGAACGAGCTTCCCCGGGTTTCGCCAAATACCTGACCTTGGACCTTTCGCGAACTGAAGACATATCTTTTCATTCGCGGGGCTGGCTTAAATTTTATCGATTTTAAATTTTCTACTAATTTTAAATGGGGTTTTAGTTTTTATATATTTTAAAGTTTTAGGCCAATTATAATAAGTTTTTTAATTTGCATTTTAAATTGTATATTGTATTGTCTGTTTTTACTTTTGCCTGTACTTTTGCCTGAGTCCTTCGGGAGAAAGGCGGTATAAAAATCAAATAAATAATAATAAAAATAATAGTAATAATAATAATAATAATAATAATAATAATAATAATAATAATAATAATAATAATAATAATAATAATAATAATAATAATAATAATAATAATAATAATAATAATAATAATAATAATAATAATAATAATAATAATAATAATAATAATAATAATAATAATAATAATAATAATAATAATAATAATAATAATAATAATAATAATAATAATAATAATAATAATAATAATAATAATAATAATAATAATAATAATAATAATAATAATAATAATAATAATAATAATAATAATAATAATAATAATAATAATAATAATAATAATAATAATAATAATAATAATAATAATAATAATAATAATAATAATAATAATAATAATAATAATAATAATAATAATAATAATAATAATAATAATAATAATAATAATAATAATAATAATAATAATAATAATAATAATAATAATAATAATAATAATAATAATAATAATAATAATAATAATAATAATAATAATAATAATAATAATAATAATAATAATAATAATAATAATAATAATAATAATAATAATAATAATAATAATAATAATAATAATAATAATAATAATAATAATAATAATAATAATAATAATAATAATAATAATAATAATAATAATAATAATAATAATAATAATAATAATAATAATAATAATAATAATAATAATAATAATAATAATAATAATAATAATAATAATAATAATAATAATAATAATAATAATAATAATAATAATAATAATAATAATAATAATAATAATAATAATAATAATAATAATAATAATAATAATAATAATAATAATAATAATAATAATAATAATAATAATAATAATAATAATAATAATAATAATAATAATAATAATAATAATAATAATAATAATAATAATAATAATAATAATAATAATAATAATAATAATAATAATAATAATAATAATAATAATAATAATAATAATAATAATAATAATAATAATAATAATAATAATAATAATAATAATAATAATAATAATAATAATAATAATAATAATAATAATAATAATAATAATAATAATAATAATAATAATAATAATAATAATAATAATAATAATAATAATAATAATAATAATAATAATAATAATAATAATAATAATAATAATAATAATAATAATAATAATAATAATAATAATAATAATAATAATAATAATAATAATAATAATAATAATAATAATAATAATAATAATAATAATAATAATAATAATAATAATAATAATAATAATAATAATAATAATAATAATAATAATAATAATAATAATAATAATAATAATAATAATAATAATAATAATAATAATAATAATAATAATAATAATAATAATAATAATAATAATAATAATAATAATAATAATAATAATAATAATAATAATAATAATAATAATAATAATAATAATAATAATAATAATAATAATAATAATAATAATAATAATAATAATAATAATAATAATAATAATAATAATAATAATAATAATAATAATAATAATAATAATAATAATAATAATAATAATAATAATAATAATAATAATAATAATAATAATAATAATAATAATAATAATAATAATAATAATAATAATAATAATAATAATAATAATAATAATAATAATAATAATAATAATAATAATAATAATAATAATAATAATAATAATAATAATAATAATAATAATAATAATAATAATAATAATAATAATAATAATAATAATAATAATAATAATAATAATAATAATAATAATAATAATAATAATAATAATAATAATAATAATAATAATAATAATAATAATAATAATAATAATAATAATAATAATAATAATAATAATAATAATAATAATAATAATTTTAAGTCTGGGTCCAGCCCTCCAACCACAGCCCGTGAGAAGGACTTCTTGTCGATGCTGTGTAAAAATCAATTGAGTCCTGTCAGTCCCCATCAGAATTATGGTGCCTCTTCAGCCAGCAGCAGCAATTCCGGTTCATACAAGGGAAATGATAACAGCCCGACTTTTAGGCAAGTGAACTCCTCTATAATATTTATCTCCTCCTTGCTGTCCTACCACTTCCCAAATCTTTAAACTCTTTCATCTCTAGCTGCCACTGGAGTTTCTCCAGGGCACATAATTTCAAGCCCATGAAATCTCTTGATCTTTGAGTTGCTTTGTTTTGAGCATTTGAACAAGCTCTTCTATGGTTTTTTTCCTCCTCCCGGAGAGGAAGGAATCTTTCGAAAGGTCACATTCCTAACTTAATGTCTGTATTAACTATTTTTCTTTCCTTTTGAACCCATCTCCCGTTTTGGTGGAATCCAGTGTATCTCGTCCTGAAAATATCTCAGACTTGCTTGTGGATTTGACACCCACAGATCCAAATTCTGCTATTCTCTTATCTCCATTGAAACCCATGCCCAGGGCCATGGATTCTCGCTATTACGAAAACCGAGTCATGAAGGAACTGGATTTCATAGACTATCACACCACAACCCTTGGGAATGTGACAAAGATGTCTGAGGGGAACATTGTCAAAAGGTATTGGAGCAGCAACTTCCTCATAGATCTGTTGGCCATTGGTGCCCCCATTGTGCCAACAATCATGTGGATGTTTAGTACTAGGCGGGGAGGAACAATTCCAATCTTCACTTTCGGAGCATTGTTTCGTGGCTGCTGCCTGCTGGCCTTGAATTCTCTTCGTCAAGAACCGGTTATTCTTCAACGTTAGATATCACTGTCTTGAATGGTGTGCCAAGAAATTGTATTCTGGTGGATATTATAGTGAGGCCATTTAAAAAAAAAAAAAAGTGGTGTGCATCATGGTGAATCTGCCTGTTTTGCTCCTAAATGTTTGATTTGCACTATATTTAATTGAGAACATATTCAAGGCACAAGATGTTTGTCCAATCAACCCATCTCCCGTTTTGGTGGAATCCAGTGTATCTCGTCCTGAAAATATCTCAGACTTGCTTGTGGATTTGACACCCACAGATCCAAATTCTGCTATTCTCTTATCTCCATTGAAACCCATGCCCAGGGCCATGGATTCTCGCTATTACGAAAACCGAGTCATGAAGGAACTGGATTTCATAGACTATCACACCACAACCCTTGGGAATGTGACAAAGATGTCTGAGGGGAACATTGTCAAAAGGTATTGGAGCAGCAACTTCCTCATAGATCTGTTGGCCATTGGTGCCCCCATTGTGCCAACAATCATGTGGATGTTTAGTACTAGGCGGAGGAACAATTCCAATCTTCACTTCGGAGCATTGTTTCGTGGCTGCTGCCTGCTGGCCTTGAATTCTCTTCGTCAAGAACCGGTTATTCTTCAACGTTAGATATCACTGTCTTGAATGGTGTGCCAAGAAATTGTATTCTGGTGGATATTATAGTGAGGCCATTTAAAAAAAAAAAGTGGTGTGCATCATGGTGAATCTGCCTGTTTTGCTCCTAAATGTTTGATTTGCACTATATTTAATTGAGAACATATTCAAGGCACAAGATGTTTGTCCAATCAACCCATCTCCCGTTTTGGTGGAATCCAGTGTATCTCGTCCTGAAAATATCTCAGACTTGCTTGTGGATTTGACACCCACAGATCCAAATTCTGCTATTCTCTTATCTCCATTGAAACCCATGCCCAGGGCCATGGATTCTCGCTATTACGAAAACCGAGTCATGAAGGAACTGGATTTCATAGACTATCACACCACAACCCTTGGGAATGTGACAAAGATGTCTGAGGGGAACATTGTCAAAAGGTATTGGAGCAGCAACTTCCTCATAGATCTGTTGGCCATTGGTGCCCCCATTGTGCCAACAATCATGTGGATGTTTAGTACTAGGCGGGGAGGAACAATTCCAATCTTCACTTTCGGAGCATTGTTTCGTGGCTGCTGCCTGCTGGCCTTGAATTCTCTTCGTCAAGAACCGGTTATTCTTCAACGTTAGATATCACTGTCTTGAATGGTGTGCCAAGAAATTGTATTCTGGTGGATATTATAGTGAGGCCATTTAAAAAAAAAAAAGTGGTGTGCATCATGGTGAATCTGCCTGTTTTGCTCCTAAATGTTTGATTTGCACTATATTTAATTGAGAACATATTCAAGGCACAAGATGTTTGTCCAATCAACCCATCTCCCGTTTTGGTGGAATCCAGTGTATCTCGTCCTGAAAATATCTCAGACTTGCTTGTGGATTTGACACCCACAGATCCAAATTCTGCTATTCTCTTATCTCCATTGAAACCCATGCCCAGGGCCATGGATTCTCGCTATTACGAAAACCGAGTCATGAAGGAACTGGATTTCATAGACTATCACACCACAACCCTTGGGAATGTGACAAAGATGTCTGAGGGGAACATTGTCAAAAGGTATTGGAGCAGCAACTTCCTCATAGATCTGTTGGCCATTGGTGCCCCCATTGTGCCAACAATCATGTGGATGTTTAGTACTAGGCGGGGAGGAACAATTCCAATCTTCACTTTCGGAGCATTGTTTCGTGGCTGCTGCCTGCTGGCCTTGAATTCTCTTCGTCAAGAACCGGTTATTCTTCAACGTTAGATATCACTGTCTTGAATGGTGTGCCAAGAGATTGTATTCTGGTGGATATTATAGTGAGGCCATTTAAAAAAAAAAAAAAAGTGGTGTGCATCATGGTGAATCTGCCTGTTTTGCTCCTAAATGTTTGATTTGCACTATATTTAATTGAGAACATGTTCGTTGTTTGAAATTGAAGGCAAACTATTGATGGCATGGAGACATGTTTCCATTAAGTGTATACACAAGTGCATTTATAGCGCATGATCAGCACTTTCCATCCTGTGGTCGGATGTATGGATTGTGATACCAAATGTGTTCTGATGTGAGGGTCAGGTTCATTCTTTCAAAGGCAGCATATATAGTCCCAGCATGTGTTGTCTATGCTTCTAAATGGCACAATTGTGATGCAGTCACGCTCGCATTCCATTCATCTTGTGTACCCAGGGATCATAACCAAATCTGCCCCCCTCCCCCCACAAACCAGTGTATTCATGTAGATGGGTGGGAATCTTGAATTGTGTTATTTTGTTTATGAATATGGCTGTGAATATATTTTACTGAGATTTGTCTGAAGTCTTAAATGAAGTCTTACTGGAAGTGTAATGTTAATCTATGAAGGAATATTTTAAATGTGTGATGTAATAACTTATTTTTCCTCTTGTTTAATAATCTTTTCAAGAAAGCAAAGACCCTTTGAATCACATGTTGTAAATAAAGCATGCTGAAACTGAAGTGGTGTGTTTGTGATAGCTACTTATGGCACAATTCAAGAGATTTTATGCTGTTATCCACATAGAAGCTTTTAGAGCAGGGGTCTCCAAACTTGGCAACTTTAAGACTTGTGGACTTCAACTCCCAGAATTCCTCAGCCAGCTTTTAAAAGCAGAAAAGTTCACATTTTGGCAAATAAAATAATGGTTATGATTGCATTTTCATTTCCATTTTCAATGGCCTTTTCAAACTACATTTTCTATCAAGTATTCTAAAATGTGATGGTCACTTATTTTATGTGCACCAACCATACTGTAAGAACAACTCTTAAGGGTGAGAAGCTCTTAAGGCATCCCAATGTTAGATCATCATTGTTATATTTCCTGCTCCGCCATTGGGTGGGGGGTGGTTTGGTTTTGCAAGAACACAAATGTATACCCCAGGCCTATTCACCTTTTTCAGTTTTTTGAATTTTGGTTCTCCCATTGCTACTGGTATTATATTTGTATACTTCAATAAACCAGTTTTGAGCCATTTAGCTATTTTTGCATCTGTCTGGCACGGCATACCCAAGGATGGGCATTAAGGCAATCAGGTTGGAGAAAGCTAGTTTAGGAATCAATGACCTGAACTAGAGACTAAACTAAACCATATGAAGAACGGCTGCAGGTTTTGGGTCTGGCTAGTCTAAGGAAAAGAAGGACCAGGGGTGAATAATAGCAGTATTCCAGTATTTGAGGGGCTGCCACAAAGAAGAGGGGGGCAAATTATTCTCCGAAGCACCAGAGGGCAAGACAAGAAATAATGGTTGAAAATTTATCAGAGAGAAGCAACCTGGACAATTAACCAGTCGAACAGCTGGCCTTCAGAAATTGTGGAGTGTCCATCACTACAGGTTTTTAAGAGACTGGATAGTCACTTGTTTGAGATGGTTCAGGTTCCCCTGCTTGAGCAGGGGGCTGGACTAGAAGACCTCCAAGGTCCCTTCCAACTCTTCTCTATTCTCTTCTTCTATTCTACTCTACTCTACTCTACTCTACTCTACTTTACTCTACTCTACTCTACTCTACTCTAAATCCTTGAGGAGATCCAGTCAATTGCTTTCAAAATATAAGAGGGCAGAAGTACATGTATGCGGAACAGAAGGCATCTCTTTTCACCACATTGCCACTAAGTGGAATATGTATAGGTCAAATAAGTCAAGATGGTGCCCGCAATTGTAATCAGAAGCCCACTGTTTAACGTGCATATATTTTACAGCCAATGCATGTAAAAAGGGCAGGGCTTTTTATCACACAGTTGGGATTCTGATTTTTGGCCCCATTTCTTGTCTTTAAAGAATACAGCAAGAAAAGGTTTGATGAATCTTCAAATGCCACATCATGGGCAGAAAACCTTTAGGAAACAAAGTCTGCATTTTCTTGAACAGTGGTAAGCCATGGGATACCAGCCATGGGATAGAGATTTAAAGACACTTTCTTTGTCCCAAATATCCTCAAAAGTGTCTAATTTCTCTTGCTTCAGTACCTCTGCCCACTGCTTCTCAGGATAAGAAATTCAAAGCAATATTATCGTTAAGAAATTATCTCTCAGACCAGATTGAGATTGCATATGAGCAATACCTAGCATATTCTTTGCATAAGCAACTCGGTGCATATATATCGGTGCATATATATATATATCGGTGCATATATATCGGTGCAATACCTAGCATATTCTTTGCATAAGCAACTCGGTGCATATATATTCTGAGGTTTTTGCGGGTGTTTGTGGAGAAAACCCGAATAACCAAAGACCTACACACACACACACACACACACACACACACACACACACACACACATATGTCTAGACTCAAACCTGGGTGTTCTGGACAGTAGGGGCTGTGGTGGAGAATAGGCAAAACAAAGTCATTTTGTCTGGGACAGAGTTGTAGACCTTGGCAGTGGCCATGGTAGCTGATAACAGGATGAGGACAGAGGAAAGGAAGATGCCAGGGAGCTCAAGGGCAAGCAAGCAGAAATTCAGGCTGGCCAGAAGATAGGGAGAAGGGGTGACAGATGCCAAACTAACCTTAGTTGCCCCATTAAATCAACTCAATTTCATTCTTGGGTTTCCTTTCAGCTGAAACTACAGCCGAAACATGAGTTTTGTAGAAGTCGCAGAATGAAATGGTTTGTTTCAAGTTCAAAACATCTTTTATATTTTATTCTCTTCTCCCTCTCCCCCCAAGCAGTAAACTTTTTTTTACTCTCCTTCCTCCAGAAGGAGCAGGTGGCTAGAACAACATTGCAGGAAAGTTGATTAATGGCATCACCAGTTGTTAATGAGTGATATTATTACAAGCCATTGAAATATATATTTCACTCTCCTCTGTACATAGTCTTCATTTCAATTTGGATAATCAGCAGGTCTCTTTATTGATATAAGTTCTTCAAATCTGCTTTTCAAGCAATAGTCTGAATCTATTATGTTGCCAATATTCTGCGTTCTTACTGACAGTATTAACTATTTCCTCTTGGAAATTGTTTTTTATTGGATCCCATTGAAACTGAGAAAAAGAAACTTAAATCCCATTACTTTCAATGATATTCAGTGATATCTAGGTTTATTCCCTGAATAATATCCATTTTTTGAGCTTTATTCAAATAACTGCAGCAATTAACTAATATAATCTTACATTCTATTATTTAGATTCCCCCACTTTAGAGGCTATTAAAGATTCAGATCAATGTGCCTAATCTCCCAAATAACTGAATACTACAAAAGATAAGTACATAGTAAGCGACAGCTTGCTTATCCAACTCCTTTTGAGAAGTCCACACTAGGAGTAAAAAAAAAAAAATCACATACAAACTGGTACTCCTAATCCTTTGACATTGCATGAACTTCAACTGGAAAACTTTTTAATACAGAAAACTTACTTCCATTATGAGAGACTAGCTGGATCCCTGTGCTTCGCTACGAAACTATGTGATCGGGCTTGATAAATTGACACTTACAGCTTGAATCCTCCCCTTTCTCCCTCAGCCTTGCCCCACAGAAACGTCTCCTATCCTATCCCCTTCCCTCCTTGAGGCTTGCCCCACAGAAGCTTCTCCCCATCTCTCCCTCAGCCTTACCCCACAGAAACGTCTCCTATCCTATCCCCTTCTCTCCCTCAGGCTTTCTAGCCCCTTCTCTCCCTCAGGCTTGCCCCACAGAAGCCTGTCCTATGCTATCCCATTCTCTCCAGAGTTATTTTCAAGTTGGGAGGGGCAATAGAAGGTCTAACTAATTAGCATCAGAGCGTGTTATAATAATATAGGAAATACTAAGGCTCTGATGGTCATTTCGAAAAATCTTTTCTTAGTGAGCACCTAGAAGCCAAGAGGAACATATGTGGCAAATGTCAAGTTTGTAGGCTTTACAGTTCGGGAGATTTCGTGATTAATGCATGAGTAGTTTTTGCTTTTATATATAGAGATTTAGAGAACCCTTATTTTTGCTTTTATGACTGGTGGATGAGAAAGGAGGCTTAGAGACTTAAGAATCTTCTATGATTAAGAGACTTAATCATGGAAGATTTCTGAACAAGCTAAGAAAACAGGATTCTTACAAAATTTTCAAGCTTTGATTTTGACAAGTACCTAAGAACTGGGTCAGCTTACTATATTAAGACTAGAATAATTCATTCCAGGCAACAATAAACAAATGCTCATTTTTCTCTTTAGCGAATCTTACCTCACATTGATTGATGGCAACTTATATTTATTTTCAGAATTAAGGATGCTTGGCCTAGAAGCAATAACCCTTAAGTGACCAAGAAATACGTTTATGTATACCTTGTGCTACTTCCTATTTGCCTCCAATATTTTTATTTATTTAAATAAGTTTATACGGTCATTTATCTGAAACAACTCTGGGCAGCTCACAACAGAACCATAAAAAAAAACCATAAAAGAGTAAAAAGATCAGACAAAAATAAAAACTTTAATTATCTCCTTAAGATGCTCCTTAGTAAGCTACAATGATCCTTGTTTCATTCCTTTCTTTCCTATCCTGAGTAAAAAGCCAGGTCTTGATGGCCTTCCCAAAAGCTAAAATGGGGAGGGGGTTGTTGAATTGTTGGGAGGAGGGCATTCCCAGGGTTAGGGACAGCCTTGGTAAAGGCACCCTTCTGAGGCCCTATTAAGTGGAAAGATTTCAGGGAAAGGCTCTAGAGCAGGAATGTCAAACTCGCATCCTCACGTTGTCGTTACGTGATGTATCACATCTTTTCCCTCCTTCTCTAAACCAGGGGTGGGGGTGGTCAACGTGTGACATATCCAGCCCGCGAGCTGCAAATTTGACACCCCTGAGCTAGAGTGCGCCTATTGTATCTTATCTAGTGGACATGCAGATATTCTTAGATAGAAGTGGTTCTGCAAATAACCAGGTCTCCTGCCAGGTAGGGCTTTTAAGATAACCAGCCCATCAAATTGGAACCAGAGAGAAACTGAGAGCAAGTGCAGGTCATAGAGGTATAGGCAAACCTATTAACACCTAATACTGTGCACACCACTGAATTCTGATGCAACTGACCACGTCAAGAGTGATCATGAGCAAGGACTCTCAGTCCAGGAAAGGATACAATTGGGGCACAAGATGGATCTGTGCAAAGCCCACCCCCCAGTCACGTCTGCCATTTGCTCATCAACCAGAAGCTGAGTCTAGGAGGGCATGCAAATTGTTCAACAGCTTGGTCCAGGGGAGTGCAACCTGGTTCAAGTGAAATATTAATATTGCATTATAAAGCCTTAGTTTTATAATGTTTTGGTCCCCACCTTGCAAAAAAAGATGTTGAAACTTTGGAAAAAGTGCAAAGAAGAGCGACTATGATTAAACAGTTGCAGGAACTGGTTATGGCAAGTTTAGAGAAAAGAAGTACTAGGTATGACATGATAGCAGCATTCCAGTATTTGAGGGAATGCCACAAAGAAGGGATCAAATTATCTTCCAAAGCACCAGAAGGCAAGACAAGAAACAATGGATGGAAACTAATCAAGGAGAAAAGCAATCTGGAATGAAGGAGAAACTTCCTAACAGCGAGGACAATTAACCAGTGGAACAGCTTGCCTTCAGAAGTCGTAGGGGCTTCGTCACTGCAGGTTTTTAAGAAAAGACTGAATAGCCACTTATCTGAAATGGTATAGGGTCTCCTATTTGAGAATGGGGGTGGACTAGAAGACCTCCAAGGTCCCTTCCAGCTTCTATTGATTGATTGAAGTCACCATCGTTAAGGGGTCGAAAACCTAAAGCCACTCCATTTTGTGACAGTTGCGCCCATGCAGACTGTTACAGCCTCCAGGGACTTGGACAGGACCATAACAGCATTACTTGCCTGGCCCAGGGAAGAAATGTATAACTGGGTATTCTCAGCATACTGATGACACCAGATCTCATGTTGTCAGATGACCTCATGCAGTAGTTTCATTTTGAAGTTAAAGAGTAGAGGGAAAATACCGAAGCCCTGACGCTCCCCACATGCTAGGGCATGAACTCTTCTTGTCCAACTGGAACCAGAAAGAGACAAAGGAGGGTTTTGCACTCCCCTCAAATAAAAATGCTGGGAACCATATCACATAAAATCTTCACTTAATTTTTCCCTATTTGAAAACAAGCATCTAATTATGAAATAGATGTGCTAGACGCACAAAGCAAAAAAAGTCAACATCAACACGGCTGGCATTAAGAATTTACTTTCTCTTCTGTGCATAATGCCGTCAGTTCAGCTTCTTCACAATATGCAAAGAGGCACTTGGTATTGTAAGCTAAGGCAAGAATTGTGGGAACAAGCCAAAAACAAAGCAAGACTTTGTTTAAAATCATTTAATTAGTCTTTTCAGTAATAAGCGTAATAGACAATAGAATAGATTGCCATCATTCAACTATTTACACCTTTTTTTTTACTTTAGCTTCAAAAACAGGCAGCTGAAGAGGTTAGGTAGCAGTATCTCTTTGCAAGGAATGCAATGGGATCCAGCTTCAGCAGAAAAACCCGTCCTGTCCTAGAGGAATTGTGTGCAGTGAGGCTTCTGTCATTTCAACTGTCCAGCTGAAGATACAATTGTGAACTGTTTTTCCTGTTTGATGACTTCAAAAATGAAACGGCAAACTTTAGTTCTATTAAATACTGAGATCATTAGAAAAGGATGCAATTCTGTGGAAACCGAACTCTCTTCCTCTGCTGGCATAACAAGCAGCATTAAGACAACTTCACACCAATTTTATTCTGCTCTTTCTTCATTAGCCGCTGTACTTCTTTCTCCATTTTCTTCCTTTGTTGCTCAGCTGCCCGTTTTTCCCTTTCTGCCATTTTCTGCTGCCTGAAATTTCACAGAAAATACATAATTAAATGGTCCTCGAGTAACTCAAGATCATAGAGTATTGCAGGCACTTCCTGAGCCCAACTGGTACTGATTTTTTGCTTATATTCAGTATGGGAATGGATTGCCAAATACCTGAACTGTACAAATGATCCAAATAATCCATCAGAAGGTAGATTAAACGGAGCACCATTTAATTAGAAAAGTAGAATCATTACTGCTTATTAAGCTACCGAGCTAAGAAATGGTAAACTGAGCTCTATTGACATAGCTTCCTGGGTTCAGTGATCAGCATCCTGCAGGATTAGCTGGAACTCCTCCATCCAGCAGTCAGTAGATCACAATATGCTCAGTTTTCTACAGATGTCTTTAATAAGCTTATATTCTACCCTACATTTGGGGGGTGGGGTGTTGCTGTAAAAGCCATTATTTGGGGAATCTGACCCTTTTTGCCATCATGTATGCCATGTTTGTTACTTTTTTACCTCCAACTTAGCTTTACAAAATACATCCTCAAAACTCTCAATAATTACATTTGTAAGTGCATCACTTTTAATTTGAAATATGAGTTCTACATTTTGAGTTTAGTTTTGTTAACATTTATTTACTTACAGTATATACCACCTTTATTATTTTACAAATAACTCAAGGCAGAGAACATGTGCACCATACCTTACTCCTCCTGTTTTCCGCACTATGAGGTGGGTTGGGCTGAGAGAGAGCGACTGGTTTAAAGCCACCCAGCTGCCTTTCATAGCTAAGGCGGACTTGAACTTACAGTGCCATGCTTTTTAGCCTGGTGCCTTAACCTCTAGTCCAAATTAAACTAAATTAGTAAAATACACTTTGTTAGTCACTTCCACCCGTGATCCTTCTCATCACTAACTCTATAGGAGTGGAACTGGATATTGTTCCAAGAAATATTTATGCAGCACTAGAAGATACAGGTAGTCTTCAACTTACAATCATTCATTCAACAACTATTTAAAGTAACAGTAGGGCTGAAAAAAGTGATTTACAACCAGTCTTTGCATTTATGACCATCAGTCAAAATTTCAAGTTCTTGATAACTGGCATGTTTTTACAACAATTGCAGTGTCCTTGATGTCAAGTGATCGCCATTTACAATCTTCCCAGTGGACATCTGAAAAGCCGAGTCAATTGAGAAATTCAGATTCATTTAAAGACCATGTGACTAACTTAACCATGGCAAAAGGTCTTAAAATCAGGTAGAACTAACTTAACAACCACACTGCATAGCAACAGAAGTCCCCATTCCAATTGTTCGTAAGTCAAGACTACCTGTATAGAGGGCCACTCACTATTATGGCTCATATTCTCAAGTCAGCCTTTCCAAACACCTGTGGTTGTTGGACTATAATTCCCATTATCTCCACTCCACATAGCCAATTATCAGGTAGGATCAGAGTCGTAACCCCACAATTGTAGAACCAAGAAAAAAATTTTTTTTTTGCACACTGCATACATTAGAACTCACAAGCAGAATCTAGTGATAATGGCAGTTTGCATGGCCTTAAAGGGGGAGCGTGACAAATTCATACAGGAAGATGCAATTTAAGGACAATAATTGCCCTGGTTGTTTACTCCTTTCTGAATGACAGGCAACATGCCAACGGTTTTGAACTTCCCAAATGCAATCAGTTAGTAACCGCAACAGTTGGGTGGGCTAAACAGACATATGAGTAATATTGCAGGGCTGGTCTTATGTTTTCTCTGAAATTAGGAACAAATGCTCTCCAAAGCCAGGGATATTAACTTTGTTAATAAGAGGTAGGCTCTTATTGTGTATGTTGACAAAACACCTTCAAGAGCCTGCAGAGATGCAAGGGGAAACTAGAATGGATGAGAGTAAAAATGGTCATTTGTTCATTTATAAAATTTATAAGGCCGCTCAACTCATAACTCATTTATTATTGTGAGCAGAATACATCAGTTACAATAAAAAGCAATTAAAATCAAACAAAAGTAATATAAAAGCCATTTAATAAACCACAACAGATACACATATTGGCTGTGTTATATAACAACTGCCGTAATACTTTACTGAAAATGTAATTCCTTCTATAGAAGAATAACAAATTAAGCAGTGGAAAACTGCATCAATTTGTCAACAGTAACCTGATACTTGAAACACAAGTCAGTTATAGAATTCAATTTAATTTGGAAACCATATAATGCCATGTTATTTTTTTTTAAAGAAATACTGTGTTTGTATTAATATTTGTTTTGACTTGCTTATTCGCTATCTTTTCTACCATGTTCTTAAATGCTCATTAAAATAAAAAATAACCTCCTTTTGGGATTTCTGTTTGTGTTCAAAGCATACGGTCTTGGAGGAAACAATAAATTTCAGCTTTTTAGCTTGATTCTACCATGGTAAAGTTCTCACACAATATTGAGCATTAGAAGAAAGACAGCACTCTCCAAGCAATGCCTTCTATCCAGGACTCTGAAAGGCAATGTTAGCTGTGTGCTGAGCCCTCTGCTGGCTTGCTAGAACATTTTGTGGGTTGTTTTTAATGCGGAACATAAGTTCACAGATACATAATTACATTCCCATCAGGCTATTTTCTCTTAAGGTGACCAACATTATCAGAGTGCAGAAGAGAAATAAACCAAGGAAATTAAAGGCATGAGGGAAGAAAGAGGAAAAGAAGTATAATTAAAACTAGTTTAAACCAATCCCATTCACAATATATCTCTGTATTTTTGTAAACTGTCAAACTATCCACTTTCTAACACCAGGGCATATTTCATACACTGCCTTTTGTTCTTCAAACGATTCCCTTTTTCCCCAGATCTCATAAACTATATCTAACCACTTCTTGCTCTTCCTCTTCCTTTCAACCTATTCATTATTCCCTGATATATTTCTTCTACAATTTGATCTTCACAGATTCTCCTTATATGAACAAAGCACCGCAATCCACATTTGATTTGAATCTACTTATTCTTGACTCTGTCTCTTTTTGTTGTACCATATAGATTTATTAATCACCCCACTCCTATTTCTATTCAAGTTACTGTTTATATATCTCCTGTCATAGCCAAGTTTCACTTTCCTATAATGAACTGGGCAGAAGCAAGCTTCTATGCTTCTTTCAATAAATATACATTCCCTGAAATACATATACCTACTCTCTTTCTGCCTGCCACACAGAAAAACCTGGTGCCAGAGAGTGCAACAGAAGTATCTTATCAAATGGTCACACAGATTTTGTAAATTGTTAAATTTGCTACTGTCAGCTAGGAGGTGTATCTCCATAGCATCTACATAAAAACTTTCATTTAAACATTTCAACAAAGCAGAACCCATCACATTCACTTTCAAATAGCTTTTACTGGAGCAAAAAAGGAGTTTTCAAAATTAAAAAAAATGTAAAAAAATATAGAACATTTTTTTTCCAGTGTTCCACCTCTCACTTTTGCCATGCAACGGTCTCATGAGGAAATAGTAGCAGTCAAAATTTTGCATCCTCGATGCATGGGAATGCAGCCTTAGCAAGTAATATGTAACTTTATACTGTGGCTAAATGTTAAATAATAATTGATCAAGGGTTTCCCATTGACTTGAGTACTCTACATGTATTTCCTTATTTATTTTACTGGGTTTAAAGGCTGTTCCAATTATAAACAACTCCGAGACTGGAATACATCTCAACCTCCATAACTTGAGTTAAAACAATACAATAAAAAGATAAGTCATGGAAAACTTAGTTCAATTCTCTATATAAGCAAGATACTCTCCACTAGTGCCTTACTTACTTGCTAGGCTTCATATGAAGCTCTCTGTTTTACTATCCTAAGCTCTTGGAAACAGAATTGGGACAATAATTAGAAGATTACCTAATATTTGAAAAATGTTAAATTATTATCCTAGCAACAACAGCACTCTTTAAGAGCAAAGGGTGATAAACAGAGAAGGTGTGAATTAGCAGCACCAACAGCTGACATGATTTGGCAGCAAAAGATATAGCAAATGTCAAGGCTGGCAGAAATCCTCGCCAGTAATTTTCAGATTCAGATGAAGTGATTAACTGCAGTTTCTTCAATGGAAATGAGGAGTTTTAGACGTTTTAGAGCTGGTTTGCACTGTAAATATTAATTTATATTCATAAATATATATTTATATAAACTTCTTCATATTTTTCAGAATAAAAATCTAATCCAGATATAGGCAATATAGTGTTTACAAGCATCAATGTCTCCTTAAATCAGTCTTTGGTGCCCATCAGTTTATCTATGACATCTGTTTTTTTAAAAGATCTTTCTAAAAACCATAAATAGATAACTTCCTACAAAGCAAAGCAGCATATCCTGGCACCCTATTTATCTGCAGGAATGACAATGAAGTCCAGCTCTAATTGAGATGGCACAAAATACCCTGAGAAACTGATTTGCCTTCTTGTAAATGGGTGCTTGGTGATATATCATGCTAACAATTTTATGTTTCCTTTACTCACATGTTCCTATTGTATCTTCAGGTCAAAAAGAATGATTTATTGATAGAAGCTTAAGTTCAAATCTTAGATTTGAATTCAAAGGAAATACAGGTGAAACTCAAAAAATTAGAATATCGTGCAAAAGTTCATTTCTTTCAGTAATGCAACTTAAAAGGTGAAACTAATATAGGAGGTAGACTCATTACATGCAAAGCGAGATAGTTCACGCCTTGATTTGTCATAATTTTGATGATTATGGCTGACAGCTCATGAAAACCCAAATTCACAATCTCAGAAAATTAGAATATTACATGAAATCAATAAAACAAGGATTGTACATAGAACAGCATCGAACCTCTGAAAAGTATAAGCATGCATATGTACTCAATACTTGGTTTGGGCCCCTTTTGCATCAATTACTGCCTCAATGTGGCGTGTCATGGATGCTATCAGCCTGTGGCACTGCTGAAGTGTTATGAAAGACCAGGATAGTGGCTTCAATAGTGGCCTTCAGCTCTTCTGCACTGTTCGGTCTCATGTCCTTCATCTTTCTTTTGGCAATGCCCCATAGATTCTCTATGCAGTTCAGGTCAGGTGAGTTTGCTGGCCAATCAAACACAGTAATACCATGGGCATTGAACCAGGTTTTGGTACTTTTGGCAGTGTGGGCAGGTGCCAAGTCCTGCTGGAAGATGAAGTCAGCATCCCCATAAAGCTCGTCTGCGGAAGGAAGCATGAAGTGCTACAAAATCTCCTGGTAGACGGCTGCGTTGACCCTGGACTTAATAAAGCACAGTGGACCAACATCAGCAGATGACATGGCTCCCCAAATCAACACACACTGTGGAAACTTCACACTGGACTTCAAGCATCTTGCAGTGTGTGTCTCTTCATTCTTCCTCCAGACTCTGGGTCCTTGGTTTCCAAATGAGATGCAAAAGTTGCTCTCATCAGAAAAGAGGACTTTGGACCAGTTCTTTTTTTCTTTAGCCCAGGTAAGACTCTTCTGACGTTGTTTGTTGTTCAGGAGTGGCTTGACAAGAGGAATACGACATTTGAAGCCCATGTCCAGGATCCATCTGTGTGGTGGCTCTTGATGCACTGACTCCAGTCTCAGTCCACTCCTTGTGAAAGTCCCCAACACTTTTGAATGGCCTTTTCCTGATAATCCTCTCCAGGCTGCGGTCATCCTTGATGCTTGTGCACCTTTTTCTTCCACACTTTTCCCTTCCACATGACTTTCTATTAATGTGCTTTAATACAGCACTTTGGGAACATCCAACTTCTTTTGCAATTACCTTTTGAGGCTTTCCCTCCTTATGGAGAGTGTCAATTATGGTTTTCTGCACAGCTGTCAGGTCAGCAGTCTTTCCAATGATTGTGATTCCTACTGAACCAGACTGAGAAACCATTTAAAGGCTCAGGAACCCTTTGCAGGTATTATGGCTTAATTAGCTGATTAGAGTGGGACACTTTGAGCCTAGAATATTGAACCTTTTCACAATATTCTAATTTTCTGAGATTGAGAATTTGGGGTTTTCATGAGCTGTCAGCCATAATCTTCAAAATTATGACAAATCAAGGCGTGAACTATCTCGCTTTGCATGTAATGAGTCTATCTCCTATATTAGTTTCACCTTTTAAGTTGCATTACTGAAAGAAATGAATTTTTGCATGATATTCTAATTTTTTGAGTTTCACCTTTAAATAAAAAGGAAAGATAAGATCCTAATGTCCTTTTACCTCCATGCCAGGAGAAAGGGAACAAAATTCACATGATGACTTCATTGATCATAGGATAAACTATGGTTTGTCATTTTATATCCAGATACAGTCACAGTAAATCCTATCTGAATCATGGTGGATGGATAAATTATAATCAATTACAGGATTTGGTAAAGTTACCTCAGAACTTCTTCTGCTTGCCAGGAAGCATCTTCTTCTTCTTCCCAAGCATTTCTGTTTTCCTGCCATGTTTCTAAGTCTCCTAGTTCTGGCTGCAAAAGGAAATTAATTAGTATCTCCAAAATACTGTTCCACGCTATCGAGTAATTATTCTAATAAAGTACTGCCATCCAAATTCTGGAAAATGTAACTACCTATTCCTGGAAAGCACTGAAGGGAGACTTATAGACATCAATTTGCTTTAAACAAATTCACTGTAATGCAGAAAAAACCTGGTGTGTGTGTGGGGGGGTATATATATATTATTCAATACCATCAAACGCTTCTAAATTTTCACACAACTTAAGGCTTTATTAGATTATAGTTATCAATCTGTCTTGCCTATGACCAAAAAAACAAAACCCAACAGCTAGCATTCCTTCTTTAAGACATTCTGGAAATTACACATATAAAAATATTTGTGATAAAGAAGTTACTTACAGATTGGTGAATAAAAGGAACATCTGGTGTAGCTGCTAATCTACTTGAAAATCCGGCACTACCATCCTGGTTGCCAAAATTTAAAGGTTCACGTTTTTTAACAATGATCTGAAAAGTATGAATTGAAAATAGTAACTTGCAATATTACTATTATTAACAAATAAAATTGGAACCTTATTAACCCAACTATAAACATTGATGTCACACAACAATGCCATGTTCACTGTTTCACAGACGTCAACTCACATTTCCGGCCAGTGCAAGAGGAGCAGTGAACCTGAACCTTGCAAGTTTCCCACCACTTTTTCAATCAATCAAAGTGTCCTTAGTTCTGCCAGCTCAATCATTTGATTTCTGGTTAGTGACTTGGAAGTGGAACTGGCTGTAAGAACAGCTCCTCTCTCTTTCCATGCTACTCTTCTGATATAGCTCCTCTTAGGGCCCTAGACTTGGACTAACAGGTTTAGACCATAAAACCAGATATTGTAGCAGAAATACAGAAAACTCTTTTGCCTTTGGACACCAGGATTTTGCAGGGCAAATTCAGTCATCCAATCAGGATTATTAAAAGCATGAGACAAAAAATGAGGATGAGGAGAACAGGCTGCTTCCTCCCTTGCCTTCACTACAATTAAACCACTGCTCTCTTCTCTTTTATTTTTTGGCCACAAGGTGTCAGCCATCATTCCAAAACTAAGTTTAACTCCTGGTTGTAAGTGAATATGGAAAGCACTGCTTTTCTTACATTTTTCATCAACTCTTAGGTATGGATGAAAAGGGAAACAGTAGTTTGTTTAAAAGTAGGAGCAAATACTTCTGTTAACATCTACAGGCAAGAAAAGAACATTTGGAAGCCAAAGGCTTTTGCAGGCTTATTCATTTTTCAAATGGTCCAAGGTTGTTTTCAAAAGCATAGCTGATTATCCCTTTTGGTATAATACACACTCAGACTGTTCAGAATTTTATACCCCGAAATGTTATCTTGCACACACACTAATTATATGCAATACCCCTACTGCCTACTAAACTGAAGCAAAGCACTTTGACTCTGCACATATAGACTTGTCCAGCTGTTTGATGGAATGAGGTGGGGCTTTACCACAGCAGTCAGAAGGAATTGGCATGCAATCCTGCAAAACCTTCAAACAATAATGCATAACCTCGCTCAACCCACATAACTTAATTCATAAGTAGGAACAAGTTTTGCTTTCAAACTTTCTTCTCTAACCTCATCCTTGATTAAAACTACAAGGCTCAGCACATAAACTCATTAAAATGACTGGGAAATTATGTTAACATACAGGTCGTTCAATGTGATTACGTTTCAAATGCAAAACAGAAAGGAGAAAATAATGTAAATTACTTCTTTGCTACATATATAGCCTGCTGTACTCCCAAAGGATACAAACACAAAAGTCACAAAGCTTTGGGTAGATATGACATTTTTTATGATGTAAACTGAAGAGAGAAAATTATTGTCTGCTTTAGCAGTTTCAGTCATATTCAAGTCTATGATTATGTTTGTGGACTTTGCGCTTGGAACATTGGATGCTTCAGTACCTGTACCTCGAGAACGTGGATTTTGGCAATCATGAGGATATATCCGAAGACCCAAATCTTCCTTTTATGTATAGCACAAGGGTGTAATAATGTATTTTCTTTTTGTTTGTTTGTTGCAAAAATTAAAAAAAAAATTAAAAAAAACAAAAAACAAGTCTATGATTATGAATTTAAATTGCTCAAAATGCTGTACACCTCTACTGGATACAATCACTTTACAACTACTATACTATACAAGTATAGTTGTTAACTGCAATCTAACTGAGCCACAGATAGAAATCAATTTTCACTGCTAAATAAACACCACATGAGAAGGAAGTATGGAAGATTTTAGACTGTTGTGAGAGTGCTGAAAACATACTTTCTGTGTTTTCCTTATTGTTGGTGCCATGTCTTTAAAGTAATCAGGCTCCATTTCTTCCAATCCATTTTGTTGATTGGCCACACTGCCATTACCACCTTCAATTTTCACACTTGTAGGGGCATCTTCATCCCATGAAGACCAATCTTCTACTTCTGGCTAAAAAGAAAAGGGAAAGAGTTCCGTTCTTTATTGGCCATCCAATGTTCATAATTTATAACCTATTTTTATTGGGTCATTTGGTAGAACTGTGTTTAAAAATTGATATCCAGACCATTCAATATATTACTTGTTTAGGAACAGACGAAAAATCCACAGTAGTTGGCAAAGTTATTTGGTCTCCACTAAGCTTTCGTCCTCTTCCAGTCCTGAAAAAGAAAAGTTTCTTCTTAACTCTGACACGTTTGATAAAACTGAAATTGCAAATAAGAAATCATTTAAAAGCTAACTTAAAAGTTTATTTTTTTTATTTATTTATTTATCAAACTTCTATACTGCCCTTCTCCCGAAGGACTCAGGGCGGTGTACAGCCTTCATTTAAAACAATTAATATACATATTAAAATAACAATTAAAAAACTTATTCAATAAAAGGCCAAATTAAAACCGTCGATTGACCATAAAAATACCCAATAAAATTACCATTAAAAGTTTAAAATTTAAATTTAAAATTTAAAAAATCAGGCCAGTCCTGCTTGTATAAATAAATAAGTTTTCAGTTCCCGGCGGAAGGTCCGAAGGTCAGGCAATTGGCGTAAACCGGGGGGAAGTTCGTTCCAGAGAGTAGGTGCTCCCACAGAGAAGGACCTTCCCCTGGGGGCCGCCAGCCGACATTGCTTGGCGGATGGCACCCTGAGAAGACCCTCTCTGTGAGAGCGTACGGGTCGGTGGGAGGCATGTGGAAACAGCAGGCGGTCCCCTAAGCCATGGAGCGCTTTGAAGGTGGTAACCAAAACCTTGAAGCGCACCCGGAAGACCACAGGTAGCCAGTGCAGACTGCGCAGGAGTGGTGTTACCCGGGAGCAACGCGGTGCTCCCTCAATCACCCGCGCAGCTGCATTCTGGACTAACTGCAGTCTCCGGGTACACTTCAGGGGTAGCCCCATGTAGAGAGCATTGCAATAATCCAGTCGAGAAGTGACGAGAGCATGAGTGACCGTGCATAAGGCATCCCGGTCAAGAAAGGGGCGCAACTGGCGGACCAGGCGGACCTGGTAAAAAGCTCTCCTGGAGACGGCCGTCAAGTGATCTTCAAACGACAGCCGTTCATCCAGGAGAACGCCCAAGTTGCGCACCCTTTCCGTTGGGGCCAGTGACTCGCCCCCAACAGTCAGCCGCAGTTGCAGCTGACTGTATCGGGGTGCTGGCATCCACAGCCACTCCGTCTTGGATGGATTGAGTCTGAGTCTGTTTCTCCCCATCCAGACCCGTACGGCCTCCAAACAACGGGACAGCACTTCGACAGCTTCACTGGGGTGGCCTGGGGTGGAAAAGTACAGCTGGGTATCATCAGCGTACAGATGATAACTCACCCCAAAGCCACTGATGACCTCGCCCAACGGCTTCATGTAGATGTTGAACAGGAGAGGCGAGAGAATCGACCCCTGCGGCACCCCACAAGTGAGGCACCTTGCGGCCGATCTCTGCCCCCCTGTCAACACCGTCTGCGACCGGTCGGAGAGGTAGGAGGAGAACCACCGATAAACGGTGCCTCCCACTCCCAACCCCTCCAACCGGTGCAGCAGGATACCATGGTCGATGGTATCAAAAGCCGATGAGAGATCCAACAGGACCAGGGCAGAGGAACAACCCCTATCCCTGGCCCTCCAGAGGTCATCCACCAACGCGACCAAAGCTGTCTCCGTGCTATACCCGGGCTGGAAGCTGGACTGGAACGGGTCTAGATAGACAGCTTCCTCCAGGTACTGAGGGAACTGTCGTGCCACCACACTCTCTACAACCTTCGCCACAAAGCGGGGGTTGGAGACTGGACGATAATTACCCAAAATAGCTGGGTCCAGGGAAGGCTTCTTGAGGAGGGGTCTCACCACCGCCTCTTTCAAGGCGGCAGGGAAGACCCCTTCCATCAAAGAAGCATTTATAATACCCCGGAGCCAGCCTCGTGTCACATCCTGAGTGGCCAGCACCAGCCAGGAGGGGCACGGGTCCAGTAAACATGTAGTGGCATGCAGCCTCCCCAGCAACCTGTCCATGTCCTCGGGAGCCACAGAATCAAACTCATCCCAAACCACATCAACAAGACGAGCCTCAGTCATCTCATCTGGATCATTGCAATCTTGGTCCAAGCTATCCCGAAGCTGAGCGATTTTATCATATAGATAACAGCTAAACTCCTCGGCACGTCCCTGTAAGGGGTCATCCCGTCCCCCCTGATGAAGAAGGGAATGGGTCACCCGAAACAGGGCGGCCGGGCGGTTATCTGCCGACGCAATGAGGGAGGAGGCGTAAGAACGCCTCGCCACCCTCAGTGCCACTAGGTAGGTCTTTGAAAAAGACCTAACTAGTGTCCGATCAGCTTCGGAGCGGCTGGACCTCCAGGCAGTTAGAATATTTAAAAAGAGATTTACATGCATGAGTGCTTCTCCGTACTAAAAGTATGCTCTACATTTTATTTCTACCAAGACATAAAAAATGTGCAGCATTAAACTTCCAAATCCTGCATACAGATGAAAAAAATAGTATCCATGCTGGATATGCATATTTGAAAGGGTAAAACATACATTATTAAAAAAATAGAGTAGAAAACTATAGCATACATTTATAAAATTAAAACCTTAAGAGCAAAGTAACTTTATAAAACCAGAGGAAATATTAAAAACAAAAGCAGGTCTGTCAGAAATGAAAACTACAGTAAGAAAATATATTCCTATTCCAATCATCAGAATTTTTAAGAGAGATTGCCAGTCCTTTTCCTTTATAAACTAAATCAAATGTTAGACTTTTTTGCTCCAAAGATTATGGTCACTTCAGATGCAGCAAAAATGCTTACAAAATAAAAGATAAAGATTATTGCATGCCTCTGCATTTTTTTCTGTTGTGATAAAAACTTAAACAAAAATGAATATGTGTTCCTTAGACTCTTAGAAAATATTTTTACAAACATTTTCTGAATATATACTTATTCCTATACCTGTTTAATCAGAAGTAGTATCTATAAATTCTGGTAACAATTCACAGCAGTTCTCAAAACAGTACAAAATGTAATCTTAGCCAATTACTAGTATTATATTACCAATGTCCTTCTTTATGATATTTGATTTTGTGGCTTTTTCCTAAGGGAATATATTTTTTCCCCTTTCTCTTAATACTTGAGCTATATATTAATTCAATCAATTACTCATTGTATGTATGCAAAGAAAGAAGCACACACCTACAAAACAGGTTCTTGTATAAATAAGAATTTGTATCAGACATATTTATTCTTAAGTACTAAAACTAATCACATGACACCATAGTTTTCTGTTTTTCTAAGCATTATTATATCAGTTTCTTTAGCTATACAAAGATAATAGAAGATATATTAATGATTTTTTTAAAAAAAATCTCAATGCAACATCAAATTATGTCACTATTTATTGTTCAATTAAGGAAGAAATTTAATTTTATGTTAAATTTTAAACTGTCATAAAAAAGGGATTAAGGAATACTACATTCCCCCTTCCCCAATTTGAAACACCACACAGAGAAAGTTCTCAAGAGGAATGAAGTAGAAATCTTAAGAGGAAAAATCAGAGCAAACTCACATGCAACAATAGATATTTACCTGCAAATCAATCTTTTAAAAAAAGATAGTACTGCTGCCAAGCATGTACAAATTTTAAATAGACGGAATTGTGTAATTGCCATGATGAAAGACTTCACCTGAAAAAAGAGGAAAAAATGTACTGATAAGCGTAATGCTACTTTGCAATGATGGTTGGTTTTGCAGACTTCTAAGAGAAATCTGCGCATAAACTTCAGTGTAGCTACAACCCATAAGTATGATTTCAAATGCATATTACCAACAAAAATCAAAAGGAAAGTGTAGTATTGAAGAAACATCTAATGCAGTTCACAGTGCTAGTCTGCAAGCAGGATTGCTATGTCCAAATATGCCACTGATTTTTAAGAAATCAAGAATACTAAGAATATGTATTCATATTGTGCTAGACCTCAACAAAAACTGACAGAATCTATAGACATTTAGAGCACTTCAAGAAATGGAAAATGTTTTTTCTCCTGACAAGGTGGGCCAGCATGTTAGCTGATTAACTAGCTCAATAACCTAACTGTGGATGGTTTGGGCATGATGCTCAAGCCATTATATTGCACTCTTTGTGCTTCTTTTCCAAACCATATAGTGATCTATTCCGTTTCCGAATTCCATTTAGCTTTCTTTGATATCTCAACTAGGTGCATTATAGTTAATACTAATGAGAATGTGTCTCAGAATTAACAGGGAAAAAGCAACATTTAAAAAACCCCATAATTATTTATTTATTTATTTATTTATTTTGTCACAACAATATATGTAGGTATCATACAAAAAGATTGTATAGTATATAAACACATATATGAGTAAATATAAGGAGGTATAAGCATATATAAGAAGAAAAGAAAAACCATAGGACAGGAACGGTAGGCACGTTTGTGCGCTTATGCACGCCCCTTATTAGGAATGGGGTGAGGTCAATAGTGGAAAGTTTTTGGTTAAAGCTTTTAGGATTATGGGAAGAGACCACAGAGTCAGGTAAAGTATTCCAAGCACTGATGATTCTGTTACAGAAGTCATATTTTCTGCAATCTAGATTAAAGCGGTTGACATTAAGTTTAAATCTATTAGTTGCTCTAGTGTTATTGCAATTAAAGCTGAAGTAGTCTTTAACAGGAAGGACATTACAATAGATGATTCTGTGAGTTAAACTTAGGTCTTGTCGAAGGCGACGGAGTTCCAAGTTTTCTAAGCCTAGGATTTCAAGTCTGGTGGGATAAGGTATTTTATTGTTTTCAGAGGAATGGAGAACTCTTCTTGTAAAATATTTCTGGACACGTTCAATTGTATTGATGTCAGAGATGTGGTGAGGGTTCCAAACAGGCGAGCTGTATTCTAGAATTGGTCTAGCAAATGTTTTATATGCTCTGGTTAGTAGTGTGGTGTTTTTGGAAAAGAAGCTATGCAAGATTAGGTTTACAACTCTTAGAGCTTTTTTTGCTATGTAGTTGCAGTGGGCTTTGGCACTTAGATCATTTGACATGAAAACTCCAAGGTCTTTAACGGGATGGGGGTCGTCTGTAAGGTAATGTCCATCTAGTATGTACTTAGTGTTTGGGTTCTTTTTTTCTATATGTAAGACTGAGCATTTGCTGGTTGAGATTTGGAGCTGCCAATATTTAGACCAAGCGGTTAGATGATCAAGGTCGTTTTGAATGATAGATGTATTGTCTGTGGTGTTAAATAGTTTGACATCGTCAGCAAAGAGAACACAATTACTTGAGATATGGTCACAAAGATCATTAATGTATAGTATAAAGAGTGTTGGTCCAAGGACGCTGCCTTGAGGAACGCCACTCTTGACAGGAACAGGATTTAATAAATATAAATATATCCCAGAAGAAAGAAAAGCTCCAGGATAGTAGAAGATGGATGAATAATTTGATCCTATTCAAATAACAAATTTTCAAAGCTAAAACTATATTTTGTCTAGAATATCTGAACTTGCCCTGTTGCACTGTATAGCACTGAATGCTGGGCAGCAACAACAGGGACCGAAAGCTATCTCCATGGCATGGAAATGGAATGGTCCGTTGGATATCGGGCATCTTCTCTTCTTGACCATATCACAAATGACACCATTTGACAACGTTTTGGTGTGGCATCAATTATAGACATGAGAGAAGGCCGGCTCCGCTGGTATGGACATGTCCAGAGAGCAGCACCTTCCACCGTGACCAAGACTGCCTACCAACTAGAAGACAATTGTCAGCGACCTTGTGGGCATCCAAAACAGAGATGGCAAGACACCATCAACAAAGATATGCAAGCAGCGGGCCTGTGCCCTGCAGACTGTGCAAAGTGGTGTTCACTGATCCGAAAAGCAGACCCTGCACCTGGAGGAATACACTAGGTAGGAGGAGGAGGAGGAAGAAGAATCTGAACCTGAGGCTACAATATCTGAACTTGTCCAATATAATGAACATTGAATTCAAATGTTAGGCTTCTTTCAATCTTTGTCCTAGCATTATTCCTGAGCTATGGCAGGGTCCACTTAGACTTCTTTTAATGTTAATTGAAAACGTTGCTTTAAAGCAGGAGTAGTCAACCTTTTTATACCTACTGCCCACTTTTGTATCTGTTAGTAGTAAAATTTTCTAACCGCCCACCAGTTGCACAGTAATGTGCTGTGTATCATCGTCTGTGCATGTCTCTCGCGCATTGTGGGTTGGGTTTGGGGGGGGCACCGGCTACCAGCTCTGCTTGTCTGTTACAGCTGAGTGATGTGGGGGGAGATGTGCAAGCTATTCTGGGATGAGGCTCTTTTGTTTGCGGTCGCACTATAATGCCATTTAGTTTCCTTTATTTGCCTTACACACTGTAAGCCGCCCTGAGTCTTCGGAGAAGGGCGGGATATAAATGTAAACAAAAAAAAAAAAAAGTTTCACTTACGTAACATGAAGTAAACTTATGCGCGGGCGATACAAATAGTATATTTTCAGAAATTTAAATTGTCACTGGGAATTTTATGAAAACCTAATGAAAATGTTTTTAAATAATGCTATGATTTTTTTAAAAAAAATCAATTAAATTAAAAAAAAGGAAAGTGCTTCGGTATCGGACAAAACCCCTACCGCCTACCATGAAAGCTGGAATGCCCACCAGTGGGCGGTAGGGACCAGGTTGACTCCCACTGCTTTAAAGCAATTCAGCAATAGAGTGTCAAAAATCATGTTATTTCTTAAACACCTTGGCAAAGTCTTTAAAAAATATTAGGTTGCTTGGCCTCATGTGTAACCTGTATGTGTACCTATTAGCCAAAAAAACAACTACCAATAAAAAGCTACTTTTATGGAAGCCTATTTTAAAAATATACTCCAAACCATGAAACAAGTTAGATGACACACAAAAGATGCTGTTGCCTGATGTTTGTTTCATTAGAGTCAACTACCTGGAGAAATCTCTGCATTGTTTGAAGTAATTTGTCATTCTAGAACTGAAAACAAATGACTGGGCCAAGATCACCCAGCTATCTTTGTGCCTAAGGCAGGATTAGAATTCACAGTCTCCAGGTTTTTAGCTCTTTTTCCAAATACTACAAGAGCAGCAAATCTTAAAAAAATTGAGTAAATGGTAATATTAAATGGTTTAATCTTTGTATATTTTTATAAAAACAATGTATGCATCGTATGCATTATACCTTATTTTTCAATGTCTTACATTCATAGATGGGCAAGTGCTAGACAGAATATATTACTAAACTATAAAATTCCATCTAGATTCCTGCTTGCAAGATATCCAAACTACAGTGTTTATGGGAGAGAAGTTCCCTCACTTCTAAAATATTTTTTCAAATTTGATCAAAATCTCTGAAATGAATTTCACTTTTAACTACAGTACATTCTTTGTAGCTTTCTTTCAAGTCTTTCACCATCGTAATTTTTTGCAGCAATCATCTTCTCATATGCATTCTGTCTTTCTCCCATTATTTCATTCAATTCATTAATTTATTTCCTTATTCAATTCCATACTGGGAAGGTAAAGGTAAAGGTTCCCCTCGCACATACGTACTAGTCGTTCCCGACTCTAGGGGGTGGTGCTCATCTCCGTTTCAAAGCCGAAGAGCCAGCGCTGTCCGAAGACATCTCCGTGGTCATGTGGCTGGCATGACTCAACACCAAAGGCGCACGGAACGCTGTTACCTTCCCACCAAAGGTGGTCCCTATTTTTTCTACTTGCATTTTTACGTGTTTTCGAAACTGCTAGGTTGGCAGAAGCTGGGACAAGTAACGGGAGCTCACCCTGTTACACGGCAGCACTAGGGATTCGAACCGCCAAGCTGCCGACCTTTCGATCGACAAGCTCAACGTCCTAGCCCCTGAGCCAATCTATCTATCTATCTCATCTATCTATCTATCTCATCGTCTTTCTCCCATTATTTCACTCAATTCATTTATTTATTTCCTTATTCAATTCCATACTGGGAAAGAACGTAGTAAAATATGTTAATTCATGCTTTTTACCATTACCAACTTCTTACATTCCATGTCTTAATTCCATGATCATATGCCATGATCATCACCAAATGGATGACTATTCAACTCAGGCTTTCATATACTATAATTTTTAACAAAACAGAGTAGATTACTAGCTATAGTCATACACATGCCAGTATACATGTCAGTTTTGATACATTTAGTCTAGTGTGCCACATGAGCAACCAAGTTTTATCTCAAGTATACTCACACTTCTATATGCAAACAAGAGCCATATAATCTAGAGACTACCTAGCAAGCTAATATAGTGTTACTCGCATCCCATCAACTAGCTGGTAAATGCAATTCAGTGAGAAATATAACCAAGAAATTTTTAAAATCTCCTTCTAATCTAAGCCTTATTCTCAGGATACCGCAATTCCAAATATTTGTCTCAGGATTTGCAAGAATGAAACCAAGCTTGCTGAACACAAGCTTCCCCTTCATAAATCGTATAAATAATTTGGACACCAGAGAAATTAAAAGCTTCAGAGAAGCCAAGTACTCAATGTCAACCTCAAAGGCCACTGTGAATATCACAAAAAATAAAAGTTTTGCTCCTTGGGGCAAAAAGTGCTTGGTGACATGAAAAACAAAACACAACACAACAGCATGGTCACAAGCATAGCCATACTAAAATCAGCTTGCGTGAGAAAAAGAAACGGAAAGAAACTTTTTGTTCTAATATTTACCCTTCTCTTTCCCACAGAGAAAAACAACCACAGGAAATCTATGGAGATTCTCAGTGATTCAGGTCATGGTTTGTCCCAAAGGTGCTTTTTCAAAAGGCAACTGTACTTTCTGGTCCAGTTTTGAAGCTTCTTGGGTGAGAAGATGAGAAGTCTTCAAAGAAAAAAAAACAGAAAGTCCAGTTGCCTCTTGAAAAAAGCACCTTTGGGAGAACCACAAAAAGCCCTGCCAGGTAAATTTACAGGTGCACCATGATTTTTTTTCTTTAATCTTCCCTAAATTCGTTTGGATGGAAGATATGTATCTGATGTAATATAATATAATAGGAATAGGAATAGAATAGAATAGAATAGCAGAGTTGGAAGGGACCTTTGAGGTCTTCTAGTCCAACCCTCTGCTTAGGCAGGAAACCTTACACCACTTCAGACAAATGGTTGTCCAATCTCTTCTTAAAAACTTCCAGTGTTGGAGAATTCACAACTTCTGGAGGCAAGTTGTTCCACTGATTAATTGTTCTAACTGTCAGGAAATTTCTCCTTAGTTCAAGGTTGCTTCTCTCTTTAAATAGTTTCCACCCATTGCTTCTTGTCCTGCCCTCAGGTGCTTTGGAGAACAGCCCGACTCCCTCTTCTTTGTGGCAACCCCTGAGATATTGGAACACTGCTATCATGTCTCCCCTAGTCCTTCTCTTCATTAAACTAGACATACCCAGTTTCTGCAACCGTTCTTCATATGTTTTAGCCTCCAGTCCCATAATCATCTTTGTTGCTCTTCTCTGCACTCTTTCTAGAGTCTCAACATCTTTTTTACATCGAGGCGACCAAAACTGAATGCAATATTCCAAGTGTGGCCTTACCAAGGCATTATAAAGTGGCACCAACACTTCACGTGATCTTGATTCTATCCCTCTGTTTATGCAGCCCAGAACTGTGTTGGCTTTTTTGGCACCTGCTGAAAACGTAATTTTTGCGACGGCAGAGGCTTTGGACTGGGAGTACAGCCCGGGGATAGAAAAGCCACGTTGGACCCTCCCGGAGGCTTCTTTGGAGGGCAAGGCCTCCCGCGTCCGGGATATGCTTGGGTAACCAACCAGCGTCCGCCTCATCAGGACTCCGGCCTGAGGGAGGAGCGGGGTAGCAAGAAACCCGCCCGCCCGCCCACCCGCGCGCTTTCTTCTTCCCCGGGAGAGAAAGCGGCTCCAAGGAAGGCGACTCCGGGGGGAGGCGCGCTCCTTCCTCTCGCTCACCTTGTCCAGCGCGGAGGCGAGGGGACGTGAAAGCGACGCGGCTCGAGCCGAGGGACAGCCGCTTCCCTCGGCGACCGCGACTTCCCTTCATTCAAAAGAGGATGGGGGGGGCCTCCGTCCCAGCCGAGGCTCTTGGCTCCTCCATAGCTTCCCTTCACCGGCCACTACCGGCTCCACCTTCCTGTCACCCTAGTGACACCGCCCACCCACCCCCGTCCCCACATCACCACCAGCCGCGCCTACA
This sequence comes from Ahaetulla prasina, assembly GCF_028640845.1. Classification (NCBI taxonomy): domain Eukaryota; kingdom Metazoa; phylum Chordata; class Lepidosauria; order Squamata; family Colubridae; genus Ahaetulla; species Ahaetulla prasina. The sequence goes on from NC_080541.1 coordinate 27,296,019, forward strand.
ATCGCCTCTTCCGGTTCCGCCCCAACACTTGAAGCCAACCGGAGCTTCGGACTCAAGAGGAGGGAGGCGGGGACAGAACCGGAAGGATGGACGTTCCCTGCGCAAGCGCACAAAGCTGAAGCCCGCAGGGCCGACGGGAGGTAAAGGTGAAAGAAGAGAGGGGGGTGGAGCTTACGAGGTACAGGACCCGCTTGGGCCACGTGACCTCCTGTTCGCCTTTGAGTGGCGGCTCAGTAGAAAAACGCATAGCGGCTCGCGCTGGGTCATTTTCCGTGCAGGCTAGCCGCTAGTCTGTGCATTCGCTGATCAGAAAATATGCATCATGTTTTTATTTAGGAGAGGAGGAAAACGGTAGAGCAAGGCGGACTGGTTTAAACTGGAGTTGCTTTTACAGAGCTGTAGGAAGTTAGCAACCACCCCGTTCTAGAAGAATGAAATATTTTAGAAAATACTTAAAAAGGCAGAATGTATTTCCCTGGATGAGAAATGGAGAAACATGTTTTAAAGACAAAGCAGCTTCCTGACTCCCCCCCCCACCTTTGTCAATGGGCCATTAAAGCCTCAGCCAAGCTCACTCATTTCACCCCATCTTTGTCAATGGGTCAGAGGTAGAAACTCATTCTCCCCACCTTTGTCAATGGGCCACCATCATCTGCAACATAATAGGACCCATCTAGCAACAGAAACTCACCACATGACAACTGGGAAGATTACATCAGCCAGCAAGGCTAGCTAAGACCTCCACCCCCTGGGAGTCTGACAGCCAATCAGGGTACTCTTCTTGTGCCCCAGGAAATTCAAAGCTCAGAAAAAGCATAAAGCCAGGGAGCACACAGGATCTCATCCCTTTTTCTGTTCAGGATCTCAAGCCATGTGATCCTGACCACCATTAAACCATCTTTCCAAGCAGATTCCATGTTTCCAGTGTCTTTGTCCCCACTTGGAACTGAACCCAGATGGATATTTCTTCCAACAGAGCTTTGCAGACCTGCAAGATTTTGGAAAAGTTACTTTACTGTAAGATGTGTTATAATTGCAAACGGTCGATAAACGAGGCAGTCATTAAACAAGGACTGACTGTAACCATCTCCAAATCTTCAAGACATCTATTATTATTATTGTTATTGCTTTGAAAGGTTCAGCTTTCACATCTATAGATCAATAGGGGATTTTTGTTTCACTGCAATGTCCTTATCTTTGTGATTCTCTGTTGAAGCTTAGGGTTGCGTTCCTTCCTAATAGTAATATCTGGTGTATTATATACATCCTGGTCTACACTTGAGCCTTCCAAAATAAAACCGTCGACTTATTTACCATCAAATATATATTACACGGATATAGTGTCCGAGAAAGACATGTCTTAAGATATAGTGGACTGGGAAATGGCTTTTTTAAAAAACAACAGTATGTTCAAAAGCATTTTTAAAAAAGAAAGTAGGTGGCAAAGCATTTGGATTTTCAAAAGGCTGCTACATCCCATCGGGTTACGTTTCTAGCAAACAAAATGTGTAATTAATCAAATCATATATTCTTATGGCATAAATAGGAATCTGGAAAGTGAATCCTTTTTGCTGGCAAGTGATTGTAGCCAAATGAAAAGCAAGGGAACCTTCTCCAAATAAACCTTTAAAACAATGCAATGTTTCTAAAATTAAAAATGAAGACTATATAGAGTTAGCAAAACATTAACTTCAGAGTATTCGTGTTACTTTTAATTGGGGCCCATCTTTTTGTTCCAAAAGTATATTTTCTTTTACCCTGATTCAGTTTCATCTTTAAAAAATGCAAATTAAAAGTATTGAGGAATACATTTTAATTAATATATTTTTTTATGAAGCATTTCATTTTTTTTACAGAATTGAGACCTAACATCTATATATTTGCTTAATAATATTCAAAACTGAACTTGTCATTCAGAAATGGTTACCTCCACTTGATCTTCCATTGAGGACCTGTATACTGCACGAATCAAGAAGAGGGCCGTGAAAATATTTGCAGATCCCTCGCATCCTGGACATAAACTGTTTCAACTCCTACCCTCAAAACGACGCTATAGAGCACTGCACACCAGAACAACTAGACACAAGAACAGTTTTTTCCCGAAGGCCATCACTCTGCTAAACAAATAATTCCCTCAACACTGTCAGACTATTTACTGAATCTGCACTACTATTAATTGTTTCATAGTTCCCATCACCAATCTCTTTCCACTTATGACTGTATGACTATAACTTGTTGCTGGCAATCCTTATGATTTATATTGATATATTGATCATCAATTGTGTTGTAAATGTTGTACCTTGATGAACATATCTTTTCTTTTATGTACACTGAGAGCATATGCACCAAGACAAATTCCTTGTGTGTCCAATCACACTTGGCCAATAAAATTCTATTCTATTCTATTCTATCTGTATACTAAATCTGCCATAATTAGGCTGCAAACATCTGGGCGATCACTAGATGGCAGCAGAGAGAGGCAATCTGCTACCATCTCTGGATATTTGCAATGTAAATAATGCTAGCTTTGTAAGGGGGCATGCACACACCCATTTCAAGAACCTATTTTCAAGATACTTTTAGCTGTAATATGCCCACTACACATTATGATACCACATAGCCTGGTTCTGGCTTACAATAGTCCTCAATTTACTACTACAACTGAGCCCAACATTTCTGTTGCTAAGCAAGACAGTTGTGACCTTTCTTGCCACGGTTAAGGTAGTAAAATGGTTATTAAGTAAATCTGGCTTCCCCCTTGACTTTGCTCGTCGGGTCGCAAAAGGGGATCACATGACCCTAGAACATCGCATTGCAACCATCATAAATACATGCCAGTTGCCAAGCCTCCTAATTTTGATCACGTGCCCATGAGAATGCCGCAACAATTGTGTGAAAAATGCTTGTGTCGCTTTTTTCAGTGCCACTGTAACTTCGAATGGTCGGTCACTAAGCGAATGATTGTAGGTTGAGGACTACTAGACATGAAATGCAATCCTACTAGAAATAGGCTCAGATGCAGGCTCAGATCTATTTGAGCCATTCAAATTTAAAACATTCAAAATAATGCTACTACATTATTTCAATCAAACCTATAAGGTAAAGGTAAAGGTTTCCCTCGCACATATGTGCTAGTCGTTCCCGACTCTGGGGGGAGGGTGTGCTCATCTCCGTTTCAAAGCCAAAGAGCCAGCGCTGTCCGAAGACATCTCGCGTGGTCATGTGGCCGGCATGACTAAATGTCAAAGGTGCACAGAATGCTGTACCCACCAAAGGTGGTCTCTATTTTTCTATTTGCATTTTTTACGTGCTTTTGAACTGCTAGGTTGGCAGAAGCTGGGACAAGTAACTGGAGCTCACCTTGTTATGCAGCACTAGGGATTCGAACCACTGAACTGCTGACTTTTCGATCGACAAGCTCAGTGTCTTAGCCACTAAGCCACCGCGCCCCTTTTATCAAACCTATACATTATATTAATAAGTAAGAAATACATTTGATTTCTGAAAGCCTTGTATTTTTGACATCCCAACATCTTGTTCAACTGGAGTATTAGTATATATGGCCCAAATTGTATTGCAGATTATGGAATATGTCTTCTTTGATCATGAAACACATTACTTATTACTTTAAAAAAAAAGAAGACGACTGAACTCATCTTGTTACTTACTCATTATGGACTGTGACAGGCTAAAAGGTGGCAGAATCTGAAGTTTACTATTCTGTACCCTCCATTATTTCAAAGGAATAATTCTTCTCCTGGACATCCAAGGGGCAGAGGGAAAAGCAAATGGATCATAATATGTGTAAGTTGTTACACAAATGCTGGCCTTTACACCCAAGGTCAGCATGGCAAGCATGCAATGGCTGGATTTGCACGTCACTCGTCATGCACCATTATTTGGAGCCATGGTATGGTAATTTATTTTACTCTTTGCTTTCACTCTGCTGCTGTGCTGTTTTGCAATTGACATCAAATATTTAGAATTTATTCTTTCTTATCCTTTCTGCTGGATTCATCTAGCATAGAGGTCTTTAAACGTAGCTGCTTTAAGACTTGTGGACGTCTTAAAGCGGCCAAGTTTGAAGACCTCTAATCTAGCGGGATGGCAGCAAAGCCATTTAGTATTAAAGTATATGGACACAGGTCCTACCCATTAGGACACACAATGGCAAAACATCTTTTGATTTCAACATGTAAGCGCAGGTTGTTGGCATTGTTCTCTTTTATTAAAACATTAGGAGTCAGGATATCCAAGTGGACTTGGAGTAAGTAAACGAAATATTAAAAAAAAAAATAAGTGAACTTGAACCCTGAAATATGAAAAAATGTCTGCCCAGTTTTTCACGTGATTCACTGAACACAGCGTGTTAAAGCACGGGAAGATTCAAACGGACGGCTCAAAGACTGGCATGTTGAGCCAGAAATGTTCTTATTCTCTGTAGAAGTTCTTTCTTTACACTATCAGGTACCAAAGCTGAAAAAGAAAAAAAAGAAAAAGAAAAGAGCAAGATGAAATCATTGCCACACTGCAAATAATTTCAAATACAGATAGTCCCCTACTTACAACTGGTCGCTCAGTGATGAAATTTACAATGGACCTACCCAGAGCTACTCACGACCAGGTTTCCAAGTTTCAATAGCCAGACCCTGCTCCATGGTCACATGATCATGTTTTGGGTGTTTTGCCCGCATTTACAGCTTTTTGATTGCAATTTATGATGTTTTCTGCTGGACACTGATATGTAACTTCTGGTTTCCGGCAAAAAAAAAAAGAAATGCCCACTGGGATCACTAAATGACTGTGCCCATCACTCAGTCACGACAAAAATGGTGTAAAATGGGCAATCACATGGTGATCTGCTTAACAACTGACATGACTTACTGCTGTAATTCCAAGCTCAATTGCAATCATAAGTCGAGAACTGTTTATTCAGTATTATACTATACTATTATACTATACTATCCTTTGTGCATTTCTATATGTATAAGCGTAGATGCATGTGGCACCACTTGACCAATGTTGGCAAGCTAGAAAGCTAAATATGATTGACCATGGCTAGGACTTGAATGGGAAATCCAAAATTCTTACAAAAAAGCATGGAATGGCAACATTTGAATCAGACCCATATAACAACATGAATGGGTCCGTGTGAGCCACCAATTCAAGCTCAACCCAAAAATAGTATTAGTTGCTTGAAACAAACTTCGGAACACTCTTCATAGAGCTGCGGACTGAAAATAAACATATTATGTGGTGTAGTATAGACAGATGAAAAATGATGCATTTGGAAAAATAAATCAAAAGGCACAAGTATAGGATATGGGAAGCCTTGCTTGGGAATAGTGCCTAGGGATCATCTGTAAAGATTCTCAGTCATCCAGGTCATGGTTGTCCCAAAGGTGCTTTTTCAGGAGGCAATTGGACTTCCTTGTTTTTTCTTTTGAAGACATTTCACTCCTCTTTTTTTTTTATTTACATTTATATCCCGCCCTTCTCCGAAGACTCAGGCAGCTTACAGTGTGTAAGGCAGAGCTTTCATCCAGAGCTTCTTTCGCTCCGACAGGATAGTTATTCCATTCCCCACTATCCTGTCAGAGCTGAAGAAGCTTCTTGGATGAGAAGCGAAACGTCTTCAAATGACAAAACAAGAAAGACCAGTTGCCTCCTGAAAAAGTACCTTTGGGACAGTGCCTAGGGATTGAAATCGATCAAAAGGCACATCAGCAGTATGCTACAATTGCTCAAATAGCAAATCCAGTGCACCTGAAAAGAAGGCCAGTGTCGAGCCCAGTCCACGGGCTCGCCACAGCTGGGGGGAGGGTAACACTGTGAAGGCACTGGCAGTCGCAGCGGCAGAGGCAGAAATGGCCGACGGAGGTGAAGCTTACCGGTGCATCTCCGAAATCATGGGAGGTGCCAAAGAGCCCCTGCGCCTCTCAGCTGTTCCCCGACATTCTGCGGAGGGCTTGAGCAGTGAAGGAAAGCCTCTGCGCCTCTCCGCTGTTCCCCAGCGGTACCAGAGACACCGGGACGCCACTGCACAGCTGATGAGCTGCCACGTCACAGCTGATAACACCTGCGGAGACCTGGACGGCCGAGTATGGCCAGATCCACAGCTGCTGGGATGCCACCAGCAACGCTGGCCCAGAAGGCCATCTGGGACATTGTCTGACTCAAACCATGGCCACCTATGCTGGATGTTAGCTATCCGGGGGTGGGGTGGGGTTGTTAGCTGCATGTATATTATGGAAGGGAACTGAACTCTATTCTGCACTGGGTTGCAATCCAGAAATGAAAGGTAAAAGTCAATCAAAGCAATTGGGCACCTATGTCCCATAGATGCATGACATAGATTTGCACATGGTCCCAAAGTGATTTTCTGCTCCCAATTCCTTTGATTCACTTTGTCATTTTTAACCTTTGCTGCATCGTTAGAAAGTTCATAAAATTGGCCATAATTCAGTTAACAATCACCTCACTTAGCAGCAGAAATTATGGTCTCAATTATTGTTGAAAGTCAAGGACTACCTGCAATTGTCTTACATTATTGGAAGGCACATTTGGGCTGATAGTAAAAACTTCCTAAGAATAAGATAGGGACCAATTCCGTGGAGTTTTTTCCATGGACCAGAGGGAGCGTGATTTCGCAGGCTGCCTACATCCCACGGATGGGGTTTCACTTGTTTGGGTGGCCCGGTTGCTGGCATGCCATGGACTGGTGTCAGTCCAAGACCGGAGGTTGGGCATCTCCGAGACAGATGATGGACTTGTCTTTGTTGGATATATTCCTACAGAGGCTGGCATTTGTCATGGATGTTTTCATTTGGATCCTGCATTGATCATTTCTATGTAACACTTGTCAATTCTATAATTCTGTGATGATTATTTATAGCAATATCTCAGGGCCCGCACAAATGTTTCCATGAGACTCAGTAAACAGAATCTTGGAATATGAAAAAGCAGAGCAGATGAGCATTGCTAAGCCACTTAGAATGTTGTTGTTGTTGTTAGTCGTGAAGTCATGTCCGACCCATCGCAACCCCATGAACAACATTCCTCCAGGCCTTCCTGTCCTCTACCGTCTTCTGGAGTCCATTTAAGTTCATGCCTACTGCTTCAGTGATTCCATCCAGTCACCTCATTCTCTGTCGTCCCTTTCTTCTTTTGTCCTCAATCTTTCCCAGCATTAGGCTCTTCTCCAGTGAGTCCTTCCTTCTCATTAGGTGGCCAAAGTATTTCAGTTTCATCTTCAGGATCTGGCCTTCTAAAGAGCCCTCAGGGTTGATCTCTAGGACTGACCAGTTTGATTGCCTTGCAGTCCAAGGGACTCGCAGGAGTCTTCTCCAGCACCATAGTTCAAAGGCCTCAATTCTTTGGCGCTCAGCCTTTCTTATGGTCCTAACCTTCACTGCCATACATTGCAACTGGGAAAACCATAGCCTTGACTATACACACTTTTGTTGGCAGGGTGATATCTCTGCTTTTTAGTATGCTGTCTAGATTTGCCATAGCTTTCTTCCCCAGGAGCAAGTGTCTTTTAATTTCTTGGTTGCAGTCCCCATCTGTGGTGATCTTGGAGCCCAGAAAAATAAAATCTGCCACTCAGAATACTCATTATTAAAACAGACTGAAGATCTCAGCAACTTCAGTTCCTTCAATTAATATTAATATCCCTGCAAGTAGGACTGCACTGATCCCCTTGAAATTATTGTAAGTTTTATTCTTAGTTTTTGTTGTTACCCTCAGTGGCTAATCACATCTAAAAGACTAAGGAATTTTCATAGAAAAATCAACATGTGAGAATATTTTAATGGAGATCAAGGAAACAAAGGTCAGCATTTTTGAGCTAATAAACCAGTATTTCTCAACGTCTGCAATTTAAAAGGTGTGTAGACTTCAATTCCCAGGATGCGTTGCATGCTGATTGAAGAATTCTGGGAGTTGGAAGTTCACGCATACTAAAGTTTCTGAGGTTGAAAAACACTGGAATAAAATGCAAATGTACATTCCAGGGCATTGCTGGAAGGTACATGAATCAGCCATCTTCTTAAAGCTATATCAATGAAGTCTGCTCAGTGCCTAGAAAGAATTTATTCCAACAACTCAGTGTATACTTTATGCTCAAATACTAAAGCAATAGAGCATTATTACCTCTGCCTTTTGGAGTAATTTCAGCCACCAAATCATCAACTGTAACATGTTCTAGCCCTTTCTCTTTGATGACATCTAAGCAAGATAAAGACAAGCATATAGGTGTTAATGTGAGATAAAATTAGAGAGGTTTGTTTTAGTTACAGAAACTGTAACTTTTTGTACATTAAATTCAATAGCACAGACAAACCCTATTTATACATTAAACACTACTTATTTGTATCCTGCCTTTATTTTTATAAACAACCCAAGGCGCAGAACATATCCAGCACATTTTCCTTCTATTTTCCCCATAACAACCCTGTGAGGTGATTTGGGCTAACAGAATGACCTGTCCAATGTCACCCAGCTGGCTTTCGTAACTATGGTGGAATGTGAACTCATTATCTCCTATTTTCTAGCCTGGTGCCTTAACCACTAGACCAGAGGTCTGCAAACTTGGGAGTTGAAGTCCACAAGCCTTAAAAGAGCCAAGTTTGCTAACCCCTGCACTAGACCAAACTGGCCGTATTTTAAAATAGAGCTTTTTTAAAAAAATAAGCATACTTTGGATTGTATTCTAGAATCCAACCACATCTACTCACTCATCTACTCTCTCATTTAGTCCCATGCAACCCAACCTATTTTGAGTAGTTTTTGAATAGCAATGTTTTCAACACATGACAAAAAAAAACCCTCTTGAAATCCAGATTAGAGCGCTTTCGCGTTTGACTTCCTTAATTGTTGAATTGCACAACTCAATTAAAGTTGTGCCACATTATTTAAAACTAATCGGCAACCTATACCTAAGATCATCCAGTTGTGTCCTTGTTTGGAAGAATCTATCTTGGTCCGTAGCTAGATACCATTGCAACCTAGCTGACATTGCTATTTTATTTAAATTTTCCCTTTCAAAGTAATTGGAATAAAGAAAAATAATTTAATACAGAGAGAGCCAATTTGATGCAGTGGTTAAGCATCAGACCTGAAGACTATGAGTAATACTTCTGCCTTAGGCAAAAAGCCAGTTGGGCGACCTTGGGCCAGACACTCTCTTTCAGCTCTAGCAAGAAGGTAATGGCAAATCTTTCCTGCAGGAACTTGTCCATGCAGTGTGTATATCTGTATGTGTGAATATATGCACAGATACACAATTTACAGGGCCCAGATGTGATCCATAATCTTTGTGAATAGAAATCATTCTGATTGCAATTTCCATCTATCCTTTTTGTGTACCTTTTTCCAGGAAAGAAAATAGAATTAGGCTAGAAGGAGGGGAAGAAAAGAGTATAGATAAAAGAGTATAGATAACAGGTATAGATCCTGTTAGCCTATTTTGCAGGCTAACAGGAAGAGGAACTTACTTTCAGAACAACCCAGTGGCATTCCATGCTAGCTTTATAGTTAACTTAGCATACTCTACAAATATACCTAATATTTTTCATTAATCTCAGAATTTAGACAGACGGTTTGGTCTAATGGTTAAGGCACAAGGCTAGATAGTAGATGAGTTCGTGTCCCACCCTTTGCCTCAAAGCCAGCTGGGTAATCTTAGACCAGTTACTCTCTGTCAACTCAACCCACCTCACAGTTGTTGTGGGGAAAATAGGAGGAGGAAGATGTGCTGGATATGTTCACTGCCTTGAGTTATTCATAAAAATAATAAAGGTGGGATACAAATAAATAAATATTGAAAAAAAGACAAAATAGGAGAGGGGTACTTAGGCAGGCCAGATATAGGACTCATGTATTGGTGTGACATTGCAATATGTTTCCTTTTTAAAAATATTGTCTATATATCATACATCTGTGATTGAAAACGCAACATGAGAACATACATATTACATGAATATTAGATTTGTGACCATGGTACCAACATATGAACGATTAATGAAGTGAGAGTTACACTCTATTCCCAAATGACAATTACCTTTGCAGTGTGCCTTTAGCTGATCTTTCCAACCACATTCAATTAATTTGGCTCTCAGTAATTCTTTAAGGCTGTAAAAACAACAGTGTTAGAAATACGGCATATCCATACCAGGTACTAGAAAAACATTAAACAGTGTTCTCAACCAGCAAACAACACAGCTCTACAACTAGAGTAGAAAATAAAACCCACATACCGTTCTCGTTCTCCTGTTTCAATTAACTTTTGATTAATAGTTGCTCTCATTTGTGCATCTTTGTTCATTTTTCCCTCCTGCGTGCAAGTAGACCAGATCTACTGAAAAGCAGAGATTTCAATGATGTAAACTATTTCAAGGATAATCTCTAGCTTCCATAAATGCTTTGGTGCAGCTCCTCAACCTGCAGACCCACAACTGAAATAAGGATTATTAAAACTGTGACTCGAGTATAAAGTTAGCTTGTCGTGCTGCCAATTTGGATCTGGTTTCCCAGAATATATATACAGCACAGTATATATATATATTTCAACTGCATTCACATAACATGCATCCAGTGGTGGAATTCAAATAATTTAACAACCGGTTCTCTGCCCTAATGATTTCTTCCAACAACCAGTTCATCAAACTGCTCAGAAAGTTAACAACCGGTTCTCCCGAAGTGGTGCGAACTGGCTGAATCCCACCACTGCATGCATCCCCTACTCAGCTAAAAATCCAGCCTATATAAGAGGGGTTTAATTCAGCGACCCGTGTGACCCTGTTGTACAATTGCGTTTTTCCCAAGTTTTGAGTGGATCAAGCACCCAAACAATTGGGATTACTTAATAACGTGGGGATCCCCTCCTCTCTGAAAAACCACCCATTTTGAGTCCTCCATGCTTTTTTGAGTTGCACGCCCATCAGTTTCATCGTATAATAATATAATATGATGATAATGACGATGATGATAATGCTCAAACTATACTACTGAAAAAAGCCTCGCAATAAATAAGTCAGATCTGGACTCGGTTTATGTTTTACGGAAGGGATGGGAAAAAGGGGACGGGAATATCAAGCAAATTTGAAGAGGAATCGACATCCACACGAGCACAAAAGCCTCCTTTAGATGCACTGCCCGCCCCCCGCACAAACGGGTTACCTCCCTGGCGACCCACTTGCTTCTTCTACGAGCTCAGTCTCCGAGGAGACCCGGTTCAACGGAGCCTCGAACTCGCGACAAGCCCAACTCTCCCCGGGTTGCCCAAGACTTTACCCAACTAAAGAGAAAAAAGCCTTGCAACAGCCTCCCTCAATCCTCGCAGAAAGATTTGGGAAGCGTAGTTCTGAGCCGCATGGTTTTAATGGCTCGACGCCCAATGAAAACTACAACTCCCAGAAGAACGTTGCCTCTTAGCCGTTCCCATGACGCCCTTCACGCCGCCTTAACATAAAAACTACTTTTCCCACAATGCTCTTCTATACTGCACTCCCCCCCCCTTTTTTTTTAATGTCTAGGTTGATTTATGTTGATGCCGCAGTCGTTTCTTCTGACTTTAAACTAGCTATTTAGCAGGTGGAGGCATATTCTCATTGCCTGTTTTATTTGGGATTTGCTTTTTTTAAAAAAACGGAACCTTGGTTTGGTTCTATTCAAAAACAAACAGAATTCAAGGCGGGATCGGGTTAGTTTTTGGGGTGGAAGACACTAGGAAATCCTGGGACTAGACTGCATTATGAACATGGGGAAAAATATCTCGGAGAAGAAAAAATGAACAATTTCTCTACAATTGTAAAAGAAAACATATGATTGTTCCATCAGGAATTGACCTTTATTTTATTTAAAATGAATGGAAAGTAAATATTTCCTCATATATATGTTTATATACTATATAATCTTTTTGTGTGATGCTTATATATATTGTTGTGACAAAATAAATAAATAAATAAGTTCAGTCACTCATGTTTCCAGGTAGTTTTCTTGGAAAGCATAGAAGTAAATGGTACACAGGGAAGTAAACAGTGATTTCAAAATACAGGTGTCTCTTTGAGAGAGACAGAGAAAAAAACCTTCAGAATGATCCCAATACATAAAGTTCAGAAATAGGACCCTTACAGTTCAATGAGTTTTATTCCCAATAAACTTGCAATCCAACCAGTGGTGAAACCCAATTTTTTTTTACTACCGGTTCTGTAGGCATGGCTAGGTGGGTGTAGCAGAATCTCCATTCCCACTCCACTCTGGGACCAGCCAGAGGTGGTATTTCCCCATTCTTCAAACTACTCAAAATTTCTACTACCAATTCTCTGGATTTCACCCCTGAATCCAACCTACATTTTATTGGGGAGTGAAATCATTTTATAATATGGGTAATAACCAGATCCAAGACAAGGCACATATCAGAATAACAGAGTTGCTCAGGCAGGAAACCCTATTCACTGCATTGAAAACAACATATATTCCAATTGTTACTGTTACTAAACTAAAAATAAATCCTAAAAGTTAGGTTTTATTTACCCTCGCATCCTGGACATAAACTGTTTCAACTCCTGCCCTCAAAACGACGCTACAGAGCACTGCACATCGGAATAACTAGACATAACAACAGTTTTTTCCCTGAACGCCATCACTCTGCTAAACAAATGATTCCCTCAACACTGTCAAACTATTTACTAAATTTGCACTACTATTAATCTCATCGTTCCCATCACCCACCTCCTTCCACTTATGACTGTAACTTCGTTGCTTGTATCCTTACGATTTATATTGACTGTTACCTAGTATGATTTGATTGCTTATTTGTACTCTATGACTCTCATTAAGTGTTACACCTTATGATTCTTGACGAAGGTATCTTGTCTTTTTATGTACACTGAGAGCGTATGCACCAAAGACAGATTCCTTGTGCGTCCAATCACACTTGGCCAATCTATTCTATTTAGAAAGGTTAGCTCCGCGGCGACAGGCGCTCCAAAACTACGATTCCCAGCAGGCTCTGCACTCCTTTCCTACCCAAAATCCTTCGCGGAGGGAGGGCGGCTGCAAAGGCCTCAGCGCTGAGGCGACCGAAAAGGCTTGGAGGGCCGCGCCGGAAGCCTGTTCTCCTCAGCTGCGGCGGCTGAGGCCGAGGCCTGAGGCATGGAGACGGCGGCGAACTGTTCGTTGCGCGTCAAGCGGCTGCTGCTCGACCCCAGGTTCGAGGGCTACAAGCTTTCGTTGGAGCCGCTGGCCTGCTACCAAGTGGGGCTGGACTCGCGTGAGTGCCGGCGTGGCGCCCGGGTTTGGTCTACGGGGAAGAGTAGGCTGAATTGGGCTGGAGCGGGGTGGGGGAAACCCTCGTGTCTCGGCTTCCCGGATTTGCGGCCCTGAAGGGAATAGGATAGAATAGAATAGAGCTGGTGGAAGGGACCTTGAAGGTCTTCTAGTCCAGTCCCCCGGGAGGCTGCCTGGGCAGGGACAGGGCTTACAAGGCGATCAGCCGGGGAGGATGGAGTCAGGCAAAACGGAGCAGGAAAAGCCGAGGATATGCCCAGGCTTATAAATATAAAATGTAAAAAAATAAAAATGTAAATAAAAATTAGTGTTCTGCTGTTGAGTTTGAGGAAGGAAGAAAACAGCAGCTCGGTGGGAGCCGCCGGATCCCGAAGCTAATTGGATGACTTTTAGATCTCGTTTTGTTACAGCACCGGCTCTGTTTATGTTATTTGTTTTATTTTCTTGTGATTTATTGATTGATTAAATTTATCTGACTGCCATCTCGCTGTAAAGCAACTGTTGCCTATTAGTTTCTCATTCCTTTGAGCCAAATTTGATTTCTGGTGGCTTCATGGAGATGCATTCATTCATTCATCCCTTCCTTCATTCAATATGCCTCCCATCTCACAACTGTCAAGCAACTACTGACTATTATATTCCTTTTTGCCAAATTTGACTTCTGGTGGCTTCATGGAGGTGCATCCATCCATCCATTCCTTCCTTCCTTCCTTCCATATGCCTCCCATCTCGCAACTTTCAAGCAACTATCGACTATTATATTCCTTTGAGCCAAATTTGACTTCTGGTTCTTCATGGAGTTGCATCTATTTATTTCCCATTTATTTGTTTAGTTATTTATTTGTACAAATAATTCCAAGGCGGTGAAGATATCCAACACACCTTCCTCCTCCTAATTTCCACAACAACAACAACAACAACCCTATAAGGGGAGTTGGGCTGAGAGAAAATGACCAGTCCAAGAGCACCTAGTCGGCTTTCTGGTCTCCTATTTTCTAGCCTGGAGCCTTAACCACAAAACCAAAAACAAACTCTTGTAGTTTTCTTGGCATCCTTAAAAAAATGGCTGGGGTATTTTTTTTCACTTCCCAAACTCCCGCAGCTCTCAGATTTCCTGTTGGTCTCTCATCCAAGTTCTAAAAACATCAGTTTGTAGTCTGCTTAGATCAGGGTTCCCCAAAGAAATAAATAAATTCTTCCCCAAAGAAATAAATAGGGACCCCAAAGTCCCTATCTGGATGGGGAGGAACAGGTTCCAACTCAACCCTACCAAGACAGAGTGGCTGTGGGTTCCGGCGTCCCGGTACAGTCAGCTTACGCCTTCGCTGACTGGGGGGGGTGAAGTTCTGACCCCCAGGGGAAGGGTGCGCAACTTGGGCGTTCTCCTGGCCGATTGGCTGTCTTTAGAAGAACATTTGACGGCCGTCGCCAGGGGAGCATTCTATCAGGTTCGCCTGATGCACCAGTTGCGCCCCTTTCTTGACCGGGACTCCTTACGCACGGTCACTCACGCCCTCATTACCTCTCGCCTGGACTATTGCAATGCTCTCTACATGGGGCTCCCCTTGAAGAGCACCGGGAGGCTCCACTAGTCCAGAATGCGGCTGCGCGGGTAATTGTGGGAGCATCACGTTGCTCCCATATAACACCTATCCTGCGCGGCCTGCACTGGCTGCCGGTAGCCTTCCGGGTGCAATTCAAGGTGCTAGTGCTCACCTTTAAAGCGCTCCATGGCTTAGGACCGGGCTATTTATGAGACCGCCTTCTGCCACCGATAGCCTCTCAATGACCTGTGCGCTCCCACAGAGCGGGCCTGCTCCGGGTACCATCAGCCAAACAGTGCCGGCTGGTGACCCCCAGGGGGAGCGCCTTCTCTGTGGCAGCACCAACCCTATGGAATGAGTTACCTCCAGGGTTACGCCAACTTCCCGACCTCCGTACCTTCAAGCGGGAACTGAAGACTGCTATTCAATCGGGCGGGACTAGCCTAAATATTATTTTAATTTAATATTTTAGTTTAACTTAATTTTAAGTTAATTTTAATTGTATTAATCTATTTATAATTTTATATTCTAGGGTTTTATATCGGTCTTTTGACCGTTTTAGTTTTAAATTGGCCGGTTAAATATTTCATTTTAAATGTATTTTAAATTTGGGATTTGTATTGTGTACCTATGTGTTTTAAATAAGGCTGTACACCGCCCTGAGTCCTTCGGGAGAAGGGCGGTCTAGAAATCTAATAAATAAATAAATAAAGGTCGATGAGAGTCATGAGACTATCCAAAAGAGCAAAATCATTCTTTGTAGTACTATTAAGGATAAAGTATTTATTAAATTAATTTCAGATAATAAATGTTTCAGGTGAACAATCTGAAAATTCATGAGGGGATCGATGAGCTGAAATATTTGGAGTACCCACCTTAGTTATTCAAGATTAGGAAGGATAATTTCAGTACCTTACATAAAAATGCATATTCATTTTTAACTTATTGGCAGTAGGTATAGACATTTAAAATACCGTTAAAACACAATATAAATACAATATAGAATAAAGCGATCTAAAAATACATTATATAATAAATCAGCATGAAAATATAGGTGTTCACATATATGAGTTTCTATCCTTAATTGTTCAATACATATACTTTGGTTTCAAATGTATAGTTTGGTTGTATATTTCTTCTGAATAGTTTCAAAGAAATATTTTTTCATTATGCCTGTAAATTTAATCTGGGCTAATTCATTAAAGGTAGATTTTAATGTACATTCTTTCTCTACTTGAAAGAAAGATCTTAAGTCAAAAGGAATCAATAAGAAGTCAAGTGAATTATATTAGGAACTTGATTGTTCTCTGATATTTTATTGTTATAATTGTATTTATAAACTAAGATTTGATGGTGATGATTTAAGGTGATTTAAGCAAAGGTTAATCTTAGATAATGTTACTGTATAGTAACACTGTAGAATTATGAATGATTGTGAGACAGAAGCTTGTATACTATGTAACTGCTGTAATGCCTACCAAGGCTCTACCTTGGTACCTGTTCAAATCTTGGAGGAAACCTCATTTCAGAGGGCAGGCACTGCTACAAAGAACGCACAAATATCCAGAAATATATTATTTAATTGGAAGATCCTGGAGCCTATCAACCTTGCCAGATAGGATCAGCAGGACAAATACTGTGGGAGATCCCTAAGATGTAATGGCAAACTAGTTGAACATGGGAAAATAATAATGCTTTTAATATAGCTATGAATAGGTTACAAAAATGTGATGATTAGACAGCTTTTCAGTATTCTGTTACTTGATAATCCAAAATTCCACTATTGAAAATTGAGTTATTTCTATTTCGCTTGCTGTATCTATTCATAATATTAGTCTGTTTTGTTTCCGAAGAGATTTGTGGTCCTGGTATAAGAAAATAGGTGTGGTAGATTTGTAGATTAAAGTTGCTGTCACAACTTAATTTTTCTTTCTTTGTGTTTTTAAATGCCAAGGAAATAGAAGCTATGAAAGCTATTAAGAAAAAAATGCCTTCTAAAACTTGCCTAAGTATTTAAAGAAAAGTCAGAGACAGTAGATGGCACTCTAATACTAAATTTTACTTATCAGCCTGGTTTCTGTGTATTTACTTTTGAGGTATCTTGGGCAAAACCTACAGTACCCTTATTTTAAATATATAATGAGAAAATTATGTTTTGAACAAGACCCATGAGTTCAATACTGTAAGTTCATTTCCTAAGTGGTTATGCAATATCATAATTTTCCTGTTTGTTTCACCTTCAGCTGTAGCAGAAGTCAAACTGAGAGATGATCAGTACACCTTGGAACACATGCGTGCATTTGGCATGTATAATTACCTACATCTGGATTCCTGGTACCAAGATAATGTTTATTACGTTGATCAGCTTGGAAGAGTCATGAATTTAAGTGTTACTTTGGTAAGTTCATTATAAAATAAATATGCTAGATATCCATGGCGGTAGCAGCAAACTGGGTAAATTTTCTTGCAAGTATATGTCCAAGAGCTACATGTGTAATTTCCAGCAAAAATACTGTTTTTCACATTCCTATCTCTCAAATTTCAGTATTCAGGGAGGGGGAAATTTAAACTTAATTCCCTGAGCTCCAGAGACAATTTGCATGTCTAATCACACCTGGCCAAATAAAGTATTCAAAGCAAGATACAAAATGAATAGTCTTCTCTCTGTTAATAGGTAATTATGGATGATCTGGATATTTGTCAAAAAAGCTGTAGTTTGTAATGTGTAATGTTTCTTCAGTTAAAGCTATTTATGCGCTGTTTTTTTAATTTAAATATGAAAAGATATGAGAGACTGTGCAGGTGAACATTAAAAATTATATGTATCAGTATTCCATACATCTCATTCCAGAAGTGGTTCTAATTGATGTAATAGGAAATGGGGGGTACTAACCATACTAACTATGTATTAATATGCTAGGAAACTTAAGTCCAAAAATACTCGCAGATTTTGACTTTTATCCTACTTTCCAATTCTTTCAGAAGAATACTAACCCTGTCCGAGCCAAAGAATCAGTGAACTTAATCAGAGAACTTCTGGATCAATCGCCATACATTCTTGTTCAGTATATATTGCTTTTCTAATAAGGAGATTATGTTTTCTTCTGACTTCCTATTATTTCTAACTTTGGTTCTGCTTATTTGGAGGGTGTATAGACCAAAGACCATTACCAGAGTCAATGAAAACCTTAGCTATGCTATTATGATTGTTTATTCTTTGCTTTTTTGAGTTTAAACATATTCTTTTTTTCTTGCTTTGCAGGACACTGCCTTAAAAAAACCAAGAGAAGTATTCAGGCTTCCTGCAGACTTAACAGCTTGTGATAATCGTCTTTGTGCATCACTACATTTCACATCTTCCACCTGGGTTACCCTTTCAGATGGAACAGGAAGACTATATCTTATTCAAACTGGCAAGCGGGATGATGGTACTTGTGAAAAATGGGAAGTAAGTCCTAAGAATTTGCCTTTTGTTGAGAAGCATTAACTATATTTTAAATGTTATCTCCTTTCTCAAATGGTTCAAGATGCTTGGTTAAGATTACCCTCTTTCTACTGCTCACTTGCTTCAGTATAAAAATATTGGCTTTCATATGTTTCGAATTGTAAGATAAGTGTTTTCCTCCTTGTTTCTTCATTAAAGACTGCTAACCTCAGGAAACCTAATTATTATTGTCATTTATATATTATAATTTTACAAATGCCTGAGGCGCACACAAAACAGTTCTAGACAATGTGCAAAAAAACACTGTCCTTAAATTAAAAATTGTTAAAGTCCTTGTTAAGTCCTTGTTAAATAACCAGCCACTTACTGACCGTTCGAAGCTTCAACAGACCCCCAAAAGCTATTTACAACCTGGAGTTCTGATGGCTGCACACCACGCAATCACATAACCATATTTTGGATGCTTGATAACCATTGTTGCAGCTAGTTACAGTTGTGGTTACTCATGTGACTATCCTTTTTTTTTTTTTTTTGCTGGTTTCCAGCAAAAAATGGCAGTAGAAATACATTGATTCATTGATTAATGAACATGGTGTTCACTAACAACTATAATGTTTGCTTAGCAACTATTGCAAAAAAGTCAGGTTTGGTCACGTAGGTGCCCTGACTTATCACCATCATGATTTATAATGGAAATTATTATTGTGAGTCAACAACTATTTCTTGCAAAATATTAAATGCATCATATCATTAAATAGAAAAATGTTTATAAAACATTACTGCTAGTTATAAGAAGATCTAACCATTAATGTTCAGAAATACGGAAACTATGAAAATAAAGACAACAGCTATAAAGGCTTATAGTTCCCAGAAAAAAATACATTTTCTCTAAAGTATCTATGAAATATGCCTTTCTGCATAGTTCTGTTGATTTCTGGAATGATAATTTTTGTCCAAGTGCTAGATATGCAAATGATTTAATATAGAAGTTAATTAATTGAACATCATGTTGATCTTAATTGCATCTTGCTGGAGCTAGCATCAAATGCTATTATCAAGCATTGAAGATTGTCCTATTTCCTAACATTCTCTGAGTAAAGAAATTCTAAATTACACTTAGGCCATTTCTGAAAGATTAGAAATAAATTAACATTAGAAATTAACTATTCTCGGATTTTATATAGCAAAAGAACTAATTTTCAGAACAGTATCTAGCTTTTTGCTAGTTTAGAATCTTTAGTGGAGGTTTTTTATATTATTAATTCTTCTGTTACTCCTCAAATCAGCAAATAGTTAAGGCAGCAGGCTAGAAACCAAGAGACTATGAGTTCTAGTTTCACGTTCGGCATTAAAACCAGCTAGTTGACTTTGGGCCAGTGACTGTCTCAGCCCAACCCTTTCTTCCTCCAAGGAGGAAGAAAGAAGGTATGTTCGTTTCAGAATAAAAATAAATATTTTCCATAAATATCATTATCTTTTTCCTAGAAATTGTGCTGAGAGTTGAATACAATAACTAAATTCAGAATTTTGGATATCCTTTTACTATCTATTTGTTTGTTTGTATCCTGCTTTGATTATTTTTATAAATAACTCAAACTGGCGAACATATCCACCATAGCTTCCTGTTATTTTCCTCACAGCAACTGGGAGGTAAATTAGGTTGAGAGGTCTTTTCTCATTCATGTGTTCAGTCTTGGAATTTGATTCATAAAATTGGTTTATGAAAAGATAAACAAAGTTCCAACTTGCCCATGGAGCTTTCTATTATAGATAGAGCAATATCTGTGGTGGCTTAGTCATTTTCCTGGATGATTAAGGAAATGTATGCAAGGCATATTAGTGTTCATGGTTTGTAGCATAGAGCTACAATTAAGGGGATTCATCCATCATCATAAGCCAGTCCCTGAGAAAAAGGCTTGAATGAGCACTGAGGTGATATTTTCCCCTTTGCAAAAGATTTTTAGTGTTGAAAGATGGACAGGCAGAATAAGTCTTATTGTCTAGACTCCAGATTTATGTGTAGGTTGCTCGGGATAGACGAGTCAGTTATAAAAGATGGAACTTCTGGGACCAATAATATAGTTTGTTTATTTGTATGGGGGAAAATAATCTTAAAATTGGAAGCAAATGGCCATATGCCATCAGCAACATCTAAAACACTTCAAATAAGTATTTTCTTTTCCTGTTAGATGAACTGTGTGGATTGGAAATAGTAGATGCTGAGTTATCATCACAAAAACATAGCCTGATAGTTCTATTAGATCTAATGAATGGATTGTGCACTCAGAAAATATTATTCAGTCACTTACTAAAATTCCTTCTTTCTCTAGATACTATTCAGTGAAGAGTTTGAGACTCCCTTTATTATAGTCCACAGCCTATCGTTTGTGCAGTCAGATGCACATTCAGTTGGTGTCTTGCTCTTACGAATAGAAAAGGATGAATTGGATGCACAAGGCAGCGGCTTTCATGTTTCATTGGAGTGGGTTACAATTGTGAATACTTCTAAGGAGGGTGAGTGTGTCACTTGGTTTTACTTTGCTGGTTTATGAAATAAAGTTCACTGGGTATCTATACGTATTTGTTGCATTCTTACTATAGGAATTCTGGAAATTTAACTTGGGGAATGGAGAAAGAATATGAATACAAATTTGCAAATACCTAATAGCCCGAAGGTTTGGAAGAGCTATTAGAAAATATTTCTTAAAAGAAAATATGGTAAGGTGGAATGGCATTAAAAGTAGTAGTAAATCACACTGAAATTAAAGAAGTTACTTTTCAATAAATATTTTGCTATCCTTCCTGTTTCCCAGAAATGTATAGAAATAATTTCAGATAGCTGAAACAGACTCCATGTTACAAGCATGGGAGATAGCTGAGAAAAGCTGTTTTCGAATAGCTTTTCCCTAAAGCAAAGCCTGGCAATAGAAATCAATCATGAAAATGTGCTGGGTGAATTTGAGCTAGTCACTTTCTCTCAGCCCAGCCTACTTCATTATATGGAAAAATGAGAGGAGTATGCCCTTGTTCCCTGCCTTGAGCTCAGGGCATGAGGCAGGGTAGAAAATGGAAAGCCAGCCAGGTGACTTTAGGCTGATCACTCTCTTTGAGTCCTTCAAGCTTCACAAGACTATTTACAATTTTTTTTAAAAAATTATTTCTATCTCACTTTTACAATTTTTACAAATAATCCAAAGCCATGAATATATTCAACACACCATCCTGTAAATGAGGATTTTGAGATATTCCAGAACAATTGTTAGTAGCATAATTAACCTTGGACTATAAGGAAAACATATGTGTTCTGTGCTTCTATATCTACATAGCATTTTTCCAAGGATTTCCTTTCATGAAGGCTAGATTAAAACCTAAAGACATTGTCAGATGATGCCCCAAATTTTGGTATGAAAGTATTGTTGAATGCTTATCCTTTAAAAATAGGAGGAATTAAGAAATTCAAAGTTTTTTTTCTTAAATCAGGTGAAGAAGTGTATGATGTCTCCAAACGCCGAGTTCTTCAAGGAAAATCTGTTCCTCATTATGCAGCTCTAGAACCAGATGGCAGGGGCCTGATGGTTATCTCCTACAAGCCCTATACTCTTTTGCAGAATGGTGAGACCAAGCAAGATGAAAATGAAAAGGAGAAAACAGAAGCAAACAGGAAAGGTAACCTCCCTACAACTCATGCTATCCGGAAGCTTTACAATGGAAAACATAATTAAAATCATGCAGGCTTGAAAATTCTTCTGGGTAGCCATGCTGCGATCTAATCCCAGAACATCAAAAGCAACCTTGATATGTTAGTTTATCACACAGTTTTTACAGTTAAAAGAAGTAATTGTAGAAGTTAGAGTTACAATATATTTACCAGTATACAGTATATTTACCTGTATACAGTGGGCATCTGTTTAAATATTTAACTTGCCAAAGCCTTCAATAGGTATGATTGTAAGATTATAAGAAGCTATGGTGATGCAGAAATATGACATATTCCAATTTATGTCCTTTTACGTGAATAAGATAAGTAGACTTCTCAGAAGATACTAGTTCATAGCCTAGTTCAGACATTATAAATGATGGGTAGTGTTGTTCATTCAAAAGCTTCTGCCTTTTTAGCTAGCAAAGTTGCTAGAAAAAATTCCATGCTAATAGTTTCATCTATCCTGTATAGCCAAATAAGGGAAAGTGATACTTTTATTTTAAAAAAGTTGGTATATTATATTGATGACTTAGTAAATTACAGTATATTTGTAGTAGGGTTATCTTATTATACTATTCAGGTAGTGTCTAAGAATGACAGTAATATTGTTTTCCAAGGATTCATAAGATACAATTGTTGATGCGATTTTATAAATGGGAACAGTCAAGGAAAAATGGCAACTCTGGCTAACAGCCCTGTCATTTAATTCATTGGACGATAATTGCATACAGTTCAACCTGCATTGGGCTACATCAACATAAATATAATTTCAAAATCAGTGGAAGTAACTGTTCTGCTCTTTTCTTTTTTGATCATTCTTTAGACACTTGCCTCTAGTTCTGGGCTCCATGATTTATGGATCCTGAAAAATTGGAATAATTTCAAAATAGGGCACTGAAGATGATCAGGGACTATAAATCTAAGTGAAGAAAAATGGAAGAAAACTAATATGTTTAATCCTAATAAAAATGACTAATAAGAGATATAATTACACTTTTCAGTGCTAGAAAAGACTTCCTAACATTAACATCAGTTTGACCTCATCTGGATGTGTTTTAGTACTAATTAGCTGGTCATTTTTCTGCGCTGCTTTAATTTGCATTTCTTCACTGTGCAGTAGATTGAACTAATAGCCTAAACTTCCCCTTTGCAACTCTTATTATTCTATTTATCTCTGCGGTGTATTTTTAATTCTCTTTATATTTAATGATTATTTGTACCTTCCTAGTAGATTATAAATAATAACAGATGATATACTTTGGAGTTGCTGTTACTTTTCGTTTTCTAGTTTCAGGTTACTAGGCAATGCAACATTTTATTGTACAAATAACTGGGTTTTTAACAGCTATTCCACAAATCTTTAATATTTTAACCTTTAGCTAATTATGTACTCCCCTTATGTGCTCCTGCTTATAGAACCTCTATATTACTGGCAACAGACTGAAGATGATTTGACAATTGCTTTCCGACTCCACGAAAACTTTACCAAAGAAGATATACATGTCAGCTTTTCTCCAAATCATCTTAGTGTAGCATTGAAAGATCCACAGTTTCCTATACTGAAAGGTGACCTTTTTTCATTGATTGACCATGAAAGCTCCACATGGATAATTAAAGAAAATAGGTATTTATTTTAGTGTTCTGTGCTTGATCTGTTGAATTTGTTACATATGTCAATCTGTAACCTATTGCCATTTTTCACCCACCTTCTATTTAATGGGGGAAAGGGATAACCAGGTGGTGGCATTACTAAAGTATCTTTAGTGTAGATTGCCACAATGAAATGAATATCAGTAGTATATAGCATTCAACAAAGCAGTCATATAGAGATCATTTCACGTCATATCGTTTAACATCTGAGTTTGTCAGTTGATAGTCACCTATGTGTGATTCATAAAATAATGTTGAATCGATTGCTTATCTATAACTGAAGTTTTTCATGTCATCTATAAATCCACATGATCCACTCACTTTCCTATTGCAGATTTTTTTCTTTTCTTTTCTTTTTAGTTTTGGAAATGCTGTCAGTTATCAAAATTGAGGCAAACACATGGCATATAAGGCCCAAGGACAGATTTAATTAATTAAATCTTTAATTAATGTATTAATTAATTTAATTAATTAAGGAATGATTTAATTCTAAACTGTTCCAGTGAAAGTGCACCATTTACAGTATATGTGTGAATTCATAGTTGGGTTTCCTTGAAGAACCTTCAGTTACTACTATCAAAGCATTGTGACTAGATTAATTTATTTAATATTAAGTCCTGCATTCTACCTTTGGTTATGGCTTATCAATGTTTATCTATTTCATCCCTTCCCAGATTAGAGATAATTTTAATTAAGAAGGAAGAAGAGAAGCGTTTATGGCCAGAACTGATAATTGGTGACTCTCGGGGCGAATTTATTATGGACCCAGCTCAAAGTGCCACAATAGCTGAGCAGCTGATGTATCTTACCTCTGATGAAATGGTAAACTGATGATAAAATTTGCGGTTTTAATATATAAATACACGTACCAAAATGTATTTCAATCTAATGGTTAAATTGTAAGTTGCATGATTTTTATTTTATTTATTTATTTATTTATTTATTATTTAAACTTATATACCGCCCTATCTCCCAAAGGACTCAGGGCGGTTTACAGGCATATAAAAAACATCAATATACAAATTAAAATAATCATTAAAAGACTTATTCTAATGCCAATAGTTAATAATACCAATTGTTAAAAATAGAAATATAAATATTAAAATCGATTTAAAACCCCTCTAAATTTAAAAAATCTAAGCCAGTCCTGCGCAGATGAATAAATGAGTCTTGAGCTCGCGACGGAAGGTCCGAAGATCTGGAAGTTGACGGAGTCCTGGGGAGTTCGTTCCAGAGGGTGGGAGCCCCACAGAAGGCCCTTCCTGGGCGTCGCCAGGCGACACTGCCTAGCTGACGGCACCCTGAGAGTCCCTCCTGTGAGAGCGCACGGTCGGTGAGAGGTATCTGGTCGCAGTAGGCGGTCCCGTAGATAACCCGGCCCTATGCCATGGGCGCTTTAAAGGTGGTCACCAAAACCTTGAGCGCACCGGAAGGCCACAGGTAGCCAGTGCAGCCTGCGCAGGATGGGTGTTATCACGGGAGCCACGGGGCTCCATCTATCACCAGCGCAGCCGCATTCTGGACTAACTGCAGCCTCCGGATGCCCTTCAAGGAAGCCCCATGTGAGGCGTTGCAGTAATCCAGGCGAGGCGTCACGAGGCGTGGTGACCGTGCATAGGGCCTCCCGGTCCAGAAAGGCGCAACTGGCGCACCAGGCGAACCTGGTAGAACGCTCTCCTGGAGGCGGCCGTCAAGTGATCTTCTAGAGACAGCCGTTCATCCAGGAGGGCGCCTAAGTTGCGCACCCTCTCCATCGGGGCCAATGACTCGCCACCGATGGTCAGCCGCGGTTAGCTGACTGTGCGGGATGCGGCATCCACAGCCACTCTGTCTTGGAGGATTGAGCTTGAGCCTGTTTCTCCCCATCCAGACCCGTCGGCCTCCAGACACCGGGACAGCACTTGATGGCCGTTGGGGTGGTCGGTGTGGAAAAAATACAGCTGGGTGTCATCCGCATACAGCTGGTACCTCACACGAATCCACTGATGATCTCACCCAGCGGCTTCATGTAGATGTTGAACAGAAGGGGCGAGAGGATCGACCCCTGCGGCACCCACAAGTGAGGCACCTCGGGGCCGACCTCTGCCCCCCTGTCAACACCGACTGCGGCCGGGCGGAGGGATAGGAGGAGAACCACCGATAAACGGTGCCCCCCACTCCCAATCCCTCCAACCGGCGCAGCAGGATACCATGGTCGATGGTATCAAAAGCCGCTGAGAGGTCTAATAGGACCAGGGCAGAGGAACAACCCCTATCCCTGGCCCTCCAGAGATCATCCACCAACGCGACCAAAGCCGTCTCCGTGCTGTAACCGGGCGGAAACCGGACTGGAGCAGGTCTAGATAGACAGTTTCATCCAGGTGCAAGGAAACTGATATGCCACCATACTCTCTACAACCTTCGCCGCGGCGGGTTGGAGACCGACGATAATTACCTAAAACAGCGGGTCCAGGAAGGCTTCTTGAGGAGGGCCTCACCACCGCCTCTTTCAAGGCGGCCGGAAAGACACCCTCCACCAAGGCGCTCGTAATCGCCTGGAGCCAGCCTCGTGTCACCTCCTGAGTGGCCAGCACCAGCCAGGAGGGCACGGGTCCAATAAACACGTGGTGGCATTCAGCCTCCCCAACAACCTGTCCATGTCCTCGGGGCGACAGGGTCAAACTCATCCCATAAAATGTCACCAAGACCACCCTCAGCTGTCTCACCCGTATCACGCAATCTTGGTCCAAACCATCCCGAAGCTGAGCGATTTTATCGTATAGATAACCGTTAAACTCCTCAGCACGTCCCTGCAGCGGGTCATCCCGCTCCCCTGGTGTAGGAGGGAGCGGGTCACCAAACAGGGCGGCTGGGCGGTTATCTGCCGATGCAATGAGGGAGGAGGCGTAGCTCGCCTCGCTTCCCTCAATGCCACTAGGTAAGTCCTAGTATAGGACTTCACTAGTGTCCGATCAGCTTCTGAACGGCTGGACCTCCAGGAACTCTCTAGGCGTCTTCTCCGGCGTTTCATCCTCTCAGCTCCTCGGAGAACCAAGGAGCCGGTTGGGACCCGCGCCGGGTCAGAGGCCGCAAAGGCACGACACGGTCTAAGGCCCCGCGCGGCCCGTTCCCAGGCCGCAACAAGTTCCTCAGCCGAGCCGTGAGCCAGACCCTCAGGAAATGGCCCAAGCTCCGTCCGAACCCATCCGGGTCCATCAGGCGCCTGGGACGGAACCAACGTATCGGCTCCGTCTCCCTGCGGTGGTGAATGGCGGTCAGAAAGTCCAGACGAAGGAGAGAGTGATCTGACCATGACAAAGGTTCAGTGACTATTTCCTTTAAGTCCAGATCTCTCGACCACTGACCAGAGACAAAAATCAGGTCCAGAGTGCCACCCCCAATGTGAGTAGGGCCATCAACTACTTGGGTCAGGTCCAAGGCCGTCATGGAAGCCATGAACTCCCGAGCTGCCGTCGATGGCGGGCCGGACGATGGCAAGTTAAAGTCCCCCATGACTAAAAGTCTGGGGGTTTCAACTGCCACCCCGGCCAGCACCTCCAGGAGCTCGGGCAGGGCAGCTGTCACGCAGCAAGGAGCCAGGTACGTGATCAGCAAACCCATCTGGCACCTATGACCCCATCTCACAAAGAGGGATTCGCACCCGGCAATCTGAGGTACAGTGGTCTCCCTCGGCTCTAGACTCTCTCTAATCACAACCGCCACCCCGCCACCCCTACCCTGAGCCCTCGGCTGATGGAATGCACGGAAACCCGGCGGGCACATCTCCACAAGGGGCACACCCCCTTCCGTGCCCAGCCAGGTTTCCGTAACGCCTATAAGGTCCGCAGCGCCCCCCTGGATAAGGTCATATATTAGGGGGGCCTTATTAACTACGGACCGTGCGTTGCATAACATCAGCCGCAGGCTCAGGCTCTGGGGGTCTTGACCATCCGGGGAACGGGAAAAGGACGAGGGATCGGGGCGTGCGACCGCTTGCAAACATCGGGCGCGCGCCCCCCCAGAACGATATGATCCCCCCCTTCCGCCATATCTGCCCCTCCCACTTACCGTGAAAATCGGGCCACCCTCACCAACAGGGCAATCTCCCCTAACCTCCGAACCTATTAAAAACCGTCACGAGCACGCGCAGGACTGGCTCCTCCCGACGGGCTACCCCAACGCCCGCCCTAACCCTCCCACCCCTTAAAAAGCCCTATCTAAAACCCCAAAGGCTCTTTTTTTCGCATGCCACCTCTGTGGGTCCCAAGACCCGTCATTGAGGCCGGCCCTTGATAATCTGGCGGGCCATTCCTGCGGCGGGGCACCTCGCAGGCGCAAGAGTTCTAAGGCAGAATATCGCATAAATAGGTTAAAAGCATAAACAGGAGAGAGAAGACGACGTGAGGTAGCAAGGTAAAGTCTGGGGTGGCAGGATGTAATGCCAAGTCCAAGTGGATACCCATCTTCCAAATATCTTCAGATGGTGGCTGGCTTAAAGCTGGTACAAGCTGGTATAAGTCGCAGATGCAATCTGATAGTAAAAAGTTATTGTAACTCTGCGGAAAGCTCAGTCCTAAAATCCATCCTAATAGAGGTGGTATTCATCTCCCCGTTAAATGGCGTCACGAGATTTCAAAGTAGATGTTTCCTCAAAAGATGTTACAGAGTAGGGCCCCAATACACCATTCGGTCTCCAGTCACCTTCCCGGACAGTCCCAAAGATGGCCATCACCCCTAACTCCAGCTGGCCATATAAAGTGCAAGATGACAAATGCAGCTGACCCATGTTGCAGATGGTAATGCAACTCCTAGTCCGAGAAGAGGCAGGCCCGCTAGGCCTGACCAGGCCGAGCTAGGCCAGGACACCTCCGGTGGGGGCCACAAGGATCTTTCACAGCCCTTCACCTAGACCCTCCACCAAGTCCAGGGGGTCAGGGAAGTCAAGAAGAGCTGGAGGCCCAGAAACCATCCGAAGGCGTCAGATGCCAAAAAGCAGCAAGCGGGGAAAAACCCCAGCTGCGGCCTCCAACAGCCAAATCCAGGCCGCAGCCTCGTCCGTGGCCCAGTGGCTGCCATCCGCAGCTCGCCCATCCCTCGGCCTCGTTCCCGGCAGTCGGGGGTCCAGAGAGGCTCCCAGACCTCTCCCCCGGCTGCCCGAAAGATGACATACCGGATTGTGGCGAAACCGCTCGGCAGGCCACCTAGGTACCGGCGTCCTTCCTCCATGCCCAGCTGTTTCCTTCTTCGGCTCCCGCCCGGCCGAATAGTAAAATGGCCGCCATTCGCAGCTCGCTCTTCCCCGGCTTCGGTCTCGGCAGCCGTGAGTCCAAGAAGGTCCCAAGACCCCTCTCACGGCTGCTCAGATGATAATAGACCTAGCCGGGGGGCGCAGGCTGCTCGGCAGGCCGCCTGAGCGTCGCCATCCCCACTTCACTTCACTCGTCGTCGTCCCGATCTCCCGGTTAGGCAGCCATCTTGCGCATGCGCACCTGGAATACCTGAAAGTATGATTTTGAAATCATACTTTATTGAATATCCTACAGTGATTGGCTTTATATATTGTGTTTAGTTATCTTCAGGTAGGCTGAAAGTGATGGACATATTTCAGACTGTAGATATAAAATTAAATCATTACACCTTGAAGAAAATCTCAATATGCATAAACATAAAAAGAAGGGACAAAAACCCAGCACAATAGTCCTCCCAAAATTCTCAGTTTCCAGGTTTTTTTATGAGAAACAATCATTGTTTCCCAAACTGCAGTCTGAAATGTTTCAGTTTAGGGTGCAATTATCTCATGTTCCTATGAATTGACTCTATTCTGGAATTAAACATTTTTAAGGTATCAGCGAAATACTAGATGCAATACATGTATTATAGATTTATTATTATATCACATGCTTCTTTTTTACTGCTATTTTATTAACATTGGCTCACAGAATGCATAGAAAGCTAAACTGAATTCCTGATTTCAGAATCCAGATCCTAACAAAGAAAATCCTCCATGTAATGCTCAAGAGCTAGAAGAATGCGACATTTTCCTTGAAGACAGTACAAGTTTATGTAGATTTGACGGTCATACCATGAAGATCACTCATGTGGTAAGCATTAGATTATATTCTTAAATCCCATAATGGTTGATAATTTACAGAGTTTTTTTTTCTGTTGGTTTTTCTGGACCTTCTAATTGTTTTCAACCATAATGATGTCCTTTCAGACAGAAATGGATAGAATCATGTTTTTGTGACTTTAGTCTTTTCTAAACAATATGGCAGGTGTTCTCTTCCCAAGTTACTTCCCTCAACCATTGCCAACCATTCCCTGTTCTAGTAGCAGTTTCCCTTTGCCCACCTGGTTCCCTGGTTTTCCCTGAATCTTCCTTTTTCTACTCCTTAGTAACCACTGTCAACATCAAACTGTTGGCTGTCACTAAGGGAGCCATTCACCCTTTGAATTTTCCTGCTCTCTTCTGTTCCCCCTCTTCCCAAAAACAAATTATACCCAGGACAACCAGGGTGACTCAGACATTCTGTATTACTGAGGATAAAGAAAATGTGACCATGTGACTTCATGCCCTTCATCTCCAGTGAGGATAAAGATAATTTAAAATAGAAAAAATACATTTTACATTTCTTCTCTAACACGTTATTATGTCACAGATTTATATAAGCAGGTGTCACATTCAGCACATTCTCGGAGAAACTAACATGCTTTGCTTTTTACATTCATTGACGGTTTTTTTAAAAAGTCATCCTGTTCCTTCATGTATAGGCTAACCACTCCAAGACTGGATAGTATCATAGTGATTGTACTTCAGAGATCTTTGCTACAGTGCCCTCCACCACCTGATGAAACTCACTGAATTTTAAACAGAATAAGTTCTGTGTCTTTACACCTTTACATCAAGCAAATGAATAAGGTCTTTTCTATCTGTTAGCTTTGGCAGTTTTCCAACTAAATTGGATTTATTTTGAAAGCAATCCCTATTGCCTATAACTTAAAACAGCACAATTCTTAGGAAATGTTCCTCAGTGCATTTTTTTCTTTTATGTTAGAGTGTATATCAGGGGTGTCAAACTGGATTTCTTCGAGGACCGGATCAGCATTGTAGTTCTCTGCGGGCCGGCCGGGGGGCTGAGGGGAGATGGGACGGATGCCTCCAGCACCCTGCCGGCCAAAACAGGGCGTAGGGGGACCACAGGCGATTCCCCTGTACCTCGTTTTGGCCAGCAGGAGGCCATCCAGGATGAAAACGGGGCACGGGGGGCCCTCACGTGGGGGGACCCATGCTCTGTTTTGGCTGCAAGGCACTAAGGGCCGGTCCTTTGCTATTTCCAGGCTGGCCCTGCAAGCCAGATTTAAGCACCCCGCGGGCTGCATTTGGCCCGCGGGTCTTGAGTTTGACACCTCTGGTGTATATGATAACAACAGTTCATCTTAATAAAAAAAATTGGTACTATTTATTATTGGGCAAAATACATAGATAATTCATTATGACAAAAAGAAAGCATACGTAATAAGCAATGGAAATATATAAGCTTTTCTTTATGGATAAGAAATAAACAATTGCTGGTTAACAACCATGGAAGTTGGATATAGCATGGTTCATACTATCCTTTCATTACTTATTTAAAAGACACAAACATGGTTCCTTTCATGTGGGATGCTGACAATTTTTAGCTGCATCTATTTCTTTGAAATTGGATGATGGATGAGAAAGATTATATAAATTTGGTACTTATATTGTATATAAACATATTCATTGTTTATATTCATAGCTATATAGGAAAATATTTGTAGTTCAGAGTTGAAATGGGGGATCTTTGATGCTCTCTGAGCTTGGTTGTTTCCTTGCAGATACTTATCTGCCAAAAAATACCTGGGATTCAAAAAGTACACTTGTTACGGTATTACTTTTAAAGAGCATGCAGGCTTGACTTCTATGAAGTAATTCAAATTCTTTTAATGAGAATTAAAAGAGAATTAATGAGAATTCTTTTAATGCCCAAAATTAAAGCAATTCCATTATTGTTGGGGAAAAAGTTATGTATTTAGTATTCTAAAAAAAAACAGCCAAAGAAATATCTGCAGACTATCAACCAGTAGAGTAGCAAGGAAAGCCTTGGAAAGATAATCAAATAACATGCTATTATTTACAAAGATCAACATTATACAGGCAATGGCTTTCCCATGAGATCCTATGGAAGTGACAGTTGGATTTTGAAGAAGCAGGATAGAAAGAGTATTGACACATTTCTGAACTCTGATGGTGGAAAAGGTTCCTGAGAACATTAGGGGTAGCAAAAGCAACAACTAATGGATCATTGAACAAATTGATCCAGAGTTATCACTTGAAGCACAAATGACCAGGTTGAAATGACTATATTTTGGACATATTATGTGAAGACCCGTGTCTTTTTAGCAGTCTTTAATACTGGAAAAGGTGGAAAGTAAAATAAAAAGACAGCGATTAGGAGTTAATTGGTGGATTAAATTATGGTAGTAATGGGTGCACCCTTGGATGTAGACGGATCATCCTGGAAAATCTCTCTGTGGTTTCCAAGAGATAATACTGACTTGATGGGATATAATTGGTCAAGAAAAAAGTCTATTTTAGCTGCCAAGTTATACACATCGAATGGACAAACCTGTTTATCCCACTAGTCATTTATTAAAATAATTCTGCATAAAAACATACAGTAGCTTCCAATTCGAGGTGCTCTCTCTCAAATCACATAGAACAGTAATCTCCATAAATTTGTACTACCACTTGCTTTCCTCATCATGGCTTTTGGTTTCTTCTTTTTTCCTGCAACAATCAATAGCTGAATTTCCTCATTTTATCTGCACCATCAATTTATCTGCACCATCATATTTTATGTGGCCACCAAGAATTGATCAATTAAACATCTTCTCACTAGTGTCAGTTTGAACCCTTAAAGCTAGAAGGACGGTCATGCCATAACATTTCATTAGCCATGAACCACCCAGTGCTTAATATAGCTCATTCTAATGGGTCATGTCGACCTAACTTAAAATCTGCTGTGCAGTAATCTACTCTTACTATCATTAAAAATAAACTTCACCTTTTCAGATTCCTAATACTTACACAACTTGACATTTAGAAGTGAGAAGCAGAACTAGTATTAACTTCTACCTCGGTGCAATCAAGATGAATCTATCCATAGGCTTATTGAAACTTAGATCTTCAGTCTATATTAGCCTTTTCAACCTGCTGCTTTCCAAATACATTAGACTATAACTCCAGGATTCCCAGCCTTGAGAGTTGCATAACACAGTCAATCCACCTAGAGTAAGCAGGGCACAATTTTCAGCTCCTTTTTTTTTTAGGGCAGGTTGTGCTATTCTGAGGAGAAAAAAGTATTAACATTTCCTCAGATGTTGGATGCTATTTTGGGGGAGGGGGAAAATTTAAGGCACTTATTTTCTCTACAAATTCCTATGCCAAAGAAATTTAATTTGAAAACTTTATCCACTCTATTGATAAGAAAAATCATTCTCTGTGTCCACCAAACAAGGCAGAGCAGGAAGTGCTGTTCCCAGAAGAAGAAGAAAAGTTCACCCTTGATACAATGGAACCATAGGGCATCAAGTAGAGAAGGTTTATTCATATTGTTATTTCTCTTTGAATGCAGAACTTCATAGAATGGTGGTATAACTTGGAATTCCTAACCAATGCAACTTGACCATCACTGTGATGATACTAGTGGTTTTTTAATTCATTATAATTCAAAATGATGCCGTGGTTAATTTTAAGTATGTGTGGATGAGTCTTACTATAAACATTAAAAGTTAATTTAATATGTTGTTTTCTTTTTGAGTTTCTAACTCAATACTGCATTCTAACTCTACTGGTGGCACAGTGATTAAAATGTAGTATTGCCGGCTAACTCTACCGATAGCCTGGTATTTGAGCCTGATGGGGCTTGAGGTTGACTCAGCCTTTCATCCATCTGAGGTCAGTAAAATGAAGACCCAGATTGTTGGGAGAAATATGCTGACCCTGTAAAATGTTCAGAGAATGCTGTAAAGCATTATGGAGCAGTGTATAAGTCTTAAGTGATATTGCTATTGCATTTACACAAATGCAATAAAGTCCAATGGCATGGAGCAGAGTCCAATGTGGTAGACAAGTTAAATGTTTTTTTTTACCTTTTCAGCTGAATATTAATGAATTAAATGTTTAAATTTAAGTTACTGTGGATATTAGTCTGTTGGAACAAAAACAGTACAATTATGTATTTGTTGATACCACATTGTTTCATTGTTGGCTTTTGTTTTTTAAGATCCCAAAGAATGAATTTTTAAGCCATCGGCTATAGTTTCATTAGTGAGAACAAAGTTTTGTGCAGGAGACTTGGTGACAAGAATACTGTGTAAATACAGCAAGACTAATGTAGCATCAGATTACATATTGTCTTTTTTTTTCTTCTGTTCAGTTGTATTGACTAGGGGTGACATAATAGCAATGTTCCAATATCTAAGGGGTTGTCACAAAAAAGAGTGGTCAATCTACTCTCCAAAGCGCCTGAAGGCAAAACAAAAGCAATGGGTGGAAACTAAACAAAGGAAGAACTAACCTAAAACTAAGGAGAACTTTTTTGATAGATCAATTACCGGTAATCACTTGCCTCCAGATGTTACGGGTGCTCCGTCACTGGAGGGTTTTAAGAAGAGATTGGACAAGTATTTGCCTGAAATGGTATAGAGTTTCCTGCTTAAGCAGGGGGTTAGACCAGAAGACCTCCAAGGTCCCTTCCAACTCTGTTATTCTGTGTCTGATGTCAGAGATTGCTTGGGCAGCCTCTGCAGTTTTTTTTGGCAAGGCTCTTCAGAAGAGGTTTGCCATTGCCTCTTTCTTAAAGCTGAGAGAATGTGACTAGCCCAAGATCATCCAGATGGCTTTGTGCCTTAGGCGAGAGGAGAACAACTTCCAGTTTCTATCTAGCCTGGTGCCTTAATCACTATACTAAACTAGCTCTCAAGCCAGTTTGCCTTCATATTGGTAGTTCTAGTTGTGATAGTTAGTCAAATCTCACACAATTGTTAGAAGCTTCATCATGTGATTGCCTATGTTGTTTTTTTTAAAAAATTTGAATTTATATCCCGCCCTTTTCCGAAGACTCAGGGCGGCTTACACTGTGTTAAGCAATAATCTTCATCCATTTGTATATTATATACAAAGTCAGCTTTTATTGCCCCCAACAATCTGGGGCCTACCTTACCTACCTTATAAAGGATGGAAGGCTGAGTCAACCTTGGGCCTGGTGGGACTTGAACTTGCAGTAATTGCAAGCAGCTGTGTTAATAACAGACTGCTTAGTCTGTTGAGCCACCAGAGGCCCTTTGGTGACTTTTCTTTTTTACTTTTAATACAACTTTTATTCAGTTGCTTTTGTTACTAGGGTAGGAAAAAAAGTTGCAGTGGTGCTTTTTTTGTTTGTTTGTTTCTCACTTAATCATTGAGCAATGTAAATTGACCTTTTGCATATTGCAATGTGATTTTGTCAGTATAAAATGTATATATAGTACTATCTTATCTGTTCTTTTAAAAAAAATTAAAAGTATAATTATTTTCCATTTGCATTAGCATTTTTCATTCCGATAACATGGAAATTCTCTTCTGTCTGGAGATTCATTGTTCTTCATTTATTTCATGTGGATAAGATTATAACTACAAACTATACAGCATTTTAAAAAGGGCATCTAGGAAATTATAGAACAATCAGCGTAACATATTCCTGGCAAATTGATAGAAATGAGAAACAAGGAAATAGTATTCAAGCATATAGAGTCAAAAAGAAAGCAGCATGAGTAGTACTCAGGTCAATTCTGCCAAACCAAACTTTTAGAGTACTTTGAGAGTGTTGAGAACCATATAAATGTTGGTACTATATTTGAATTTTCAAAAAGTCATTGACAAAGTTTCTCATCAAAGGTTTTTGAATCGATTTGCTGGTCATGGGATAAGAGGATCTGTCCTTTTGGGAATTGATACATGGGTCAATAAAACAAAGGAATAAATGGGCTTTTTTTTTCTCAGTGGAAGAGAGTTAGAGTTTGAGGTGGGTTGATGTGGTGGAAAACAGGAGGAGGAAGAAATGTTAAATATGTTTGCTGCCTTGAGTTACTGATAAAGTAATGAAAGCAGGATGAAAAACAGATCTGTGTTGGGCCCATTGCTTTTGATCTTGTTCATAAATGATCTGAATTTAGGATTAACCAATGAGCAGCTGGGGAGAGCGATGTCTGCACTGCCAGCTTGTCAGAACCCATAAACATTTGGCTCCTGTGAGAATCAAAATGTTGGAGAAATGCTGGTTCTGATCTAATCCAGTAAGACTTTCTTACAGTCTTACATAAAAATAAATGTTGCTAGTTTCGATTGCCTAAAAATAATTTAGCAGTTCAGAAGATGTAAAATATTATCTGTAAGCATCTGTTGTTTATTTTGTAGCTGCTAAAAACAAGAAATTAACTAATTCTAATTAAAGTTTCTATTTTAAAAAAAACTGGAGCATGGTTTCTCCTCTGCTAACCTGTGGACCTTTTGATTTTGATTTAAAACATTGGTATGAAACGATTGAACTCAGCAAAGCTAAGTAGGTACCTAATGGGTGTACTGTCTTTATGATGTGACAAACCATGCTTCAAAACTCCAACTTGTGTGAAAAGGCCATGAAAAAGATCCCATTTTCAATCCCTTGAGAGTTTTACAACCAAAGTTACATCCCTCTACGGTACAAAAAACTTTCCTGGTGTTCATATAGAAGTAGAGCTTCACTGCAAGGATAAAAATTTCCCAGAGTGTTTGTAATTGGCATCTTGCTACTCAGAGCACATTTATTGACATGCCTAGGCAACTGTAGTAATGCACAAAATTCAGTGTAAAATTAAATATTTTAGGAAAGAAGATACTGGATTAAGACATTAACTGTTCTTGATTACAAATTCTGAACCTTGGTTTTCAGCAAGGAAGCCACTGCTTTTCTTACAAAAAACAATGAACTGTGTTGAATATGTAGCCTCTGGATCCTTTTTGACCAGCTTATACCCTTTTCCAAATTCAAAATAGAGCGATTTATTTATTTGGATTCCATTCAATGTCTGAAAAAAATAGGTATGTGTTTAAAATGGCATAAAGATAGTTTTTTGCTTCTGTTGGAAACAGCAGCCTTAATGATTTGGCATATCAACGGTCCTAATTATGATTGTTATTTACATGTATGCAACAGACTTTTTTTACAAGGTGCTAATGCCATTTATAGGTCTCGGGAAGACAGATAAAAACTGCCTTTCTAAAGGAACATACAGCCATTCCCAAGTTCATAGACTTTAAATAGCAATCTTTATTCCAGTTTAAGTACAACACACAGAATTCCCCAATCTATATGGACATCCTACATAAAATTCCCATAATGATGCTTCCAAAAAGTTTATTACGTTTTTCCTGGCATAAGTTTTTTGAAATATAATGTTGTTGTTGTTATAATACTGTATAATACTGCTATAATACTGTTATAATAATGTATAATACTGCACAGCAAGTAATAGTGAAATAATTACTATTTTCAATAATTACAAGTTTTTTAAAAAACTTGTTAATCATCTGAATATTACTTATATTGGAAAAGGTTATAAAATTAATAAATTAATCTGCATTTATCCAATAAGATTCATCACCAAATGAAGATCTGAACCTGCAGATCTAGCATTAAAAAAATACCAAACTGAATCAGGGAGCACAACTGAATATAATCAGTTTTATATAGTGTGCGCTAATCCTCCAATCCCCAAATCCTAATCCTTTAGAGCAGATCAGAACTGGACTGGAAAATGCAAAAACAAAGATTTGAACTGGTCAACTATTTTTTTACTGATATTGCTGTGTTCTGTATAGCCAGTTAGTAATTTTTGTATTGGTAATAAAGAAGATTGTTTTTCTTAATCCTACAGGTAAACCTTGGAAGCAATCAGTATCTTTTCTCAGCAATGGTAGATCCTAAGGAAATGCCATGCTTCTGCTTACGCCATGATGTTGATGCTCTTCTCTGGCAGCCTCGCCCAGATCAGCAAGACAAATGGGAGCATATTTCTACTTTCAATGCCTTAGGTAAGAGAAAAGGAATACACAGTGTTGCTCTCTGATTGAACAATTGAAGCGCTTTTCCACTTAGTTCAGTCCTCTGTGTTCATATAGCAAAGTTTCCAATTAAAATTTGTTTGGGCTGAGTTTTGGAAATGGTTATCTCAGAAAATAGCAATCTTAAGATCAGTAGAGTAATTGAAGTGTTATCTCATCAAATCTATTTTTCTTTTTTTCAGAATTACAGGCTAGCTTTGTAGAAGAAAGCTTCTGCAATATTAGGGAGAATATGGAGAGAATAAATATGTTCACTGCTACAAGTGTGGACTATTTCCAGTTGAGGATAAAAGCCTAAATTAAATGAAATCTTTCGGAAGAAACTTACCTGATATTTCTAAGATCTTTATGCTGAGTTAACTTGAACAGATTCTAGTCAGCAAAAGTTATTTGTGATAGTCATAGAGTCCTGGCCATCTAAGGTTGGTGCACTCATTTATACCAGAGAATCTGACATCCTCTAAAACAGGGGTCACCAACTTTTCAGACCTCAGGGACCACTAAATTGATAATTTTAAATCCCACAGACTACTAATATGGATCTTTTAAAAAGATAAATAGTATTTAGTGCAATATAAAAAATGCAAATAATTTTTCTGCGGACCACCCACATTTTCTCGCAGACCACCAGTGGTCCGTGGACTACCAGTTGGTGACCGCTGCTCTAAAAGGCAGCTTAAACTTTAGATGTTAATTCCACCCTCTCTCTGGTATGTAGTTTCATTAGCTGTTTCTGAAAATACGTTTTCAGTATTACCTCTGTGTTCAGTTGCATGGACGCCCACATCTTTCAGTCATTTTAAATTGTGTTTTGCTTTTATTATAAAATCCCTTACATGATGTGTATGCATTGCAGAGTGAAATGGAAGTATTTACACCAATAAACAAACAAGTCTGGTCTATAAAAGAAGAAATTTAATTTCTGTTGATATAGCTGGAAAGGTGAAAATAGGAGTATATCAGTGAACAGTTTCAAAGCTTAAAAGCGCTATTTGGAAAAAAACCAAAACCCTAAAATGCCGAGGATTTGCAGATAGCAAGAAAGAAATCTGCCCTTTTTGTTTTGGCTTCATCGTAAGAATTTGATTAAAAACTAGCAACATTTTCCTTCTCGCTTATTAGCCTGTTGCAATATGGCATACAACATAACACTTTGGTGATAATCTGTTCCAGTAAATTGGTTCCAAAGAAAATATGGCTTGTATAATGAAAAATTAGAAATATCTTCCCAGCAGCACAATTAAAGGGCTCAGACAGATGTGTCAAAGATAAACAGTATAATTCTTTAAGCTTTAGAAACTCATTTTCATTTGATGTTTGAATTAGAATGAGAGCAACATATCATAGAGTTCAAATGTTGCGTTAAAAAACTCGGGAGAGCCAGTCGAGACCGAAGTTCTACTAATGTATTTTGCATGTGCTGTCCTCTTAGCATGTTTGCCATAGCTGTGTGGGCCTTATAGTTTCCAAAAACACACCAAATATTTTCTATTAGAGCAGTAGTGTCAAACTCAATTTCATTGAGGGCCACATCAGTGTTGTGTTTGACCTTGGGGTGCCAGAGTGGGCATGGCAGGGGTGGGCATGGCCAATTCAATGTCACTCGTGTCCAGGGGCGCCTGTGATGGCCCGAGCTCTCTGCCAGCGAAAATGAGCTCCTGAGCTCCATTTTCGGCTGCAACAGCCTCCTTCGGCTGCCCATGGACCTCCCAAGCTCCGTTTTTGCTGGCAGAGGCACCATGGGCTGGTCCTTTGCTGTTTCCAGGGTGTTTCCGCTGGTGGCTCCGTGGGTCAGATCTAAGCATGCCATGGGCCAAATTTAGGCCCCGGACCTTGTGTTTGACACTACTGTATTAGAATAATCTAGTCCTGAGGATACAAAGCTGTGCACATTATCCAGCTGAATCCAAATAAAATGTACACATCTTACACTGCATTAAACAAGAGAGCAAAAGCTCACACAACTGGTCTGTGAGATAAAAACAATAATTATTTGCTTTTGCTGGCTATGTGTGTTTTAGGTTATGTGCAGGCATCCAAGCAGGACAAGAAATTCATGGCTTGTGCACCAGACCACTCATATTCTGCCCTTTGCGAGTGCCTGCGAAGAGTGTTCATCTATCGCCAGCCAAGCCCTCTAACCACTGTTCTCTACAACCGAAAGGAAGGCAGACAAGTTGACCAGCTTGCTAAGCAATTGGTAGCAACTCTGGAAACACACGATCCTTTTTTGGGTTTTCAAGCAACAAATGAGAGATTGTATGTTCTCACAACAAAAGCTCTATTTATAATAAAAGTAAGCAATGAGAATTAATCATGATCTCATAATAACTGCATAATATATTATTGATCTTTCTGCATTCATAATGAGCTCCAGTTATGACTCCATAACATAGCACAAAAGTACAAAATTCCAGTATCTACTATATTGCAAAGATAGTGCAATATAATGTGTACTGTCTCCTAAAGGATGACCAACATTGTTTTGTTGTATATTTAGGAGAGAAGCAGGTGAAGATTTATTTTTTAATAAATGTATTATTATTTTCAAATTGTCTTTAAAGCTTTTTATTGTAACTGTTTCTATTTGGTTTCCTGAATCACTTAAGACATTCTGAAAATGTAGTTTGCAGCTAAGTAAATATATTTTTAGTTTTGTTTTAATTGGATTTTTTAACATTTTCTTTAAATGTTTTCCTGAAGTGCTTGCATTGGCTCATTGAACAAATCAGACTGAATATGTACTTCCACTTTTCTTAAGCATATTTTTAATTGAAGCTCAAAATTCTCATTATGTGCAAATGTGGTAATTGCAGTTGGATTGTATCTGGTTTCTGGAGGCAAATCCTCATCCACTTGAGAAATAAAGTAGTTTTTTTTTTTAAAAAATGAAAAGGTTTCAGTGTTCTTTACCTTGACATTAAAAGTGGATTTGAGAAAATTTAAAGATTTGTTAGAAATTGTCTTCTCTGAGCTGGTACTGTTTGTAAAAGATTGTGAGTTAAAATGGCTGTATATAGTTTTTTACTAGGAGGAACAAACTTACCAAGACCCATTAAAGATAATCTGGCTGGGAAAGTAGATTTTACCATGGGATAAACAGTCCAGGATAAAATAACAAAGTGTGTTTTGTACAAGACTTCCAGTTACTACAACATAATTGTGAAGCCAATAATTTTCAAAAATGTTTATGTGCCAGTTTAAAGCAAAGTTGCAGCAAAAATTATTACTTCTTTTTCCAGACTGCCTTTTTACTACACATTAATAAGGATTCCAAAGAGCAGCTAAGATACTTTAACTTTAAAAGGAGTTACAGCACCAACAAACCACATCGAGCTAGATTAACGGCTCTTTTCTAATACTTCTTTCCATGTTAAAAATGGAATGGTGCTTTCAGTTAACCATAGTTTGGTAGCATGTCTGAAGTAAATTAGTTATGCCCACATCTACAGTGGTTTAATTTTACATCATGTATTGAACTGCATGTAGCACTAGCAAAACTAGGGAGGGCAGTCAGAGGGCTTTGGCTGTCTGAGTCTCAGTATTCTTTTTTATTTTCCCTCCATTTATTTAACTACATGTGCTCTAGTCTACAACATTGCCAAGCTCGTTCATTTAGATTTCTGATCAGCTGGGAATATTCTTAATGTACAGTTCAGCTTCTCCTCTTCTGTTATTTTCATTATTTCTGTTCCATTCCATTTTGAACAAAGTATTTTCTGAATGGTATATTCCAATTGTGGGATTCAACTCATTAGGTCCCAGTTTATTACCATTAAGTCATATTTAACTTCTTTGTGTAAGGATTTATGCTCTTCTTGCTTATTGTCCATACTCTGGTCATTATTACAGAGAACACAAAGACTATGAATTTTATAATCCAGTCCCAAAGGTGCTTTTTCAAGAGGCAACCATTTGTTTTTTTTTCTTGAAGCACCTTTGGGACCACCGTTATCTGGATGGCTGAGAATCTCCATAGAGATTTATGGCCCAGTATTCTTGATTTTTTATTAAGCAATTCAACAAACTACTACAGCTACCTAGTTCCTTCACCAGTTCTTAAAAATGGATGGCTTTGTTATAGCCACCTACCCCTGATTCTTTTTAAAGTATTCCCGATTAAGCTCAATATATTTCAGCCAAACACATTTTGTCTAGTCCTAGTAAATGGATCATATCTTATGCCAGCATTTCACTATCCAGAAACCATTTCCAAAGTCAGTCATTTCTCTTCGGTATTCTTCCCTTTCAGATGAGTCAAAAGGATAGATAGACAGACAGACAGACAGACAGACAGATCCATCTAAAACCATAAAACAGCAATGTTGCAACAAAGTCCAGAACAGTATTCCTTTTTTTTATTCTATGATTGTCTAACGTGGAATGGACTGTTTGATCTAGTTAATGTGCTAAACCAGCATTCAATAGCTTTCCTCTGTCAAAACCTTCTCTTCTCTATCAGCATTATGCTTTTCTATGATGTGTAAAATCTCCTTCAAAGCCAAGTTTGACTCCTGAGTACTACCTGGACAATTCCATGTAGTTAGGGGGCTCCTACCCTGTGGAACGAACTTCCCCCTGGACTTCGACAACTATCCGACCTTGGGACCTTTTGCCACGAACTTAAAACCTATTTATTCCGTCTTGCTGGACTGGCTTGATTTTTAAAATTTTAATTTGATTTTATGGGTTTTAAATTTTTGTAAATTTTATAGGGTGTTACTGTTTTTTAAATTTGGCCAATTGAATAAGTTTTTTAAGGGTTGTTCTTAGTATTGTATGTGTTGTTCTTTTTGTATTTTATTTTGGCTGTGCACCGCCCTGAGTCCTTCGGGAGAAGGGCAGTATACAAATTATTTATTTATTTATTTTATTTATTTATTTATTCGTATTTTTATACCGCCCTATCTCCCTAAGGACTCAGGGCGGTGTACAGCCATATAAAAACACAGAAATATACAAAATAAAACATTCAACTAAAAAACTTATTATAAAGGCCAAATATTTAAAATCAGATATAAATAGTAAAACCCAATTTAAAACCAAAGCTAAAATTTAGTCATTTAAAAATTTAAAACCCTAGTCCAGTCCTGCGCAAATGAATAGATGTGTCTTAAGCTCGCGGCGGAAGCTCCGAAGGTCAGGAAGTTGACGAAGTCCTGGGGGAAGCTCGTTCCAGAGGGTGGGAGCCCCCACAGAAAAGGCCCTTCCCCTGGGCGTCGCCAGTCGGCACTGCCTGGCCGACGGCACCCTGAGGAGTCCCTCTCTGTGAGAGCGCATGGGTCGGTGGGAGGCATTCGGTGGCAGCAGACGGTCCCGTAAGTAACCCGGCCCTATGCCATGGAGCGCTTTGAAGATCATAACCAAAACCTTGAAGCGCACCCGGAAAACCACAGGTAGCCAGTGCAGTCTGCGCAGGACAGGTGTTATGTGGGAGCCACGAGGGGCTCCCTCACTCGCGCAGCTGCATTCTGAACTACCTGGAGTCTCCGGGTGCTCCCCAAGGGGAGCCCCATGTAGAGAGCATTGCAGTAGTCCAGCCGAGATGTCACGAGAGCATGAGTGACCGTGCACAAGGCATCCCGGTCTAGAAAGAGGTGCAACTGGCGAACCAGGCGAACCTGGTGAAAGGCTCTCCTGGAGACGGCCGTCAAATGGTCTTCAAAAGACAGCCGTCCATCCAGGAGAACGCCCAACATGGCAGGGAGCCAGCTCGGAAAGATGAAAATAGGCAGAGGAGGCGAATGCAGGCCGGGAAAACCTTCACCCCTTCAGTAGTCAAAAGTCAGGGGTGGACAACTATGGGCTAGGACACAAACCTTCGCCCCTTCGATGATCAGAAATCCGATGGGGGGGGGGGGGAAGGCAGGCCATTCCATAGAGGATTAAATTAAATTATTATTATTATTATTATTATTATTATTATTATTATTATTATTATTATTATTATTATTATTATTATTATTATAGTTTCTTGGCAACAGCACAGAAGTGGTTTTTCTTTCTTTTTTCTTTCAGGATGTGTGTGTATTTAATTTCACTGAAAAAATACTTTTTTCCAGCCCAGATCCCTGAGATTCTTTGCCGATCTTCTATTAAAGCAATAACTAGGGTCAACATTGTTTAGCAGCTGGGCCCAAATTCAGCCAGATGCTATTGCTTGCTCTCTGAGCTGAGACAGCAATGTTGTAAAAACTATCCAGTGAATTATTAGTGCTTTACTGCTATTACCAAAAACTCTCTAGAGAAGAGCAGGAACTCAGAGTGCAAAAAAACCCTAAATTTTACAACACATTTGGCTGCAATTAAGAAGAATCTTTGCCCCTTCTGCTCATGTTTATTCAATCTATCACCCTTCATGTAATTTTGTTACTTGCAATCCAAATAATACTCTGTTCAAATCTAAGGTATATTCTTGCCAAAGAAAATTTCCGAAAATACCAAAGAAATTATTTGATGGTTTTCTGAAATATTTCTATGGAGGTAGTGCCTAGAGGAGACTAAGAATAATCTCTCGCCAATCCAAGCATTATAGAACGGGAATATAAACCATATAATGATTTATATAAAATCATTAACGGATGGTAACGTTTCATCAATTGCAAGAACAATTTTAGTTACTTCCAAAAGTCAACTTTTTTTGGCAACTGAGTGCTTTTTGTCCATGGGCGCACAAAATAAGTGAATGAAAACAACTAATCTCCAAATGGCCAAACAATAGAACAATCTGACTTCCTAATGCACCTAAATTCTGTTTAATTAGGATGACAAAAAAGACAATATTCATTCAAATATGTGCATTTTTTTTAAGAGAACAAGTACCAATAATCAGAAGGGTTCAATGGTTCAATGGCTAAGAAGTGGCTCAATGGCTAAGACGCTAAGCTTGTCGATCGAAAGGTCGGCAGTTCAGCGGTACAAATCCCTAGTGCCATGTAATGGGGTGAGCTCCCATTACTTGTCCCAGTTTCTGCCATCCTAGCAGTTCGAAAGCAGATAAAAAATAGAAAAGTAGAAAAATAGGGACCACCTTTGGTGAGAAGGTAACAGCATTCCATGCGCCTTTGGCATTTAGTCATGCTGGCCACATGACCACGGAGACATCTTCTGACAGCGCTGGCTCTTCGGCT
Organism: Ahaetulla prasina; assembly: GCF_028640845.1. Classification (NCBI taxonomy): domain Eukaryota; kingdom Metazoa; phylum Chordata; class Lepidosauria; order Squamata; family Colubridae; genus Ahaetulla; species Ahaetulla prasina. The sequence continues at coordinate 27,340,924 of NC_080541.1, forward strand.
TTGAAACGGAGTTGAATACCACCCCCTAGAGTCTGGAACAACTAACACATATGTGTGAGGGGAACCCTTTACTTTTATCAATGATCATAAAGAACCTGTCAGTCTTTTTCTTTTGTTCTTGACTACGTTTTATAACATTTGCAGGAAGCAGTGCTTTTCAAACGGAGTACCATTAGCTGTTCCTGCCACAACATATATCAAGTTTATATGTATATGTATTAAGCTGTATCTGTCTTGTAGCTGCTAGATGTTCTTTCTGTTTCGTGTCTAGCTTCAGACTATGGCAGAGAAGGCCCCAGAGACAATGCAAAGCCTCACAGTGTTTTTGCTTTGCTTTCAAGAAATGGAGAGATAATATTTCATGAGTCACCTCTGAAGGGAAAGTCATCTTTGCTAGAAGCATCCTTCAAGTACAACACATTTTTAGAGTCTTATTATGGCCCTAATTTATACGCATTCTGCTTATACCTTTTTATAGTCTTTGGCAAAATATTTATCGATCTTAAACAAGAACGTCATAGCAGCTCACATTTAATGCATAAACTTTATCCAGAAGTCAGCTGTCTTTAAGATTCATTATGAAAGGTGTCACACTCAATTTATACAAAATCTGCTTGTTTGATTCTGCTCTTGGCAAGGCATAAACTCAACCTCAGTGCTAATTCATACAGCCTGCGTGTCTACAGTTAAGGAAGGATACAGTTAAGCTCCCCCCAAATGAGAAAAGTCATATCCTGTGGATAAAATTTTAGTCACAGATTCAGAAGCAAAAGCACATCAAAATAAGCAAGAACAAACTTCATCAAATGAAACAGTGCTGAAGAAGGCTGAAATAAAATGCAATGTTCGATTTTTGCTTTTCCTCAGCTATTTCTTGTGCATCGCTTTTCCTTCAAACATTAGCCTGAATTCAATGCAGTTCAGCGTTTTGAAAAATAGCAGACAGAAAGTTCTAGAGGTGGGCTTGGAGGAGATACATGAAGACGAAAGTCAGGAAGACAGAAAGAAAAAAAAACAATGCACAAAACCTGACAACTCTGGCAATTGAAGAACAACTTTAACTGAAGCTTCAATCATGATACAATTCCTCAACTACTAACAAATGCTATTGTGTATTGAGAAAGTGATTTTTTTTTTTTAAGGCAAGGAAATATATTACCCTTCTTTGTATCTAGTAGAAAACACAGTTTTACTAGAGGGGAAATGAGTAACTAGAATGAAATGACAACACATTATGTGTATCATCATCACTAAGGTGTTTGTTTGCTTTTTCCTTTTCCCCTTTTCTTCTTTTCAGTTCAGTAGAATTTGACTCTGGTGGATTTTCCTAGGTAGGTTATCCCAATTCATCATCCCACAGTTAAGAATACACAACTTACCTTATGTGTGGCCAGAATCCAAAAATAACACTTAGCACAGTATATAAGCAAAATGGTTTGAGATATGTGGGACTGGGATAGATTGTGAGATTGGGATAGATTGTAGGGGTGATACCAAAATATAATTGTATCATATTTTATTTAACTGTATATTATTTTATTTTATTCCAATTTCATTTTAAATTGTATTTTATCCCAATTTCATTTTAAATTGTTTTTTTACCAGATTTTAGGAAAATTTGAGTCTGGAACTGCACTTTGATATGGCCCAAGGGCTAATCAATAAAGTAAAGTGAAGTTATAAAGTAATAAAAGTAGAATAAAAATCTAATAAATATATAACAATAAACAAAGATGTGTATTCTATATATCTTAAGACCTGAACCCATTAATTTTCCTAGGTAGGTTATCCCAACTCATCATCCCACAATTAAGAATACACATTTTTTATTATTTAGGAGAAATCAGTTACTGATCTTGAACTGAGTCTTTCCAGGTCTTAGACATCCTTATTGTATAGGGAAGATTCTAAAATTTACTGCATGGAACGCAGGAATAGTAAATCAGGATGAGGAAGATGCATTTCCCTAGATCAGGGGTGTCAAACTCGATTTCACTGAGGGCCACATCAGAGTTGTGTTTGACCTCTGGGAGCCGGGTTGGGCATGGCCAGGATGGATGTGGCTAGTTTGATGTCACTTGTGTCGGGGGGCGCCTGTGGTGGCCCGAGCGCTCTGCCAATGAAAATGGGCTCCTGAGCTCTGTTTTCAGCTGGGACGGCCTCCTGCAACCCTCTTCCAGGGAAAATGGTGCTTGGGAGGGCCTTGCATGTCCCTTGCGATATCTGTTTTTAATGACAGAGGCACCCTGGGCCAGTCCTTTGCTGTTTCCAGGGCTGCCATGAGGGCCAGATCTAAAAATCCTATGGGTAGGATCTGGCCCCTGGGCCTTGAGTTTGACACCCCTGCCCTAGGTGTTGCTAAGTTTCTATCATTCCTCATTACTGGTTATGCTAGTAAAAGGGGGGGATGTCAAAAGCCATAATTCATATCTTGAGGACCAGATTCCCCACTCTACAGAGTAAACAATTTCCATTTTTCACGAGCTTTTAAAGTTAAGCAAGGTTTACCGGTCCTTGAAAATGTGGTGTAATAAATAGTACTACAGATCACTAGAACTTCTCTTTACTAACTGATTTATTTATTGATTTGATTTATATGATCACCCATCTCATTTAAATGACCCTGGGCAGCTAATACAATCCAAACGTCAATACAATGGCACCATGCAATAAATAAGACACATAAATCAAATGAAAAACAACTAAGCATAAAACTTCTTGTCCGTAGTTGTTCAGGTTATCTGGGTCTAATGAAAATTCATCATCCACACTAAAAAGAAAAGGCACATAGGAAGTCAATAAATAAAAATAATGAGTTTGTAAGCAGGAACACCATGACTTCCCTACTGACGAGTAGGGAAACAAAGTAAATCACTATGATAACAAGTGGCTTCCAGACTTCAAAGGAAAAACACTGGCAAATTCTAAAGGATGCACATCATCAGATTCTGTCTCTGGTTTAGGATATCAGCATACATAATAGCAATAGCACTTAGACTTATATACCGTTTTATAGTGCTTTGCAGCCCTTTCTAAGCAGTTTACAGCACTAGCCTATTGCCCCCAACAATTTGGGCCCTCATTTTACCCACCTCGGAAGGATGGAAGGTGATGTGACCTAGGCCCAAGTAGTTATTACCAGACACAATCAGTCCTAAACAAACATAATTTTATTAGAACAGCTGAGAATTACTTCATTCTCAGCTTAGTCCAAATTAAGTCCAAAACAAAGTCCTTCGGCCTTATCACAAACCTTTGTCTTTGTTTCTTGGCAAAGCCCCACGAAGTTCAGAGACAAGAGATGCTGACTAGAAACCAATGTAGCAACGTTGCTTTCCTACAAAGAGCCCAAGAGCCGTTGCTGCTCTTTTAAGCCTTAAGGGAGGAGCCAATCATCTCCTGGCCTTACTCCCAATTCATCCCTTTTGCAGCTCCGCAAGCTGCTGGTGGACCACAACAGAAGGTTGAGTCAACCTTGAACCTGGTGAGATTTGAACTGCCAAATTGCAGGCAGACTGCAGTCAGCAGAAGTAGCCTACAGTACTGCACTCTAATCACTGTGCCACCACGGCTCATAATACAAAATTACCACAACTGTCCAGCATGGAAACTGGGAAAACAAGCTTTTATTCTTAACCGTGAGACTCATTTACAAGATCAATTCAAAAGAAAGTCATGTCATAAGGATGTATGTGAGAAAGATGGAGGCAATTATCAAGCATTCATCAGGTACATAGCAACTTTAGTCTGCTGGTCACTTGTTCCTCCTTAACAATCTCATTCCCTACTATCCATGCACTTAAATCTATATGCACTAACTGGGGTGGGGGCTTTGGGTGAAAAAATACATGGCTTTATATTCTATAAACCATATATACTTGTGGATAAGCTAATCGGATTTTTTAACTCAAGTACCATGAAAAAAATTTGTGCCACCCACAAATAAGCCAACCCATATTTTTATGGTGCCTTGGTTAAAAAACCAAGGGTTGAATTATTCATGGATGAACTTTTACATGAGCATATATGGGAAATATGGGCACTTTTTAAGAATATTGCTGTGTACAGTTGTAGGTAAACCTATTTCCAGATAAACTGAATCCAGTTTTTGGAGTGACGTTAGCACCTAAAATTCTCAACTTACCCTCAAGTATGTACGTATGCAGTTATTTGAAGGTGTCTTTATAACTTCAAATTTAAGTGGATTAGAAAGTGGAAATCTCAAAGCTGTGCTTCATTTTAATTTGGGATGGTCTTTTGCTCTTTTTCTTTTTTAAAGAAGGAAAGCATTAATGAAATGATTAATGCAACAAAGATGATTAGGGGACTGGAAGCTAAAACATATGAAGAATGGTTGCAGGAACTCGGTATGTCTAGTTTAATGAAAAGAAGGACTAGGGGAGACATGATAACAGTGTTCCAATATCTCAGGGGCTGCCACAAAGAAGAGGGAGTCAAACTATTCTCCAAAGCACCTGAGGGTAGAACAAGAAGCAATGGGTGGAAACTAATCAAGGAGAGAAGCAACTTAGAACTAAGGAGAAATTTCCTGACAGTTAGAACAATCAATAAGTGGAATAACTTGCCTGCAGAAGTTGTGAATGCGCCAACACTGGAAATTTTTAAGAAAATGTTGGATAACCATTTGTCTGAAATAGTGTGGGGCTTCCTGCCTGGGCAGGGGATTGGACTAGAAGACCTCCAAGGTCCCTTCCAAGTCTGTTATTATGTTATATTATGAAAGCATTAATATTTTTCTCAAAATGAGTAGAGGACGGAGAGGCATGGCCAGTGTCATAATGAGACAACGTGAACCCCAGGAGCTCCAGGGAGAGTGCTGAAATTCCTGTCCATTTGGGGGTCCTTTGCTGTCCTGGAGGGACAGCAAAGAAAGAAGACACCAGCTGGTAAATTGTGAATACCCTGCAGCACCAGCACCCAGCCTTCGATCCAGCGATGAGGAAAGGCAGCCATTAGAAACTGCCAAAGTCAAGACGCACACACAAGAAGATTGAGCAAGAGTGAAGATCAGAGCAGAGTATTGTTACCGAGCGAGCAATTGGTCAACTCCCAGGTAAGAAGAATTTTTTTTAAAAAAAAGCTCAAGAGATTTTTCCATCTTGAATTAGTGGATAATTGGCCAGCAGAAATTTAAAGTGAGAGGAAACAAACAGCAAAGTGGATTTTTAAGACAGAAGCCCTAAAACATTCTATCTGGACTCAAAATTGGTTTTAGAAGAAAAAATAAATATTAAAAGGAGAAGAAAATTGAGAGAAAGCATCTTTTGCTAACAAAAGGGTTAAATTGAGGAAGACAAAGGAATCGGCTTGGTGGATTAACGAGTGATATTTTGTTGCTGGGAGTTGTGGATTGGAAAGGAACAGCGCTGTCGCTGTAGAGGGAAAAAGACAACATTGCATTGTTTAGACTGTTAAGAGAAAAAAGGAACACTGAAGGAGTACTTGTTTAAACAGCTGTGGCATAGCTTCAAAAGACTGACTAAGACTGGAACTAGGACGACCCAGAAAAAAATAAATAAAAAAATAAACAAACATATGAACTGGCTTGCATTTGGAAATAGAAAAAAAAGAGGGGGGGAAAAGAGACAATATTTTGGATTTGAATGTGGACTATATATAAGTTAAAATAAATAAATTTAAAAAGTTTTTCTCCTTATATTGAAAATATGGAGAATTGGGAGGAATTATGGGAGATGCTTCAAATGGTGCGAGAATCCTTTAAAGGGAATAAACAAGTGGAGCTGTGGCTTAAAAATAAAATAAGAAGAAATTATGAGGAAACAAGAGCAACAAAAATACAATGCTGAAAAAGAAATGAGTGAGGATAAAAATATAGATGATCATATTGGGATTGATACTGAAAGAATAGAAATGGAGAGGGGGAAGGATACCTTGAAAAAGAAAGGGGGAAAAGGAAAAAAGACAAGACTGAAGGGAAAAACTAAAAGAGTGAAAAAAAATAGATGATTACACTGGGATTAGCAGTGACAGAATAAAGGGAAGAGGAGGAAATGGAGAAAAATTGTGGGGGGAAATTAAAGGAGTAAAAGCTAGAGAAAGGAGATGGAAAAGAAGATATAAGAAAGAGAGAAAGAAGAAGATAAAAAATGGGAGAAAGGGAGAAAAATATTAAGAAATGGGATTGTGGAGAGGCTGAAAGAAAATGGTTAAAAGGGGGAAAATGAATAGTAGAAAAGAAATTAAAATAGTAGTAGAAACTTTTAGGAATGATGGAAATTAGAACAAACATATAGATTATTGTAAAAGGGTAGTTAAAAAGGGTTGAAATGAAGAGAATGAAGGGAGTAGAAAAGAAGGAATATATTGTTTAATGTAAAATGGAGAAGTAAATAAAATGTGGAAGATATAATGGGATCTATGTTTTTGTGTGTGTGTGTGTCTGAGAATGCATGGAATGAGAGAGAATTATAGTTGATGGTAAGGAAATAAATTTTAAATATATAAAAGAATGGAGAAATTAATTGAAGTTAAGATACAAAATTGTAAAGAAGGTAAAAAAGAAGAAACACATTGTAATAATAATAATAATAATAATAATAATAATAATAATAATAATAATAATAATAATAATAATAATAATAATAATAATAATAATAATAGTTTTCAGCACTGACATCAGCATGGAGTTCGGCCTGGACAAATGCGCCACAGTGGCACTGAAGAAAGGGAAGATCGTAGAAAGTGATGGAATTGAAATGCCCAATGGACAAACCATCAAGTGCAACCAACCCAAAGCCTACAAATACCTGGGCATACTGCAGTTGGACAATATCAAGCATGGGCAAATGAAAAATGTGGTCAGCAAAGAATATACCCAAAGGGTCAGGAAACTTCTAAAAAGTAAACTGAATGGCGGTAACACCATCAAGGCTATAAACAGCTGGGCCATACCCGTTATCAGATATACTGCTGGAATTGTAAACTGGACATAGGCAGAGCTAGACAGCCTGGATAGGAAAACAATAAAACTGATGATCATACACTATGCGCTCCACCCAAGTAGTGACGTTGACAGGCTATATTTGCCCAGAAAGGTAGGCGGCAGAGGACTTTTGCAAGAGAAGCAGATAATCAAAGAAGAGAAACATGCTCTGACAGATTATGTGAAAGACAGTGTTGAACCAGCTTTGATGGAGGTCAACAAGAGGAAGCTGCTAAAAGTACGGCAAACCAAGTATCAATATAGGAAAACAGCGATGCAAGCTCGAGCTGACAGCTGGTATAACAAAGCACTGCATGGACAGTTCCTTGAAAAGATCCAAGGAAAAGTAGATAAGGAAAAGACCTGGTTATGGCTGACCAATGGAACATTGAAGAAAGAAACAGAAGGCCTAATTCTTGCGGCCCAAGAACAAGCCATTAGAACAAATGTAATCAAAGCCAGAATAGAAAAATCTGTTGATGATCCCAAATGCAGACTCTGCAAAGAAGCAGATGAAACCATTGATCACATACACTGAGCTGTTGTAAGGTAATAGCTCAAACCGACTACAAACAACGTCACAACGCAGTCGCTCAGATGGTCCACTGGAACTTGTGTCACAACTACCATCTGCCTGTAGCAAAGAACTGGTGGGATCATAAGCCTGAAAAAGTGATTGAAAATGAGCATGCAAAACTACTGTGGGATTTCCGAATACAGACTGATAAAGTTTTGGAACACAATACCCCAGATATCATGATTGTGGAAAAGGGAAAAGTGTGGATAGTCGACATTGCTATACCTGGTGACAGCAGAATTGATGAGAAACAACTTGAAAAAGTCACCAGATATCAAGATTTGAGAATTGAATTGCAGAGACCCTGGCATAAACCAGTGCAGGTGGTTCCAGTGGTACTTGGCACACTGGGAGCTGTGCCTAAAGATCTAGGCAAGCACTTAAAAGCGATTGGCGCTGACAAGATCACCATTGGTCAGCTGCAGAAGGCCACATTACTGGGATCTGCTCGCATAATTCGCCGATACATCATGCAGTCCTAAACGCTTGGGAAGTGTTCGACTATGATCTATGATACGAAATCCAGCATAGTTATCTCGTTTGCTGTGTATACTGTCGTCATCATCATCATTATCATCATCATCATCATCATAAAAAAATAGTCCAGCAGATGGAATGTGAAAGATAGTATGGTTTATAAGTGAAAATGATTGTTATTGAGATGTAAAAGGAAACAAAATTGAAATGTTAGTAAATGATATATAATATTGGAAGAGAATAATAACTATTGATTTGGGAGAGGGAGGGAGAAAGAAGAAAGGGAAGAGGAGAGGAGGAAAGGTAGTAGAAATAAGAGTAGGAAAGAAGGTTAGATAGGGAGGAAGTAGGGAGGAGGGGGAGAAAGGAAGGGGAAGTAGAGAAGGAACAGGAGAGGAGAGAAGAAAATAGGTAGGATAAAAGAAGGGAGGAAGAGGAACGAGAAGAAGAAAGGATTGCTGTGAAAAGGAAAAGATGAAATGGAAGAAAGGCAACCCCGAATATATTTGAATATATTAGGATAAAAATTGAAACAGTTAAAAAAAAGAATGAAAGAGAATGCATACCAATAAAAAAGGAGAAATTAGAACTTGAGGGCGAAAGAAGATGTGACTTAGTGAAATGAGCAAGGAAATATTAGGATATGAATAAAAATTATGAAAAAAGAATATTTTGGCAAAAATTGTAACTAAGTAAAATATATTTGAATATATTGAATTGTATAAGACATGATATGGCCAATACTCTGTTCATAAATCATGTATGTGTGTAGGGGGAAAAATTAAAAAATCAATAAAAACTTGTTCAAAAAAAATGAGTAGAGGATAAGTCGGTGTAATGAGAGCCATCAAAATTAGAGGCTTCCTTTTTATTTACGTATTTAATATGAGAGAGAGAAAAAGAGGGAGGGAGAGAGGGAGAGGGAGATGATGGCCTACTGGTGAAGGTTGAAAGTTCAATCCTAGGTAGAGGCAGATGTCTCTTTCCTAGGGTGCAAGAGAAAAAATATCTGCTGTGAACTCCATATAGCATCAGGAAGGGCATCAGGCCAGTAAATGGTCAACTCCGTCCAGTCGCCCTGACTCTACCCAGAATTAAGGGATTGCAGAGTCATAAAAAGGGAGCTTTGTTTAATATATATATTTAATATATAAGAGAGACCAAAAGAGAAGACTGACTAAAAGCAATACAAGTACATATATGTTGTGTCTCGTCCAATCTCACCTCAGCCGGGGTCTTCTTATCTGCTTCCGAACACGGAAGAAGAAATACCTCCAGCCCCCAGCCCTGGCTCCATGCCCAGACAGGCTGAAGAAGAAGAAATACCTCCAGCCCCCAGCTCTGGTTCCATGCCCAGGCAAACGGAGCAACTAGACCCCTCCCCCTCCTCCACAGCATGTGAGCCTGAGGAAGGTTTATTACCAACAGCTGCCGACTGGAGTGACCCTCGCGTCAGAAGACTTGATAGGCAGAGGCAACAGAAGGAAGGGAGGGGCAGGCCTGGATAAGTGCTGAGTCATGGAGCCACACCCCATGGCCTATATAAAGGATCTGCTTTCTGGCATTCTCTGAGCCAGGCAAAGTCTAAACATATCTTGCTGAAGTCACTTTCTGGTCTCCTGCCTGCCTTGAGGACTTTGCTAGGACTTTGGCAGAGCTGCCGAGGCACACCTGATTCGGATTTCCCTGACCCGGCCGTCAGCGGAGGAGTGGGACACGACATCATATTTTAAAAAGGATTAAACATAAAACAAAAAGGAGAAAAAGCAACGCAAACATGTTACATTACATATAGGAAATACCTCAGCCCAATTTTATACATCAATAAAACCTGACCATTCATAATATTGACATTAACAAAGAGCAAGTTCACATATAAAATGCAAAGCCATAGTAGCGATTCAAGAATGTAATTCTTGAATTACATTCTTCATACTACAACACTCTTCATATTATACATTAATGATCTCTGTGACCATATTAAAAGTAATTGTGTTCTTTTCGCTGATGATGTCAAACTATTTAACACTACCAATAATACAGCTACCCTTCAAAAAGACCTTGACTTTGTGTCAGAATGGTCAAAAACTTGGCAACTCCAAATCTCAACCAGCAAATGCTCTGTCTTACACATTGGAAAAAAGAATCTAAACACTAAATACAAACTCGATGGACATTACCTTACAGCTGAACCCCACCCTGTCAAAGACCTTGGAGTTTTTATATCCAATGATCTAAGTGCCAAAGCCCACTGCAACTACATCGCAAAAAAGGCTTTAAGAGTTGTAAACCTAATCTTACGTAGCTTCTTTTTCAGAAACACTACACTACTAACCAGAGCTTATAAAACATTTGCTAGACCAATTCTTGAATACAGCTCACCTATCTGGAACCCATATCACATTTTAGACATCAATACAATTGAACGTGTCCAGAAATATTTTACAAGAAGAGTTCTCCACTCCTCTGAATACAACAAAATACCTTATGCCACCAGACTTGAAATCTTGGGTTTAGAAAACTTAGAACTCCGCCACCTCCGAAAGGACCTGTGTTTAATTCATAGAATCATCTATTGCAATGTCCTTCCTGTTGAAGACTACTTCAACTTCAATCACAACAATACAAGAGCAAACAATAGATTTAAATTTAATGTTAACCACTTCAATCTTGATTGCAGAAAATATGATTTCTGTAACAGAGTTGTTAATGCTTGGAATACACTACCTGAGTCAGTGGTCTCCTCTCCAACTACTAAAAGCTTTAACCAAAAACTGTCTACCATTGACCTCACCCCATTCCTAAGAGGTCTGTAAGGGGCGTACATAAGAGCACAAACGTGCCTACCATTCCCGTCCTATTGTTTCCTTTATAGAGTTGTAGGAAAGAAAGATTCTGCAAATGAATGATGGAGATCTTTTCTAATGATTTGGGCTTACTTACTATAGACTTTAGTCCAGATGTTCAGTTTGTGTATTTCTTGTACTTGAAAGCCATAGTTTACCATATTCATTCAATTATTTGGCCTTGATACTCTTATGTTTAATATCCCAAGCTGGCTCATTAAAGTTGGCCTAAAGTATGCACTTCTCATTGTTAAATACAATAGCACTGACTTACAAAAAACTATTATCTACTGCAGGAAAATGCCAGGGAAAAAGCTGGATGAAAATAATTACCTATACGCTCTGTGTTCCACGTAAAATGTGCATGACATGCCATAGCTGAAATTATTATATCACTTTCAACCTTAATGTTAGCATTTTCTGAAAAATCAGCTGTAATCAGGACACATAAGCTGCAATCTCTTTAGGGTACACCATCAATTGCACATAATAGGTAGAAGGTGAAAAGTTCTAACGATAAAAATAATTATATTTTTTCAGTGACAATCTGTGCCCTAATATTAAGCATAAATGTATCCCAGTTCTATATGTTTTTCACGAATTGAATATCAGTAGACATCATGGTAGGATACAATCAAAGGAGAAAAACAACAGCAATCAAACAGAATAAAGAGAGGAAGAGAAGGTAGTGGGTTTTTTTCTACTGGAAGTGGAGTTGTGAGCACCCAACAACTATAAATTTCTGGTTTTATCTTTTGAGGCTGGTTTTTATCTTCTTGTTCCTTATATTAAAGTAAATAAATTAACAACACAACTTTTAAATGACATCAATTAAGACTCCCAAAAGTCAGGTGCCCAAAACATAACTAAGTTTGGTGCAAGCTCTGAGAAGAATAATTGGATTCTATTACCAGAAAAGATCTTCTGTTAGAATCGGAGAACTGATGTATTGAAAAGGACTACATAGGTCATCTACTCTAGGGTTCCTCAATTTCAGCAACTTTAGATGTATGGACTCCCATGCTGGCTAGGAAATTCTGGGAGCTGGAGTCCACACCAGTGGTGCGATTCAAAATTTTTAACTACTGGTTCTGTGGGCATGGCTTGGTGGGCGTGGCTTGGTGGGCATGGGAAGGTTACAGCAAAATCCCCATTTCCTCCCAATCAGCTGGGACTCGGGAGGCAGGGAATAGATGGGGCGGGGCCAGTCAGAATTTTTACTACCGGTTCTCTGAACTATTCAAAATTTCCACTTCCTGTTCTCCAGAACTGGTCAGAACCTGATGAATGCCACCTCTGGTCCACACATCTTAAAGTTGATGAGATTGAGAATCAATCTAGTCTAATTGCTTGCTCAGTGCTTAGCCACTCCCAAAAGACAGCCACTTCAAAGCCTCCAGTAAAGGAGAATTTATCACCAGAGTTTCAAGTGGACAGTTGGCTGATAAATAGTACTTACCAAGTTGCATTATCGCATAAAATTTTGTTTTGATAGACATGTGGCCAAGCATCAAATTTTATTCTTTGCAAGTGTATAAAATTTCTGAAGCTCATTTAGAACTTGGTCAACATGAAGAATCTGAATTTGATGTGTATTATAATTTAGGCACGTACAACTTCCAGGCTAAAATCTCCTGTAGGGTCTTGAATTGCAGTCCATATTCCAGAATGTAGGCAGAGTCAAACCAATTAAAAAGGAATTTTACATTTCATTTTAAAATTAAATTTAAAACAGAACAAAATTAATTGATTTCTGATTTCTGCATCATCCATTTAATAATTCTCTCCTTCTGACACATTCAAACCTTCTATTTGAAGGCAAATTTTGGAGATTTCTAATGGATTCGTGCAAGATTTTTGGATAACTATTGTACTCTTATACCCCACTAATATTTGGGGGGGTTGGTCTCATTTTTTTCTTTTCTTCTTTTTCATATGTGACTGATACAAAAGTAAAAGGTGGGAAAGTCTAGAATAGAATATAATTTTATATTGATCAAATGTGATTGAACACACAAGGAATTTGTCTTGGTGCTCAGTGTACATTTCTACTTTCCTTTCTTGAATGTATGAATCTTTCTTGAATCTTCCTTCCCTCTAATGTCTCAATTTCTAAATTTAAGTAAGAAATAACTGCAGATGTTATTATATCTTTGCTGCCACCTGAAACATACTGTTCCTTAAGCAAGATTTATGATTCTAATGGGCTTAACTTTCAAGCAAGCATGCTTCAGAGCACCACCTTAATTTCCAGTTTATGATTCGGTTATCAATTCAGGAACCAGCCAAGTGTGTTTTTATGATATCAATAATCTCAGTAGAAGAGAATATCTGTAGCTTGGTGTTGAACTGTGTAGTCCTTAGTGGTCTCTGAGCTTGGTTGCTTGCAAATGTTTCATTATCCTAATGAAACATTTGCAAACAAACAACCAAGCTCAGAGAGCACCAAGAATTTTACAATTTGAATAGTAATGGAAAAAATAAACCCTATTTCATTTGCTCTGCAACAATGAGAATATCCAAGAGGAGAAGGGGATAAGGGACAGATTTAAACAGATTTATAAAGTTTTAACAAACCTTGAAGGTTATTTAGTCAGTCAAAGATTTTAGAAATTACATAATATCTAGAAAATGCTTCACTAAAGGTTACATTGCCTAAGCATTAAAATGTCCAATAAGGAAAGTTGTCTACCTTCCAAGATAATTTGTTACATTGATGCTCATACCATAAATGCTGATTTTAATAATATCTGGGTGCAATTTTTCCCCTAATAGTTTCAATTGTCTAAGCTCCGGTATGGATGTTTTGTTTGTGGAAATGCTCATTCTCCACATCCTTCCTGTGCAAAATCACCCTTGGGTGATTTTTAACACTGCTATACAATATTTCTGAAAATTGGTATTGATGATAAACTATCTAAAATATTCTGCCCAGCTCCAAAAAAATGGCCCTTATGAGTTAATTGACAGCCACCATTAATGGTCCACATCTGGAGAGATGCATCGTAACTTGACAACTCTTTGGTAGAAGCTGGAAATGTTACTTTGGTTTTGGATGGATGGTTGACAGTCTGGATTTTGCTTCAAGAACTACTATGAGAGATTAATTTTGGGAGAAGGAACATGCTATGTCTTTACAGATGCATCAGGCCTCTTGTGGCTCTACAGACTAATGCAGTCTGTTATTAACACAGCTGCTTGCAATTACTGCAAGTTCAAGTCCCACCAGGCCCAAGGTTGACTCAGCCTTCCATCCTTTATAAGGTAGGTAAAATGAGGACCCAGATTGTTGGGGGCAATAAAAGTTGACTTTGTATATAATATACAAATGGATGGGACTATTGCTTAACACAATGTAAGCCGCCCTGAGTCTTCGGAGAAGGGCGGGATATAAATTTTTTAAAAAGGGGGATAAATATATCAAGGGTGTCACTATCATGACTGGAGAAACTAAACTCATTGGATGTTGGTGAGAATAGAATAGAATAGAATTTTTTATTGGCCAAGTGTGATTGGACACACAAGGAATTTATCTTGGTGCATATGTTCTCAGTGTGCATAAAAGAAAAGATACGTTCATCAAGGTACAACATTTACAACACAAATGATGGTCAATATATCAATATAAATCATAAGGATTGCCAGCAACAAAGTTACAGTCATACAGTCATAAGTGGAAAGAGATTGGTGATGGGAACTATGAAAAGATTAATAGTAGTGCAGATTTAGTAAATAGTTTGACAGTGTTGAGGGAATTATTTGTTTAGCAGAGTGATGGCATTTGGGAAAAGACTATTCTTGTATCTAGTTGTTCTGGTGTGCAGTGCTCTATAGCGTCGTTTTGAGGGTAGGAGTTGAAACAGTTTATGTCCGGGATGTGAGGGATCTGTAAATATTTTCACGGCCCTCTTCTTGATTAGTGTAGTATACAGGTCCTCAATGGAAGGCAGGTTGGTAGCAATTATTTTTTCTGCAGTTCTAATTATCCTCTGAAGTCTGTGTCTTTCTTGTTGGGTTGCAGAACCGAACCAGACAGTTATAGAGGTGCAAATGACAGATTCAATAATTCCTCTGTAGAACTGAATCAGCAGCTCCTTGGGCAGTTTGAGCTTACTGAGTTGGCACAGAAAGAACATTCTTTGTTGTTCTTTTTTGATGATGTTTTTGATGTTAGCTGTCCATTTTAGATCTTGCGATATGATAGAACCTAGATTATATATATTATTATTGTTATGGTTTGGTGCACAGCCAGATACTTAGACTGGATTTGACATTTTTGTCCACGCATTGAGGCATTCCCAAGGTCCTGGAATAGGCAGATGAGGATATTTGAAGGTATTATTATTATTATCAAATTTATTTGCCACCCATCATGCAGTCTGAAGTCACGCAGCTTATGTTGTGCCTGAAGCAGGCCTAGAACTCACAGTTTCTTGGTTTCTGGCCTGATGTCTTAACTACTCTACCAACTCTGCCTTAAATCATACAAAAAAGTGGAAAATTCAATGTATTCGCCCCAGCAACACGTGCAGGCAGAAGCGCTCCTGATTGGCTGCTCCACCAGCAAATATATGGTGGGAACTAACTGTGTTCCTATTGGTCTGCTGTCTGACAGCTCGACTATATAAGGGCTGTCAGATGAAAAGAAGCCGGCTCGCTCGCATGTTGTAGCTCAGAGCAAGTCCACCATTAGCCTGTTATTGTTAGAAATAAAGTGTTTTTACCCTGTTAACCTGTCTAGCCTTCATCCTTGCCAGCCCAGTTCTATAAACAGAACAGTCATGATTAAGATTCAAGAAAGAAGGCATTTTATTTATTTATCAAACAAATTTATATGGCTATTAAACTCACAGTAACTGACTCACACCATTAAAATTTCAAAATGTAAGAAGTGATAAACCCACCAACCACCCCAGCGGCAGCAACCACACAATCACACCAGCCTCCATACCAATCTTGGGTGTACAAGATTAACAAACAAATTAATTATTTTCCCTTAGTTTTAAAAAAGTCTGTACATTTTACAAATTTTAGTGTAGCCTTTTTCTTGAGGATTTCCCCCCCCCACACACACCTACTTTTGAGAATATCTGTTAATTTCTACTTTGTCCTGCTTGTGCTCTTAGCATTTTTTTCTACCCATAGGCTTATCTAAACATTTTTAGTAGTGACTCTTTTCATTCATATTGAATACAGGTAGTCCTCGAGTTACGACCACAATTAAGTCCAAGCTTTATTTTTGCTAAGTGAAACATTTGTTAAGTGAGTTCTGGCCCATTTTACGACTTTTCTTGCCACGGTTGTTAAGTGAATCGTTGCATTTGTTAAGTTGTAAAATGATTGTTAAGTGAATCTGGGTTCCCCGTTGACTTTGCTTGTCAGAAGGTCGCAAAAGCTGATCACGGGACCCTGGGACATTCCAACCGTCATAAATATGAACCAATTGCGAGGCCTCTGAATGTTGATCAGATGATCATGGGGATGCTGCAACAGTCGTACTTATGAAAAACTGTCATAAGTTACTTTTTTCAGTGTTGAACGGTCACTAAATGAACTGTTGTAACCCAAGGACTACCTGTATACATTTTCAGATGATCACAATTAGTCTTATTTCTGTGCTTTAAGATGGTACTCATGCCTTGAAAAGCAAGGAAACATGGATGCTGAGGCAATTTCAGGTTTACAAAGAATTTTCCTCCCCCCCTCCCTTACATTATCTGTAATGCCCTAGGACAGTGATGGCTAACCTTTTTGCCATCTCATGCCAAAAGTGGGGGGAAGCACAGGGCGGGGGTCGTGCGGGCACGGGCCCACACCCATAATTCTATTCACCCCGCCCCTCCACGTATGGGTCATTTCCGGCCTCTGGAGGGTTTCTGGGGTGTGTGTGGAGAGCCGTTTTCACCCTCCCCAGGCTCCTAGAGAGGCTCTGGAGCCTGGGGAGAGCAAAAAACAGGCCTTCCCAACCCCCTCAGGCCCTCCAGAGGCAGGAAACAGCCTGTTTCCCTACTTCTGGTGGGCCCAGAAGGCCTGAAAATCAACTGGCCAACGCACACGTGTGTGCTGGAGCTGAGCTCGCGTGTCCACCGATATGGCTCCTGTACTGTGCCATGTCCAATTGTATTTATAATCCTTTACTTCAGCTGAAGACAAATCAGAAATGCAATTACAAGCATGGCTGGACCAAATTGGGTGGACATTTAAATAATTTTAAAAATAGAATGTGCTTGTTTTCTGAAAGAAGCCAAAAACAAAACAAAAATAATCTCCAGAACAGCTTTCTGATGACCTTACTGTCAAAGGACATCTTAGATCAGTAGATGCATTTCTTCTAGTGTGAGTTTTCTGTTTTTGAAAATCAAAGGCAGGCAGTGGAACCTTCAAATTAAATTGGGCCCCTAATCCAGAAGAAAGAAAGTTAATGTTGTGGTCCACCAGCAGCCTGAGAACCTGGCAGGGGAATCAGTGAGGAGCCTGGGGCGGACAATGGGCCAGTCCTGGAGTCAGGGGAAGGCCCAGACAAGGGCTCTGCGTCAGAAGCAGAGATGGGACCAGGGCCATCTGGGAGCGATGCGCAGACTCCAGAGCCTCCAGAGGTGAACAGCAGAGAGGCAAAGAAACAGGAGGAACCTGTTCCTAGTGCACCCATGTGAAGAGCTGCCAGAAGGCAAGAGCAGCTGCAGCAAAAAGGATGACTCAGGAGTAAGGCCAGAAGATGATTGGCCACTCCCATAAGGCTTAAAAGAGATTCCAGTGCTTCTTGTCAGTGTCTCTTGAACTTTGTGAGGGTTTTGCCAAGAAAAGCCTTTGGCAGGTTGCCAAAGATGACAAAAGTTGGTGATATAGCCAAAGGACTGTTTAAGAAGAATTTGCTTTGGACTCAACTGAGAATGAATTAATTCTCAGCTGTTTTAATAAAATATGTTTGTTCAGGACTAATTGTGTGTGGTAATCACTACTTGGGCCTCGGTCACAACAGTTAATCCTTTCCTTTCACAATCTTTTTCCTGTTGCAAAATGTTTCTTTTCTCCAGAAATCTGTGTGGTCTCAGAAAAAACATTAAGCTGCTTTAAATTATTGGAGATAAGGTGTTCCATTCTTGTCCTCCAAAGTATCTTTTTCCCCTTTAGATCTGCACAGCTTCCACCTTACTTACTTACTTACTTCTTTGTCTGAAATGGACTAGGGTTTCCTGATTGAGCAAGGGGTTGGACTAGAAGACCTCCAAGGTCCCTTCCAAGTCAGTTATTCTGTTATTCACTTAACAGCTGCCTTGCTTAGCAGTGGAAATTTTTATCCCAACTATGCTCATATGTTGAGGACTATCTGTATCTCGTAGGCTAGGACTGAGTGCCCAAAGCATACACACATGCCCGAATCCACAAATTGCAATGTGCACACAGCCCCCTTACATGTGCCCCACCCCCATGCATGCGCCCTGTGCCCCACACATGCGTGAGTGCCCAATGCATGTGCCTTGTGTCCCACACATGCGTGACTGCCCTTGTGCATGTGTGTGCGGCCCCCTGCATGCGCCCCGCCCCACCGCATGCATGGCAGAGACCCAAAGACCAGCTGGACAGCAGGAGGTTGCATTCATGTGCAATGGAACTGAACTGAGGTGACAGCTCCCGTGCCCACAGAGAGGGCGCTGCGTGCCACCTCTGGCACATGTGCCATAGGTTCACCATCATGGTCCTAGGCTAACTGATTCCATAGTAAAACTGCTCTCTCTCTCTCTCTCTCTCTCTCTCTCTCTCTCTCCCTCCCTCCCTCCCTCCCTTCCTCCCCCCTCTGTTAGAAAATTTCATAACTGATACAGATGATTCCTTGAGGAATCTCTTCTATAAATGTTGACTTTAGTAAAAACGGACATGGCTGGATTCATACAGTGCTAATCCATGATTTGTTATCCACTGTTTGTTTAATTAGCCACAAGTAGCTAAATTCAGTACACAGTACATTTAACCCAAATCAATCAGTTCACATTATGAGTTAGTGTATTGTGTGAATCTCCAATAAAGTTCAGTTTCTTGTTGGAAGCCAGAACATTGAGCAGATTTATCAACTGCTGTAATTTGGAATTACATTTTCTCCAGAGACTAAAAATCTGACCTTTGAAAAAAAGAGTCAGACTGGGAAGTAACCAGAGAGACAAAAATAAAATGTTAAGTGCAAATATAATTGATTATGACTCAAAAGTTGCATCAGAACTTGATTAGCAAGAGACATAGACATATTAATGCAAGCTGTGATCTCATCAATTTGCAGGCAAGATTGTTTAAGGAATGTCACTTTAAGATAGGTCTATATAGAAATATATTTCCAAGAATTATGCTGACACAAACACATCCAACCAACACTAAAGAAGGCTTAGATTTGGGGACTAAGGGCCAGTGTCTTACAGTTCAAGCATTCCCCAAAAGATCTTCCAGAAATGGACGAGAGATGAGAACCATAACAAAGCAGGCTGTTTTCAGTATTTGGAATTGCCATCCTGGAACTCTTTGAGGTTTGTGCTTCTCCCTTCCAGCCCCCATGATTTCTATTTGTAGATGGGCATTTTCCAAAGAGTCAAACATGTTGAGAACAAAATCCTAGTCCCTTTTCCATTCACATGCTCCAGACACAGGTGGCTTTGATTGCATAGTTACAGCCACCATTTTGACATTTTTGAGTTTCCCGGAAAACGCTCTTGTACTTAATCATTATAAATAGTGGGGTGGACATATAGTCTTCCTTCCTTCCTTCCTTCCTTCCTTCCTTCCTTCCTTCCTTCCTTCCTTCCTTCCTTCCTTCCTTCCTTCCTTCCTTCCTTCCTTTTTTCCTGATTAAAAAGCTATATTTTTATTAAACAACCCTACTTTTTCCATAAGAGCAAAGTACCTTTTCCAAAGTACATTTAGCATAATCATAGCCTGCAGTCATGCTATGATTTAAGCCAATTTAACATGTGAAGTCACACCTGCTAAGGGCTGTTATAATTGTTTAATCAGGATTGGGAAACTTTCTTTCGGCTTTGTTATGGTCGAAGGGGGGCAAGGAAAACATAATTCTGTCTAAAGAATCATACCATATCTCCACAACACCTGGCAGGACAAGCTTCCAAATATAAACAGGGAGCAAACTCGAAACTCCTTAATATTGATGATGTTACCTAGTTGGATAATGGGATGTCTGCAAGTAAACAATCAAGCTCAGAGACTCTGCGGAATGATTCTGTAAAATAAAAAATAGTTTAGTGGAAGCAATTTTTAAAGAACCAACATAAAAGTATGAACAAAAGGAGGGAGAAAACAATACAAGACCCACTCACCCAAAAATCAGCGTAACCTATTTCCTTATTTTAAAGTATGAAGATATTAAATATAAAAGATTGTAACTTCTTTGGTTCAGATGATCCCAGACTAGAAAATTTCCCTATACTTCTAGGTCAAAAGTTTACCAAAATCCAGGGAAAAAATAACAACCCTCCCTGAAAAAATGATCCCGTGGCAACATTTTAAACCCCTTTTTATTTTGCTGTCAAATGAGCTTGAAGTCTGGAAAAATCATTACCCACTTTGCACTTCATTTAAAGATGTCACTTCCTGAGAAAAATGCAGGCTATTAACCTATAGCCATGATGGCGAACCTATGGCACGCGTGCCGGAAATGGCGCGCAGGGCAATCTCTCGGGGCACACCAGCTCTTTTGCCCACTGCTCTTTTGAGTTCTGGCGCGCACATGCACACTGGCCAGCTGGTCTTTGCATGCGCAGGAGCACTTCTTCCAGAAACTGGAAGAGCGGTTCCCTGGAGCACATGCGTGCCAGGAAGCTGAGCTTCTGTTTTTGGCACCCACACCTGCCAGCTGGTCTTCACATGCACATGTGTGCCAGAAACTGGAAGACCAGATGACTGGCATGCGCACACCAGAAACCGGAAGCTCAGCAGCTGCTCTTCTGGTTTCTGGCTCTCCCCTGTGTGTGCATGCTCCCGTTTTGGCACTTGGTGTCAAAAAGGTTCACTAATACTGACCTATAGTGTAGAACAGTAGCCCTAACCCCTGGGCCACTCGCCACTACTAGGATGTGGCCTATTTGCAACCTTGCGCAAGCAGTGGGCCAGCTCATGAGCACACATGCGGGCAAGCTCAACTTGTGCAAGTTAAGCTTGTGTGCACCAGCCGGCTGTTCATGCAAATTGAGCTGTGTGCGCACAGGCGTGCCAGCCCATCGCTTACACAATCCGCATCCCCTCTCCTCCCCCTCCACCAGGCCACCAAGCCACAAAGGTTGGGGACCGCTGCTGTAGAACTTAAACATCAAACCATCATAGAACTGCGTTTTTACACTAGGTATAAATATAAAATCACATAAAAACCAATTTCAATGTCCAGCTTGTATTCCAGCTGCAGTAAAAATAACCCCATAACTCATATATACATTTCTTCATAAAGATTACTATAAACTGATACTACTCGGCTTTGTAAATAATGTTTAGAGGCTGTAAATTAATTTTGTGAAATAAATCTTGCAAATCATCTTGAAGTATTTATTTATTTTCAGCACTATTTCACCATAGTACATAGTATATCAGAATTTTCAAGCTAGGTGGTTTTCTTTTATGTGAGCATTGATTAAAGTTTTTATACCCACTCTTTTCTAAGTTAAACAAATCTGACTTTATTTCATCTCCAGAATGTTTCATTCCTTCCACTCCTATTTTTATGTGCATAAGTTCAATGTGAAGGCTGTAATAACCAGTATGCTGCACAGACAGGCAGAAGACCAGGAGAGCACATCCATAAATAACTACCTGTCAGAAAACACAATGAAAAATTGGTAATCTCACAACACACATACAGACTCAACCACAATTTCAACTGGGAAACCATTGGCATCTTAGGCCAAGCCAAATCCAAGAATGTTAGAGAATTCCTGGAAGCCTGGCATTTAGAGAGATCTGTCATCAGTAGACACATAGAGATAAATCACATTTACACACCGTTCAAAGGAGACAACAAAGGAAGGAAATAAAATATCCCTTCCAGCAGCCAACATTCAGATAAGCAGACAAGATAAGTACTCTTATCAAAGAACCACCAAGGAGGAAACTACATCCCTGCCATAATTGTCAGGCTGGCTATCATATATAAACAGGCATCAAACCTCACACTTACACACCGATGATATTGCTTACTTCGATAAAGGAATGTCTGCAAGCAAACAACCGAGCATAGAGACCACCAAGAGTACCACGTAAATTTCACACATTAGTTCAATTTTTCTGACTGTAAATCAGAGGCATCTTCAGCAAGGGTCATTAAGTTCATGAGTGAAACTCTGAGCCCTTTTTACACGCATCTAATGGGTGTGTGTAGCACATGTTAAAAATCAGCAGAGCTTTGATTGCTTGGTGGTGCCAAGCATTGTGAAAGCTGCATCTGTCCCTTGTGTATGTCCCTGCTGTAAAGTATAGAATGAGCTATTAAAGACATAATCCACCCCACATAATTTCCTTTCTGTTTTACTTTCTCTTCTACTTTCTTTTGTGGGTAACAGATAGATTCAGCTTTTGGCTGATCATCAGCTCCTAGAAGCTGCTTCTCCACAGATAAAGAAGATGTTTCTTTTATTTCTCTGTCTGCTCATTTTCAGACACATATCTTTGCACTGCAGAGCAGTAATTTAAATAAAGAAACGCATTTTCTATTGACTCATAAAGGAATAAAGCCAGTAAAAGTCTGTGGAGACAGCTTTTAACTTGGGCTGTTTATGACAAGCCCAAGGTTACTCAGAGACACTCCATTTGTTGGACAAATGAAGCTGCAAATGGTTTGTTTAAGATTATTTAATGAAATGCAGGATAAACAGGGATTTGAATAAATAGTCCAGACTTCAGTGTTACTTTTACAAGAAAAAGAGGAATGGAAACTGTCTACAGTGCACATAAAATGTATATAAAGTCAAACCTTGGCCTAAATAAGCTTTAAACTGAATCTACATTTTCATTGTAAGCAGAATTCTAAGTGAGCACATATAAAATTGTGAACATAGATATGGCAGACTTAACAGATAGCAGTAGGTAGGTAGGTAGATAGGTAGATAGGTAGGTAGGTGGACGGATGGATGGATTGATGGATGGATGGATGATAAGTAGATGATAGACAGACAGACAGACAGACAATTTCCTAGAAATCCATCAGCTACTGATATAGGAATTACCGGCCAAAAATCAACATAGCATCAACTCTCAAAGTCAAAGATGATCAATACATCAGTGCAACAAATTCAAGATATACAATTGTTTGTTTCTCCCAGGCTGATGTAATAGTCAAGTACTCATACTCCATTATGAATGGAAGAAGAGTGAAAAAGAAAAAGGAGAATTCAACAGGTATAACCTAGACTGAAAATCATGTTAAAATTGTGACTGGTGCTTTATTATAGGACTTTCCCTCCTTGAGTGGACAGAGGCCAGTTAGTTGATGCTGGATAAATTCACTATAGGATAAAAAAAAAAAGGCCTGCATGTACATTGGTGATTAAACTAGATTTTCTCAAACCCTCAACTGTTGCTGTGTTTGTGCCATCTATTACAATATGAGCAGGTGCAGCTGAGCTCCTGGCTTTCTTTTTAATCATGTCTGGATCAAACAGATGGCGTTTTGTGGAGCATAGAAAATGTTTAAGAGATGTCTGCTACTTCTCTCAGATTTGCTTACATTTAAAGATTAAACCTATTTTGCTCAGAGGCCTTTATAAAATGAAGATCCTACTTATAATTTACTTTGGAGCTTCAATAGTTCTGAGGCATTTTCATATGCCTTCCTTCCTTGCCTTGACAGGGATTCTAATGGTCTTAAAAGAAATCCTAAAACACATTCAAATGGTAGAAAAAATGATAAAGAAGAAAACCCTTCAGAGACATTTTTGATATTGTAATATTTTGTTTAATTGTAAGGGGACAACAAAAAACCAACTCGGTAGCTGCATATTAAAAACCTGCCTCTGTATCAAATTATGCTAGGTATTCTACCAATAATTTCATTAAATTATGGCCTTCTAGTTCCAATTACTTCTCATGTCATTATGGTAGTCATGCAACGAGCTTATAGTCAAGCTTCTATCAAAGTTTCTGCGGAGAAAGAATTTCTGAATACATTTCCAAGAATTGCTAAAACAACTGAATAGAATATCCAAATAATATAGCTGTAGCTTAACTGTAACATTTCACGTACCCCTCTGATTAAAGTATATTTTGTAGCAGAAGAAGAGGAACTATGGATTTCTAGATGTTGTTGAACTACAACTTCATCGCTCAATCACTGTGATGCTGGATATGGCATCTGGCTGTTATGACCCAAAATATTTGGATGACCAAACGTATACTGTATAGTCTTTCTTGTATACTTCCATAGTAAATATGTGCTTAGTAAGAGTTTTCCAAGCATTCCCTTATGGATCCAAAAGTATATTTGCTTCCACTGTAAAAACACTCTCCTAAGCAGAAACATAGGCTGGTTCTGAAAGGCAATATATAAAAAGGAAGTTCATGACTGAGAACCGTAGTGTAATAGATTAGGTTAGTCTAATTCCCAAACAGTGACAGAGTGAATGATTCATGTGACATTTTGTCTTCTTATTACAATCCTTGTTAGAGAAATTACGTTTTGAATCCATTTAGTCAAAAAGATTGTGCTTCAGTGCACCTCACTGAACTTTGTAATATCTCAAAAAGGCATATAAGGCATGTCCTCGTATTTCATGCCATTTTCCTCTTCAGTAGAATTGATGAGAAGATAAAGCAGTATTATGTAGTGACTGGCTTTCTTTGCTGTGACTTATTCTCTCTCTTCTCTCTCTTTTCTCTCTCTCTCTCCACGTGTATATAATTAAGTCCAGTTAGACATGACCTTGTGGGGTTATCTAGAATGAGTTTGAGTCTGTGACATCAGATGAAGTGGATACAAATGGATACAGTCCTTTGAGCTGTGAGTTCAGCCACTTGTTCATTAGATTCATGTTCTTCCCTTGCCCCACAATTGTTAGGGTTACTTGGGAGGTGACCTTGGGAACTTGGATACCTGAGGTGGTATTTGCTTCTTTGACAGAGGTTCTTTCAGCCTTGAAAATGGCAGTGATGCAACCCCTGCTCAAGAAACCATTACCTGATCCACAGATTCTGCACAATTTATGTCCCATTGTCAACTTCCTTTTTGGGGAAAGGTTTTTGATAATGTGATCAAACAATAGTTCCTAATAGTTCCTAATTCTAGGTTGGTTCTCTCCTTGATTAGTTTCCATCCATTGCTTCTTGTTCTGCCTTCAGTTGCTTTGCAAAATAGGTTGGTGTCATCTTCTTTGTAGCAACCAGAGATAGCATAGGTTGTGTTTTTTGATAACTTTTAGCAAAGATGGGATATGAGCCCATCTTCCAGTGCTATTTGATCTCTAGGCAATTTTTGATACTGTTCATGCTTTCCTTCTTTAACCAGCTATGATGTTTGGGAGTGAAGACATTTTACTGTGGTGATTCTGGTTTTTCTCTGGTCAGTTCCAGTCAATAGTAACAGGTAGAAAGGATTGAGCCCATGATATATCATTATGGAGGGCTACAAGACTCAATACTTTTTCCTCTTCTAGAGCTGCATGAAACTTCAAAAATTTCCAATCTGTTTGGGTTGCTGACAGCAGAATATTTGGACCTATTGAAGTACTTTGTGATTGGAGCACTTCCAGTAGAACATAGGAGTCCCTCCCGCCATGCTAGCACCAGCACTTAGATTTACAGGTATATACTACTCCACAGTGCTTTACAGCCCTTCCTAAGCAGTTTACAGAGTCAGCATATTGCCCCCAACAATTTGGGTTTTCATTTTATCGACCTTGGAAGGATGGAAAGCTAAGTCAACCTTGAGCCAGTCAGAATCGAACTGCTGGCAGCAGAATTACCCTGCAATATTGCATTCTGACCACTATGCCACCATGACCACTACACCACACCCTTTCTATTCATAAAATAAATCGCTCCCATTAATTTAATATCAGTGCAACTATTATGTACTGTACAAATAGATGGATCACACTTGCTTTCTCATCAGTTGTGTACAAGTTTCCAGACCTGTGTTTCATAACCATGTGCTATGCAGGCAAAAATGTGGATGATTATCTAAAGGAATCCTGACCTGGGATCTTGGAAGAGACATTAAACTAAATAAATATTTATTTAATTACAGGATTTATATGGCCACTTAGTTCAAGCAATGACTCTAAAAAGCTTACTGCAAATATACACAAATGACATCCACAAATGATTTTTGATTAAAAACCAGAAAGTTTTACTGCTGTGATTTACAATGTAATTAAACTGAAATGGCACCAGATATAGTTGTGTTTAACCAACTTATGTTTTACTGATTTCAGTATATGATTAAGCACGATTAATATATGCCCAACCCAAGTATTTAATTTAACTCTCTTATAAAAGCAGAGAAAAAGACTACAATATATTTTCCCAGGAAAATGGATGAAGTCAAATACAGTAACATCAAAAGAGGTACACTTGATTATCATCAACCAATTTACAAAAAAAAAAAAGGCCCATGAAAATATGGGGTTAAATCACTTTAATGGGGATGTGGATTACTGTGTGATTTTTGTAACAATATATCTTGGGCTTCCTATACAACCCGCAACTAAATTAATAAAACAAGCCACAAAAATATCCCCAGCAATAGTCAGAGATCCGTATTTGCAGAAAACCATAAAGAAAAGAACTTTTATTTTTTTAAATGTTGCCAACCACTTTCAGCAGATTTAGGCAAAGAACATCAAAACCTGGACTTTCCTCATCTCTTTTTCTTTTCTGAAAACCCAGCATGAAATAATCAATGAAAAGCAGTTCAGAGAAAGGATAGCTTGTTATTAGTTTTGGAACAAGATGGAGGCAGGGAATAACCCCTTACAGAATATTTTTCCATCACTAGCTGACAACTTCTCAGGGGTCATTTCGAAACCCTTTGGGCAAGGCAAAGTTTGGATGACAACTGATTTTGCTCTTTATAAATAAGAAGTAGAGTGAAAGTCTATTGTTTATATCTTGATATCGATCACATTAAAAAGCTTCACTGGAACAATGGGATGCAATTATTGCCTATATCCTATATGAGGCAGTTGCCAAGCATCCAAATTTTGAACACATGACCAGGGGGATGCTGTAATAGTCATGTGTGAAAAACTATCATAATCTGCTTTTTTTCAGTGACATTGTAACTTTTGTAAGTCGATAACTACCTGTATATGTTAACATTATCCAGGCTTCAAAATGATTCTATTATTTTGAAATAGAACATTGGACTTTCTATATCATTCATGAAATCTAGGATATCTGATTTCATGAAATGGGTCTCTGGCACATTTATGTTAATAAAATAAATTGTGTAGCTCTTAGGCTGTTGGTTGCTTCAGATTTTCAGATGGAATTGTACATATATAAATCACTGAATCAGTTCAGGAAGTTCCAAATTAGAGGCATATAATTTATTTCGCTCTTTCCAATCAGTGTGGACATTTGCATGAGTCACCTTTAAATTGAATTTCCAAAGTGAATTCACAAAACTTTATTAGACAAAGTTATTTGTTGTTTTAAATAATTCATTGTGTATATTTTCAAATGGAATTTTCATTATATTTAAAGACAATACCTAAGATGTTTGAAGAAGAGAATAGGTTTGAGGCAAGAAGAATATGAATATTTGCATAGTTTCAGTTAAAAGGTGAGTGAATGAATTCAATGAAGCTTAAATTCTTTTGCATACACGTTTATCACAGGAAAAGAGCAATTATTTGACTATAAAAATTTCTGGGCGGTCAAATGGTTATATGTGTCTGATAAAAGAATTGCTAGATTTAGAATAATAATATGTATTGAGCCCCTAACTGCAGAATTGAATCCTGCAAGAAAGATTCATAATAAGCACCATTAGTAGGGGTTCTTGTCAAGAAATTAAAGGGTTAATAATATACAAAATCTTGGTAATGGAATAAATCCATATTCTAGCAACCATTCATCAATGGACTGATTTAGGAGGGTTTCTCTGAGCTGTTTAAATCTCTTCGTTTTAGAATAGAAAGGATGGTAGGTCAAATCTGGGTTTCTACCTACACTATCTCCTAGGATAGGAAATAGCCCTATCTTACTATTTGGAACAGCTGCCAGCCTCATTGTTTCTACGAAAACTATCTACAGGAGCAGGAGATCTTTTGATGGAAAAACATTGGAAAAGGCTAAAAAGAGCAAGATATAAGATGATAATGCCCAGTAGGTCATACCACATTATATGTCTGGATGGAGTAAGGACCGTAGGCTTTTTCCTGGGTTTTGAGGTTAAGAAGGAGCAGCAAAGATGATTAGGGGGTTGGAGGCTAAAACATATGAAGAAGGTTGTAGGAATTGGGTATGTCAACTAAGAATGATATGATAACAGTGTTCCAATATCTAAGGGGCTACCACAAAGAAAAGGGGGTCAACCAATTCTCCAAAGCACCTGTAGGCAGGACAAGATACAACAGTTAGAAACCCATCCAGGACAGAATCAACTTAGAGCTAAGGAGAAATTTCCTTACAACAATTAATCAGTAGAACGACTTGTCTCCAAAAATTGTAAGTCCACCAACATTGGAGGCTTTTAAGAAGAGATTGGACAACCATTTGTCTGAAATAGTATAGGGTTTCCTGCCTGAGCAGGGGGTTAGACTAGAAAACCTCCAAGATTCCTTCCAACTCTGTTATTCTGTTAACTCTTTTTCAGGCTTCCACTACATTTTTTTTTTAGTTCTGTTTTCAAACAGGACAGGAAACTATTCTTTTGATCTTTAATTAGAGGGATATAAGTACTGAAAAAAAATGAGTTTTGGGGGAGCTGCTGGCATGTTTTATGGGAACCAAAACATCAAAAGGAGTTAATCATGGATAATATTTCAATCACTTAGCCTAAGTAATTTTCCATAACCAGATAAACTATGCAAATGTAAAGTCATGGCAATAAGATCAGAGCTTTTCCAAAAATGGATTTAATGAGAGAACAGAACAAGTAGCAGTTGAATTATTAACAGCTGGTGGCTATTTGAGAAACAGGGCAGAAAATAGAATAAAAATGGTGTCCGGGCCGCTACTTCAGTATCTTGATCTACGCTACAAAGAGTAGAAAACCAGGAAGAGAGATTTAATGGTAAAGGAAAAGACATTTTTTACGTCTTTATTCATGTACTATTTAAACATTGGAGAAGTGAAACTTCAAGAATGTAAGGCAGTCGCTCTGTTGGAAGTACTGAATGTAAGTATCACACTTTAAAAAGGATTTAGATAATCTGGAACATTCATAGAAGAGCAAAGAGGATGATCAGGAGACTAGAAAATCTTAAAAGGAGAGATGAAAGAAACTTAGAATGTAAACTAAGAATATAATAGGTAAAGGTAAAGGTTCCCCTTGCACATATGTGCTAGTCGTTCCCAACTCTAGGGGGCGGTGCTTATCTCCGTTTCAATGCCGAAGAGCCAGCACTGTCCAAAGACGTCTCCGTGGTCATGTGGCTGGCATGGCTAAACACCAACGGCACATGGAACGCTGTTACCTTCCCTATTTTTCTATTTTTTATTTTTTTTATTTTTTTTTGCATTTATATCCCGCCCTTCTCCGAAGACTCAGGGCGGCTTACACTATGTCAAGCAATAGTCTTCATCCATTTGTATACTATATACAAAGTCAACTTATTGCCCCCCAACAATCTGGGTCCTCATTTTACCTACCTTATAAAGGATGGAAGGCTGAGTCAACCTTGGGCCTGGTGGGACTTGAACCTGCAATATTGCAAGCATTTGAATTTGAATTTGAATTTTTTACATGCTTTTGAACTGCTAGGTTGGCAGAAGCTGGGACAAGTAATGGAAACTCACCCCGTTATGCGGCACTAACCGTGGAACTTTCCGTGGAACTTTCGATCAACAAGCTCAGCATCTTAGCCACTGAGCCACTGCATCCCTAAAAATATAATATCCCTCTCTAAAATCCTGGAAAGACATCATATTTGAGGGCTGTGCTTTATTGTTGGTAGGCACACACACACACACACACAGAGAGAGAGAGAGAGCAGACAGAGCAGTTCAAGAGTAGGACCATTACTCAAAAACGTAGCAATTCTGCCTTGCTGACTAACCTCAGAGATACTTTAATTTGGACTATACTTGAAGCAGATGGCAGAATATCATACTCTAAGTAGCCCTTTTAATGCTAAGATTCTATGTGCCAGAAAGATACAATCATATTAATAACATTTAAGTAATCATATTAATATTAATGAAATGTTAATATAAACAAAATATAGTTTATTTTTTCTCCCGTCTCATTCAGTATATGTTTAGAGATCAAATTGTATATCTCAATTTAATATGAGAAGTGCAAGAAAGGAGGGAAAAAACTAAAAGAAAAATAGATAAAGAAGTAGTTTCTGGTCTTCTTTACAGATATTATAAATACAATTATAAATTTATCTTTTACTCTATGGGTACAGAACAACTTTCTTCTCTTTATTATCTAGTCTGTCTAATTATCAAAACCATTAGTTCATTTTTTGATGTTTGACATGAAAAGTCCATAAGGAATTTTCAGTCAGCAATAAACATACATATGACATTTTCTCTGATCAAATAAGTCAATTAAGTCATATTGGCAAGTCCCATCATCTTCACTAACCATTCCCCTATTGTGCATAATGCCAAATTCACCCAGAAACTCTTATGCATAAACATAATACATAAGTAAAGTAACATCTCATGCATTGAATCAAACTGAGTTTTCGGGAAACCCTCAAGTAGTCTGGTTTGAGTTAAGAAAACCCCTTTTCCTAATTTAGGGAAGATGTTGCTTGTAAGTGCAGACAGTGCTGAATTAAATGTAGCTGAGATGAACTTCTCATTTTTGGGTATCTCTAAAATGGTACCCAGGGGTGGATTCTACTGACCTTTACTACCGGTTTGTATTGTGCCTGCGCACGCGCGCTCGCTCAGCTTGAGCGCGCTCTTCTGCGCATGCGCAGAAGAGTTTTGATGATGTTTGGGTCAGTGGGCGGAGCCTCCCATCAGTTTTATTACCGGTTCTATCGAACCGGTCCGAACCAGGGGCAACACACCACTGATGGTACCCATAAAGAAGCTAATGGACTCAGGTGCTTAATTTATACTGACAGTTTCCAGAAGAGGTTTATGAAGTTTCCTGAGAATATGGTGGTTGCCTATTGCAGTAGAAATGTGAATTGCACCAGAGTGGACTCTGCCTTCTCACAATTTAATGCAGCTCCTTGATTCTCTGAGGGACTTAGAAAGATGCCTCTGTGAGAGGAGATACTAAAGTTGCAGGTGGAGGAAGACCCATTTCAAATCCAACCATTTCAAATCCAACTGGTCACTGGTAAGACCTCATATTAGAGCCTATGCAGTGGTGATGCAGGAGGTGAGAATGAAGTATTTGTCACTCTTGTCATATTTACCGTGTTTCCCTAAAACAAAGACATCCCCTGATAATAAGCCCAATTGGGCTTTTGAGTGCATATGCTCAAAAGAAGCCCCCCTGAAAATAAGCTTCTCCTGAAAATAAGCCATCCCTGAAAATAAGCCCTCCTCAAAAATATTTAAACGTATGCGCAGTCGGTCCCCACCATTTCCTCTAGTTAGGGTTAGGGAGACAGAGCTGGAAATCAGGTAAGATGGCAAGAGGTGTCTTGCTCCACATGCCCCAAAATAACAAGACCTCCACAAAAACAAGGCCAAGCACTTATTTCGGGGTTCAAAAAAATATAAGACAGGGTCTTATTTTTGGGGAAACACAGTATTGAGTGCCAACCAACAGCCCACTTTAACACCACCGACTCCTTCCTTGGGAAGGAGGTTTACTAAGAACAACCTGATTGGCCACTGTAAGAATTCTCATAACATTTAGCAGATAAAATGCCTTGATCCAAACCACTGTGAGTTCTAGTTCTAGCCAATGGAGTTGATTAGGGCTTCATCTCGTGAAATTATTTGGGAAATCCTGAAAAAGGAGATGGGGGTGTCTGTATTGTCAGCTTTGCTGAATCGACGTCCCTCATGGCTGATTAAGGCTTCTGTGAGGTGATGAGGAATTGAATCTGGGCAATTTTCAACACCCGTTTGCATGAGGGTATAGATTTCTCTTAAGAGCCATCCCTTGTTCCAACTACATTCAGTCTTCATTTAGGGACTGCCTTATTTAATGACTCTTCACAGTTATCACAGCAATGAAAAAATAACTTTGCAATCATTCATGACCTTTGCAGGTCTATAAAACTAAGGAAAGCTGAAGTAAGATTGTAAAATCATGATGTTTTAACTTGATACTGCTTCACTCAAAATTGAGTGATCACTCACTCAGTACCATGATCACTGAATGAGAACTACCTATATTTTGGACAACTTTGTTGGTGAAATGACAACTTTGTTGGTGAAATGTTACCGGTTCGCATCGGTTTGGGAGAACCGGTAGCGATAAAAACTACCGGTTCGGGAAAACTGTTAGTAAAAAAAAGTATTTCCGATGATCAGCTATGCCGCGCGATTTAAAATCAGTAGAAAGCAGGAAATCCTGCTTTCTAGTGAATCTAAATCGCGTGGCACAGCTGATCCCCCCTCACTGTTCTACTTACCCCCCCAAGCCTCCTTTTGGTGCACACTGCGCATGCGCCTGCAGCATGCATTTGGCATGCACTGCATATGCACATGCATGCAGCATTCATTTGGCGCGCACAGCGTATGTGTGCATGCAGTGTATGTTTGGTGTGCACAGCACATGCACATTCATGCAGCATGTGGTTGGCACACACAGTGCATGTGTGTGCATGAAGCGCACATTTGGTGTACACAATGCATGCATGCATACAGTGCGCATTTGGCACACAGCGCAAACCGATAGCAAACCGGTTCAGATTTCATCACTGCTTTAGACCTGTTGCTAGACATCCCTTTTGGAGAATAGGGTAGTGAAAGTGGTAGTGCCCCAACTTCAGAGGACCAGAGATTGTCAGTATTACATGAAGTTCAGCACGGAAACAGCATGATTAAGCTTTGATGTTTGGCAAAATCAGGACCAGAGAATGCAATCTTCCTCAGTGAAGAAGAATGTCATTTATCAGCGGAATAATTTGAGGTTAAGAAATTTTCCTTTTTCTGACACTGATCTTTTAAACTTTCAAGGATTTCCACATTGGAAGTTTATTTTATTTTAATTACTATATTCTTAGTGCCATAGAAAATTAATTCACATTATACATCTGTAACCTATTACTGAGCATACTGGTAAGCAATTTCACCACAATGTTTTGTCTTGAACTATTTTTATATTACCTACTTAGTCCCTTTCCAGATATATAACATTCAGGTGTACATTCAACCAGAATTCTGATAATCCCTAACCAGAATATGGGAGATAAATCCAATACATCTGAGATAATATATTCGATTAATTCTTTAGACACTACTTCACAATATTTTCCTTGCCACAATAGCAAACAAGCAATTCAAATATTTTGAGATACCATTTTCTTTTACACTACAATATATAATTGTATAAATACAAGCAAAAAGCAGACACATAAATTCATTCCCACCTTATTAAAAACCTGTACACTTTAAAGAGATTAATTTCACAAACATTCAAAAGAACAAGAATATTTAAAGCAAATAGGGACAATTTGGTTACCAGATGCGATCACGTGCTTGCGGATAATAAAATAAACTGGAAACAGATATAAGAACATCTCTTTGAACAAAACTAAGAAGCCATTTTGTTTCATACCAAAATGCTACAATTTTGCACACTTGGCGTAGTTGTGCATACATAATAAATTGCATTTCCAATTGTTGGCAAAGCACATTTAAACAATACCAAGTCGAGCTGATACAATAAAATCATGTTATAGAATACCCACAGCAAATTGACCACTTTCAAAATGGTCCAATTTTAGGGTATCATTTTCATTTATTGATATCCTGGTTTTGCACACGTATGTTCCAAAAATGGTAAGATGAATAGCAATCCATCATGATCATTGCATTTGGGAACCATTCTCATTCCCATTTCATTTGGTAGATGCTGTGCACAATTTTCTCTGCCAATGGACTCCTTAGGTCTCAGAAATAGGATATTAGATTCAGGTCTCACCATATAAAGAGAGGTAACTCTCCCTTGCCCTAGGTCAAGGCTGGCTCACGGGCCCAACGTGTCAGGTGCTGGCCCCGCCCAGTTTAGGGAAGAGGAAAAAAGTACCAATACATCATGTGATGCCACACTGACTATATGAGTTTGATACCCCTGCCCTAGGTTATAGGTCCAAATCTAATGGGCTTAAATTACAAGATATTTTGTTCGTATACTAAGACAAATTTCTTGTTGTTTCAAGAGTAGAATTAATTACAATCAGTGGAGATTTTCCAGCAGAAATTGGCCATTCACAAGTTAGGGCTGATGAAAATTTGAATTTCCTGTTTCAGATAGGAAGTTGGACCAGGTAAACCGTAAGGCCTGTTCCAACTTTCTGATTCTATCCATGACACTGATCCCTTCACATATTGAAGCATTATAAGCAGTGATGGGTTTCAAAAATTCTTCTTCAGTCTTCTACATGTGTTTTGAGTGAGGCATCTGACTGTGTGATGGATTGTGTCGGTTCCATTGATTTATTGATGTATCTTTGATTTGAGGACCATGGCTTCCAGGAATTCTTTAGCCCTTCTGCCCTTTCATGGTAAAATATTTCTGTGTTTGCCTAGTTGAATGTGTGGTTCATTCTGAGCATATGGGTGGCTATCAGTGGTGGGTTTCAATTTTTTTTACTACCGGTTCTGTGGGTGTGGCTTGGTGGACGTGGCTTGGTGGGCATGGCAGAGGAAGGATACTATAAACTCTCCATTCCCTCCCCAATCCAGGGGAAGGTTAGTGCAAAATTCCCATTTCCTACCAATCAGCTGGGATTTGCGAGGCAGAGAATAGATGGGGGTGGGGCCTGTCACAGTTTTTAACTACCAGTTCTCCGAACTACTCAAAATTTCGGCTATCGGTTCTCCAGAACTGGTCAGAACCTGCTGAAACCCACCTCTGATTATAAAACATCTGTTATCCTGTGATCAGTTCAGTAATATGTCTGCATTTCAGATCTCAAATACATAGTGGTAATGTCAGCTGTAAATTTAAGTGTACAAATATCAGTTTTGAATAGTCTTCTATACCAAACCTTAAAATATCATGAAAAGGATTCTAATTCAACTCATATTGTAATCCATGCTGGGTTAACTTTTCTATTTCTTGACAACTTAAAATTGTTTTGATTTTAACGTACAGGGAAATTAGGACATAGTGCATATTGAGTTGGAAACATGATATTTCAATTAAATGGGAATTATTACCCAGTCAGTGTCTGTCTTCATATCCTTCTTGCTTCTTCATGTCCAGCTTGCCGCAGCAAAATTTTGAGATATGTGTCTTCCTGATGTTACCTGTGTCTAACTTGCTGTCTAGAAAGCCTTTAGTTTTAACTGACTGTGGAAGTCGCGTTTTCTTTATCCTTTTGATGTAAAACGTGCCATTCAGACAATCTAGGACACTTTGGATATGAGTTCAGGATGGTCAAGATTTCCCATGTTCTACTCAATGTGTAAAGCCCTCTCTCTGTCTAGGCATGAAACATAGTCCTGCATGATTATTTTACCGTTAGTGAGAAGAGTAATGGATACCTAGCTTCTGCAGCTCATTTCTTTTGGGAGAGGGTTGACATAATGCTCTGACCTACATCCAGAAGAAGGTGGTCAGTTTTCCAGATGGTTGGTGATGCTCAGGAGAAGGAGAAAGTAAGATAAAGAATTCAATAATCACTTCTCTGACAATAGTCTGTGTTATGTTCTACTAGGGCAAGAACACTTTAGAGTTGAATTCTGAAGCTGGGCTGGAGGAAACAATGCAATTGATGTTGACATATTCTCCTCACCTCCATTCAAGAAGTTGAGGAAAGAATGTTACAGTGCCATTTAATTTTACTGACAGACCAAGAATTGTAACATTGTGAAAAGGAGAATTTTCAGGACTTTAAACCACTTTCACCACTTTATTTCAGGACTGTCAAACTCCTGGCCCGTGGGCCAGATGGCCACGCCCATACCCGGTTTAGCAAAGGGGAAAAAGGTCCCAATACGTCATGTGATGCTGCCATGACGATGTGAGTTTGATACCCCTGCTTTATCTCCAGCCATATTTTCCACACTAGTTCAATTTAGTTCTCTAAATTGGAATAAATGAGAAGTAGGGTTTAGACAGCTTGCAACAAGATAAGAATTATTGTGATGTGGATGCTACATGTTTGTTAAATATTCCTTCAATATTTGTTAATATTGAAGGAATGTGGTCTTATGGATTTGGCCTGGATTGGAATTTCTTTCCTGGAATTGCTGTCTTCCATAGTGAGATGGTTCCAATTTTGCCAATGTGATTCATGTTCTTCAGCCTCAACTGGAAGTTGTGCAGTAAATAGTTACAGTGTCTTCATTCAACTGCAGATAATTACATATGCCTATAGGACCTGTGAGAAAATGATGTGGCTTGAGAGACTAAAATAGGGCCATACAAGCAAGCCACTCCCATATTTACACACTGCTTGTCATAAAGTGCAGTGCTGCACCAATGTTCTTAATGACTGAGCAATAATCACAAAAATATCACATCTAAAGTTATCTCATGAAAGTGACTGGGCAACTCACTCTAGAAAATATAGATAGGAAATGAATAGTAAGGATGCATGCATACATATCTGCAGTTTACCTCTAAGTTTCCACAGTACAGGAGCTTCAATAAGTATGAGCATATTGATATTTACCGCTTTGGATATTTTTAGATTAATAGACAAGATGATTCAGAAGTGCATCACTCTATGAAACTACTCTCCCAACTAAAAATTCTGGGAATTGGTTTCTTAAAACATCCAGTGGACATCAAGTTGGCGAAGGTTGTTCTGAGATCAAATAGAACAAAAGCCAAATGGAGTAAGAGATGCAGCTTCTTCCAACTTCACATCA
Source organism: Ahaetulla prasina (assembly GCF_028640845.1). NCBI lineage: Eukaryota > Metazoa > Chordata > Lepidosauria > Squamata > Colubridae > Ahaetulla > Ahaetulla prasina. Next base: position 27,377,906 of record NC_080541.1, read on the forward strand.
CCTGAAATGAGAAATTAAAGGATAAGTCACTTTAGAGACCACCATATAGTAAAGTTGATATAGCAGCAGCTCAAAGTCGTCTTCTGATATTAGCTTTCACAGTCTTGAAACCATACTATTCATTGGATGCTCCTGCTTGCAAGTAGCTGTGAAATACTATCATCTACTGCTAGGCAGACATTGCTTTTAAAAAAAAAAACCTTTCAGGAAAATTATGGAAAAAGTGACTTTTATCTATCCAAATACAGGTAAAATCCCCAAAGTTGTAGGAATTAAGACTAATCTATCTCACATTTTCAGACAGATTTTCTCTGCAAAAAATGTTGGTCATTTGCCTTATTCCCAGTGATTTTGATAATTTCTTTGGAACTGAGGTGATGTTTTGAAGTCTCTTGGGTGAAAAGTGTTATATTGATGTTATTTTTAATTGCACCTCTTCTTTCATATTTAGAATAGAATAACAGAGTTGGAAGAGACCTTGGAGATCTTCTAGTCCAACCCCCTGCTTAGGCAGGGAACCCTACACCACTTCAGACAAATGGTTATCCAACATCTTCTTAAAAACTTCCAGTGCTTGAGCATTCACAACTTCTGGAGGCAAGTTGTTCCACTGATTAATTGTTCTGTCAGGAAATTTCTCCTTAGTTCTAAGTTGCTTCTCTCCTTGATGAGTTTCCATCCATTGCTTCTTGTCCTGCCCTCAGGTGCTTTGGAGAATAGCTTGACTCCCTCTTCTTTGTGGCAACCCCTGAGATATTGGAACACTGCTATCATGTCTCCCCTAGTCTTTCTGTTCATTAAACTAGACAGACCCAGTTCCTGCAACCGTTCTTCCTATGTTTTAGCCTCCAGTCCCCTAATCATCTTTGTTCCTCTTCTCTTCACTCTGTCTCAGAATCTCCACATCTTTTTTTACATCGTGGTGACCAAAACTGGATGCAGTATGCCAAGTGTGGCCTTACCAAGGCATTAATTGATCATATATTAAATATTTAAATATTAATATTTCTAGATGTTTACACTTTCCAACCAGAAAAAGCCCAATAAGGGGATAACCCTTTGTCATGTTTTTCCTTAAGTTTTACAGCGAACTGTGAGAAATCAGAGAGGTTCCTTGACCTTGCAGAGAAAATTCTACATTGACAGCTTTGGAGCAACACATTTCACTTTTGATAATTTCACCCCAATACATCTTTACTTTTATTAAATTAGGACTGGGAGCAGAAATGCAAACAAATAGTTTTGTATAGGAGTAGTAGAGACAACTTTTCACACTTTGATATACTTAGCAGTAAAGGACACACACTTTACAAGCCTTCTATGTCCAAAGTTGTCCAACCATGCTAATGATCTCTTTTATGGCTATTGATTGAAATGTCACTAATTCAAGCTGTTATTCTGGTTCTTACCTCGGAGGTCACACAGTTATCATCAAAGGATACTTTTGTGGATGACAGGTAAGCCTCTGTAACCGTGATGTCCTCTAGTTCAGTGTTAAAATGTTCAGTTTCCTTAATGATGCTGTAGTTGAGGGCTACACTGTAGTTGGTAGGTTTCTCCAGCTGTTTCTGTTGGCACTTACAGAGTTTTTTGAAGGCTGCTCGGAATTTTTGGGACATGAGGTTATAAATAACAGGGTTGATGGCACTATTAAGGTAAATGCAAATCCTACAGAACAGCAGGAACCAATGTTCTTGGAAAGGTTGAGACAGGAAGGAGTTAATGACCACCAAGGTCCTGTAGGGCATCCACAAGAAGGCAAAAAGGACTACAACCACGGCCAGCATCTTTGTAACCTGTGGGAAGTGAATGGACATATCTGATGAGCAAAAGTAGAGTGACATAAACCTTTTCAATGATTTAATGCAGAGACAGAGAACATTTACTGTAGTTTATTGTACACAATTCTGTCAATATGACCATCATTATCCAGGGTGGGACAGATGGGAGTAAAGTCCTATAAAATAACAGAAAAACAAAGTTAGAAGGGACCCTAGGGATATTCTAGTCCAACACCCTGCTCAAGCAGGAGACTTTATACCTGTAATGGCGAACCTATGGCATGCATGCCACAGGTGGCACGCAGAGCTCTCTCTGCAGGCAGGCTAGCTGTCACCCGGCTCAGCTCTACCACGCATGCGTGCGCACCTCCCACCAGCCAGCAGATTTTCTGGTCTCTGGCACGGGGGTGGGGCGCATGCATGCACGGGGGCACAGGGCGCACAGGGGGACATTGCACTATGGGTGTGGGCACATGCACGTGCGCCCCCCTGCTCCCCCTGCTTTTGTCACGTGACAGCAAAAAAGGTTAGCCATCACTGCTCTATACCATTTCAGGCAAATGGTTTTCCAATCTCTTCTTAAAAACCTCTAGTGATGGAGTCAGCCTATTGCCCCCAATAATTTGGGTCCTCATTTTAACCACCTCGGAGGGATGGAAGGCTGAGTCAACCTTGAGCCTGGTGAGATTTGAACTGCCAAATTGCAGGCAGCTGGCAGTCAGCAGAAGTAGCCTGCAGTATTGCACTCTAACCACTGTGCCACCTTTTTTTTTTTAATTTGAATTTATATCCCGCCCTTCTCCGAAGACTCAGGGCGGCTTACACTGTGTTAAGCAATAGTCTTCCTCCATTTGTATATTATATACAAAGTCAACTTTTATTGCCCCCAACAATCTGGGTCCTCATTTTACCTACCTTATAAAGGATGGAAGGCTGAGTCAACCTTGGGCCTGGTGGGACTTGAACTTGCAGTAATTGCAAGCAGCTGTGTTAATAACAGACAGACTTAGTCTGCTGAGCCACCAGAGGCCCCTTAAATATTGGAACATTGCTATCATGTTATTTAGGCACTCAGGAACCCATACAGATCTTTCAGTGTAAGTGTCAGGTGATCTCTGTTCTTAAGAGCCATGGTGGCATATTTTATTCAAGTGCAATTTCTGGATGCTTTTTAAGAAAGTGTTATGTAAAATATGTCAAAATTGTCACCTGCTAAAGAAGAAGTTGGTGCAGTACTAATGCTAATGTGATCCTTAACACAGCTACCATCAGCAAATCCAATGACACCTAGGGATTCTAAACCATGATACAGGGGCTTTGAGGGGAATGCAGCCCCATCTAGATCAGGGGTCTCTAACCTTGGCAACTTTAAGCCTGGAGGACTTCAATTCCCAGAATTCCCCAGCCAGCTTTGCTGGCTGGGGAATTCTGGGAGTTGAAGTCCTCCAGTCCTAAAGCTGCCAAGGTTGGAGACCCCTGATCTAGAGCATTGTCACCTCAGTCCCTGAGTTCCCTTGCTCTTTACCAACAACTCAACTGTTATCTGGATTTAATTTCAGTGTATTATCTCTCATCCAGTCCATAACAGAGAATAATTTTCAGAACTACTGGGTGCTTCTTTGGATGGTAGCGCTGGTGGGATTCAAATTGTTTTACTCCCAGTTCTGTGGACGTGGCTTGGTGGGGGTCATGTGACTGAGTGGGCATGGCCAAGTCGACGTCACTCACGGCAAAGCAGGGTGGGCGGGCAGGCTAGTGGCAAGCGGGCAATCGAGTGGGTGGAGTCGGGGCCAGCCAGAGATGGTATTTGCCGGTTCAGCAAACCAGTTAAAATTTCCGCTACCAGTTTGCCTGAACAGGTCCGAACTGGATGAATACCACCTCTGGTATGGTAGCATATCAATGTCTTCCCATTACAAAGTAATGAATACCATCAGTGGGGTTTTGTTTTGATTGGTGTTTAACACAATAGGGGACAAGATAGAATCTTGTGACATATCATGGATCAGCAGGAGCTGAGATGGTTGAGATGGACTTAAGAGATTCTTTAAGTTTTTATCTTTTCACAGTGAAGTCACACTTGAGATAAGTGTTAAACAATCCTCCCCTTTTCAAAAACATAGTTCTCCTCAACCACTTTTGAAATGTGGATTTTTAATGATCTTAATGAGTATCAATATTTAACCAGGAGAATAATAGTATTGCCTTCATTTCTAGAACAAGTAATGAATACCTTTTTCAAAAAGCACAGAGTCCTCCTGCTTTTGGTTCACAGGGGTACTTTATGAACCAAATCCTGGTCATCTGCAGTGACTCAGACTTAAAAAAAAGAAAGAAGAAAATGCCAATAGCTATAATTGCATATGGAATTTACTTTTGCACAGTTGAGACTCAGGTTTCACCAGTCAGGTGGCACCAACCAATTTTAAGCAATTTATCCATCTTCGTGTTGACAGTAGCTCCTCTGCTGAAGAAGTCAGAGAATAAGTGAAAATTGTTTAATCACATGGGGAGCTCAGTGATCCTTCATTCTATTGTATTTAATTAAGAGTGGTCCATTTCATCTGGAAATAAGGACTAACCATTAATATAAAAGCATTGTGAGGCGCTGTTAATGCTATGACAATGAAATAATGACAGAGAGGATGAAGGGGGAATCTATCTAGTCTATAGAAATAAATGCTCCAAGTATTTAACATAAATCAAGGATGCACAATTTTTTTTGTGGGGGGGAGGAGTGCAAGGGCCACCCAAGATGTAGGCAGATTGAAGACAGAAACAAAATTGATTTATACAATTCCAATTTCAGTTTGAATAATGCAATATCATGTCTGCAATATGATGACGTGTAGGGTAAAATTTCTCTTTCTGTTGCTGTAAAGAGGTGGTAGGAGATGATATGAATGCTGATGAGCTGGCTGGAGTACAAAGGATGTGAGGACCTGTTTAAATCCAGATGGCCTTGCCTTCATTGTTTGATATGAATGACTAAAGCAGCTGGATGAAGATGAAGCTGGACTAATGCCAGAAGTGAGAGATTCCACTTATGGCTGTATGACTGTAACTTTGTTGCTTGTATCCTTACAATTTATATTGATATTGATTGCTTATTTCTACCCTATGACTATCATTAAATTCTGAATTTAATTCTGAATTCTTAGAATTCTGAATGAACATATCTTTTCTTTTATGTATATTGAGAGCATATGCACCAAGACAAATTCCTTGTGTGTCCAATCACACTTGGCCAATAAAAAAATCCTGTTCTGTTCTGTTCTGTCCTGTCCTGTCCTCTCCTCTCCTCTCCTCTTCTATTCTCTTCTCTTCTATTCTAAAAGAGTCTCTTCCATAGTGAGATCGGCAGCCTATGAGTTTAACAAATAAATAAAGATACATGCTCAGCATTACAAGACAAGATAGAAAGACCTGCCCATGGATGAGAGATCAAATGAAAGTGTACGATATCATCAAGAGAGTAAAAAAATTGAAATGGGAAAGGGCTGGTCCCATAGCAAGAAGAACTGATGGCAGGTGGATCAAGGCAATCATAGAATGGATCCCACTTGATCAAAAGCTTCCACGAAAGAGACCTAAAACAAGATGGACTGATGACATCAGGCAAGTATGACAGGTCCAATTGGCAAAAAAAAAAAGAGAGAGAGAGAGAGAGATTGGGACCATATTGGTTGGAAACATGTGGAAAAGGCCTTCATCTTGCAGTGGATAGATAGATAATGGCTAAAATGAAATAATAGGGTAAAAGCCTGGTGAGAAAACCGAACTAGGGGAAAAATTGTGATTGCTGTGCATCCGGCAGGAAGAATCTGTTCTTTGTTTTGGTTTCAGAAGTAAACCAGCCTACAATGAAGAAGAAACTGGAATGGTGGAAGCATCCTATTAGACCAGGGGTCTCCAACCTTGGTAACTTTATGACTTGTGGACTTCAACTCCAAGAATACCTCAGCAAGCATGTCTCAATTATTCAATTTGGGACATATGGTATAATTGGTTAGATAACAGATGCAAAGATTAGAAAATTAATGATGAAAGACTATCAACGAACCAGAAATAAATACAAGTATAACGACAGATAGAAAAATACCTACTGTAAACAATATTATGGCCAGAATGTACAAAAGTGTAAATTGAAACATATAGAACGATAAATTTATAGAAACTATGTTAGAATCATGGAAACAATAGATATAAATATGATATTGTATGAATAAGAGTTAAATGGTCAAAACTAGGAGGTATAATATTATATATATTGTAAAAAACCTGCTGATACAACCAATATATCAAAGTTTTGAAGTTGAAACTGTGACACAAAATGAAGAAAAATATACAATAAAAATATTTAAAAGAAAAAAAGAAAAAAAAATTCCCTGAGGATGAGCTCCAGCACAAGTCTGAAAGTTTAGAAGAACAGACCTCTGGTCCTGGTGGCCAAGTCAGACTGGATCTTGCAACATTATCCTGGGACATGTATATTTGTCTTCGTTCACTAATATCCTTGTTTTAGGTCTTTCTACTAGGAAGTGCCTAAACCATTATTCACACTGATTTTAATACGTCTGGTTCCTTCCTTCTCTTCCTTTGCATGGCAGAGTATAAATTACTCTTAATAAAGGAAATTGAAAACAACATGAAGTGTTTTGAACCCATCTGTTTTAACTGACATTCTAAATGATGATACCATCTACGCAGGTCTGCAGCTTCATTAAAAGCTCTCTGTTATTCAATTATCAAAAGAGCTTTTTGTCAAGAAAACATTTTGTTAGGGTCCTTGTTGAGAAAACTCTTAATTGTTTAATTTAGGTCTGATGCTTGAAAAGAAGGGTCTTTTTATAATTATCTTTTTGTATTCTTGTTAAGGGACCTTTTTTATATTATAACCATTTTTAATCTTTCAAACTATTCCAATGAGCATATTACTAATTAGCTAAGTGCTATAATTGCTACTCTGAATTATGGTTTCTAAGAGAGAGAAAAAAGCTTAATCCCAGTGGTGAAATCCAATTTTTTTTACTACTGGTTCTGTGGGTGTGGCTTGGTGGGTGTGACTTGGTGGGCGTGGCAGGGGAAGGATATTGCAAAATCTCCATTCCCATCCCACTCAGGGGCCAGCCAGAGGTGGCATTTGCTGGTTTTCCGAACTACTCAACATTTCTGCTACAGGTTCTCCAGAACCTACAAGAACCTGCTGGATTTCACCCCTGCTTAGTCCTCTTTACTAATGAAACAATCTAGCAGAAGACAATGACTCTGCTGATTGAAGAACGTTCTTATTTAGATTGGCCACTTCTATGGACTTTACATTATAAACTATACACAGTTGGGATTTAAAAGAATTCTGGGTAAGTATCTCAATTTATCAGGAAGATCCTTGAAATTTTACAATGTATGGTTTGTTTTTAACTATTGTGGAAAGAATTCAGACCAATGGTGCTACTGGTAGGCAGCTTCTGGTCTGATGGTTCCCATACTCTGCTGGAATAAATCAATGTCCATCCCAACCAGATGTTTTATGGCTGGAAGTAGGCACAACTTTCCCCAAGGTTGTCTGCAGGATGTAGTGAAAACAGTCAAGATGCATTCACAATAGTATGATCATAGGGTTGGAAGGGACCTCAAAGGTCTTCTAGTCCAACTCCCTGCTCAAGATAGGAGCCTTATATCATCCCAGTCAAATGGTTGTTCAGTCTATTCTTGAAAACTTCCAGTGATGGTGCACCCACAACTCCAAGAATCAAACTATTCTATTGATTAATTGCTCTCAGTGTCAGAAAATTTCCCCTTACTTCTAAGTTATATCTCTCTTTGACAAGCTTTTACCCATTATTTCTTGTCCTGCCCTCTGGTGCCTCAGAGAATAAGTCAGTCCCTCCTTCCTTGTGACAGCCCCTCAAGGACTGGAAGACAGCTGTCATGTACAGCTGTCTATACTTATGCACTTGTTTTTCCCGCTCATGTGCAGGATCTTCTTTTTCTGATGACTGAACTGCCTCTTGCTGGATAGGGCCAGGGTGGGCTGCTATGGGTTCACCCAGGTTTGGGAGAACCTGTAGCTAACGGAATGGCCTCCAAATCCCACCCCTGGCTGTAACTGCCCACCCCACCCCGCCCATCTCAGGAATCTTCGTGCAGCCTGTTTCGTATGCAAGGTAAGTGCAGGGCCCGTGTGGAGGCTCGGGGAAAAGGGAAAACAAGCCACCCGGAAGTTCCGGAAGGCCGGAAATGGAGCTTGGGGGAGGCAGTTTTCGCCCTTCCAGAGGCTCAAGGAAAGCCTTTGGAGCCTGGGGAAGGCAAAAATGCCCCTCCCCGCACCTTGGTGTAGGAGGCTGACAAGGCCACACACTCCTGCCCACACCCACCCAGCAACCGGGCAGAGAACCCATTGCTGAAATTTTTGAAGCCTATCCCTGGATAGGGCCCAATGCTCAAGTCTGTCAAGATCTTTCTGGAGCTTGAGCCTATCTTCTAAAGTATTGGCTATCCACAGAATAATAATAATAATAATAATAATAATAATAATAATAATAATAATAATAATAATAATAATAATAATAATAATAGTAATAGTAATAATAGTAATAATAATAGAGTTGGAAGGGACCTTGGAGGTCTTCTAGTCCAATCCCCTGCCCGGGCAGGAAACCCTACACCATTTCAGACAAATGGTTATCCAACATTTTCTTAAAAACTTCCAGTATTGAAGCATTCACAACTTCTGCAGGCAAGTTGTTCCACTGATTAATTGTTCTAACAATCAGGAAATTTCTCCTTAGTTCTAGGTTGCTTTTCTCCTTGATTAGTTTCCACCCATTGCTTCTTGTCCTACCCTCAGGTGCTTTGGAGAATAGTTTGACTGCCTCTTCTTTGTGGCAACCTCTGAGCTTGGTGTCGTCTACAAATTTTGAATCCTAAACATGTGTACTTTAGCTCCCAGAATGCTTAACCAAGAACGGGCTATAATGGAGTTTACTGGGACTTCACATAGTCCACATAGGAGAAGGGTAGCCTGCTTGAGAATGCTGACTTTCAGCAATGTAAGGCATCTTTTTGAAGGACAAACTCAGCTGTTCCTCTGTTGAGCAAAACAGACCCAGCAGCAGGAGAGATCCAAAAACAGAAAGGCAAAATGTTTTTTTCAGAAAAACAACAATCTTTTAATGGGGGCAACCATGCCAGAAATGATCCTTTTCATTTGCATTCTGTATCTACTCTTTTCTCACAGAATAGATGTGGAATGAAAAGAATCTGTTGGATAGAAAAAGAGAAGACAGAACCAAATGGCTGGGATAGGAAATCACATGGGGGGGTGGGGGGACAGGGGACTAGGCTGCCTTACTGCAGATTTAAACAGGATCATTACATGCGGTAACAAATTAACCCTTGAATATTAATAATCACTTTTCAGGACAGCAATACAAAGCATGATATTTTCTTGGCCTGCAGTGTGTTAAAGGAGTTCTATCATTATTATTTTTTTTATTATTATTATTATTATTATTATTATTATTATTATTATTATTATTATTATTATTATTATTATTATTATTATTATTTCCAAAAAGAGGGCTTGAATGTTTTAGAGGAAATTGATTGCGGCCACTTCAGGTGAACATAAGGCTTCCTGTGTTCTCTCTACAGCTGACATGCAGAAAAACACACGTACCCAGGATATGTGATATGCAATTATATGGATACTGATACTGGGGGGGGAAAACAGGCATTTCAGGTGCTTCCGAGGGACTTAAATGCCCTTTAGTTTTAATACCACTTTTCCAGTGCTGAACCAATTGGTTGTAACACCCACGTCAAGGGGATGTATTTTGTCTTCATTTCAAATTTGAGTGACTATGGAGATTCTCAGTCATCCAGGATAGTCATGGTTGCTACAAAAGGTGCTTTTTTAAAAATTGTCTCCAAGGAGTATAAATCCTACCATTCCCCACCATCCAGTCAGAGCTGAAGAAGCTTCTTGGATGAGGAGTGAAAAACAAGAAAGGCCAGTTGCCTCTTGAAAAAAAAAAGCATCTTTTGGATTTCAGACTTAGTTGTGTTCTGCTCTTGGGTCAAAGGCAGAGCCTTTAGGTCTCCACCTTGTTTTTCCTTCTTCTCTTCTTTGCGTTTTGAATTCTGGAGTAGCAATTCCACACTGTAAATCTAATGAGAAATGCTGAATAGCCATTAGTCTATGTGATGGGACACACAAGGAATTTGTCTTGGTGCCTATGCTCTCAGTGTACATAAAAGAAAAGATACGTTCATCAAGAATCATAAGGTATAACACTTTATGGTAGTAATCATAATAAGCAATCAGGAAACAATATCAATATAAATTGTAAGGATACAAGCAACAAAGTTACAGTCATACAGCCCCAAGTGGAAGGAAATGGGTGATGGAAATGATGAGATTAATAGTAGTGCAGACTTAGTAAATAGTTTGACAGTGTTGAGGGAATTATTTGTTTAGCAGAGTGATGGCGTTCGGGAAAAACTGTTCTTGTGTCTAGTTCATTCAAACAGCCACATCTGGTAACTAGATGTAATAAAATTCTTGTTTCAAGGTAACTAGGGTTCTCTTTCTTCCTTGGACACTGTTTCATATCAATTAAAAAAGGTATAATAGTTTATATATCATTTCAAATTCAGAAGAAGAAGAGAATGAAAGAAAGTTTGACCACGTGTCCATAGTGTGTTCTTCTAGCCAGACAGTTTGGGTTTTTTTGTTGTTGTTGCTTTGTTTTGCTAAAAACCTGGAACAGAATTTTGGGAAAATAAATACAAACATTATTAATGTTTGTAGTAGAACCTACTGGCAATATCAATTGGAACAGATTGGACACATTTGGCTATCTGGAGTTATGCTGGAGGACTCCAGACTAATGTAATCTTAATTATATGATGCAAGGCATTTGGCACAGACTCCCCCCCCCAAAAAAAAAGGACAATACATCTTCAGGGGAAAAAAAACTAAGGTAAAAAGGAATAGTTCCGTAGGAATGCCATTACGAAAGGAATTAAGACTGCTTTCTCACAATGCAAAACTATATATTTTGAAAAGGATACCATTGACTTCAAAAGCTGTAATGAAATTACAGAAAGAAAGAGCTTTCTTTCCTGGCAGGAGACATGCTTGAACTCATCTAGGTTCAAGTTGGGTAATGAAGAGAGGCACCTGAAAGAAATTGCTCTTAGCTCTATGTGAAAAGAATGAAGTAATGAATTGGCAAACAACAGCAAAACACAGCTTGTCTCATGGATCCACCACTGGACCTCTCTCCGGAAGTGAGTTCAGAGGAGGGGGGTGAGTTTAAGTTGGCAGAGGAAAGCGCCGAGCCAAGTGTTGGTCAGGATCGGGGCTCAGAGAGTACTGGCCTGACAGAGCAGCCTCAGCTCAGTCAATTGGATGAGTGACAGGCTGAGCAAGGAGAGCCATAGCTGCAGCATGTTGGCCAGGAAGCTGCCACTCATTAGCAATGAGGAAGAGGTGGAGTCCACACCTCCTCCTGATCCAATGACATAGAGCAGAGAGCAGCAGGCACAATGCCTGCTAGACTATTACACAAGGAGGCAACCTTGACTCTCATGAAGGACTGCACCGATGTTGCCTACTTAATCCAACCCTGAGGACTTAAGCATTGCTGGAGCAATGTGCCCAGTTCTGTGCCTCACATGCCCATGCCATGTATCCTGATCCATTTGACACACAGACTGCTTTCCTGGACTTCACAGGTCCCATTGGATTTGGTTATCCAGTGACTCATGCCGTACTGAGTGCAATGGAGGTACTATCTGAGGACCTGTTTAGGGGGGTTGAATAATCACCTGTAGAACTCTTGCCATATGTGTGGGTGGGGAAGGGGAGGAAGCGGGGCAGCACAGCTTGGACTGAAAGCAAACATCCCTGGTGTCCGTCAAATATTGGGAAGTACAACTTCTGGGAATTCCCAGCTAGCAAACGTATCATGTTTTTCATCTGAGAAACATACCTGGAGCTATTTCAGGTATCCTTATAATAACTCTATAAGATCAAATCTTGCAATTTGTCTAAATTGGTGAAGGAGGGGCAGCTCATGTCTAATAAACTACACGTAATCCTTGCATCACTATTTTAGATATTCTATTTTCGAACCATTGGAGTCCTCCTCTATTTTACAGTTAACATTTGGTGGCCTCCTATCAGGTTTAGGGAGGAATAAGAATAGAATGTCATTGCAATGTTTCATAAAGTTGAACATCCTTACTTAACAAAGTTGTGCAAAAGGAGCTTTATCCATTCCTATAAAAACAGCTCCATCTTCTTGACACTATCTATCAGTGGTGGGTTGCCCCCGGTTCGGACCGGTTCTATAGAACCGGTAGTAAAACTGGCAGGAGGCCCCACCCACTGACCCAAACATCATCAAAACTCTTCTGCACATGTGCAGAAGAGAGTGTGTGCGCACTCACTCTGCTTGCCCGCACAGGCACAATACAAACCAGTAGTAAAGGTAAGTAGAACCCACCCCTGCTATCTATCCATGGCCACATCCTCACCTAACCCACTGCAACCCTTAGCACCGAACAAAAAGAATTGCAGCCTTCAGCCTGTTGCAAATTGCCCAGTAACTGCATAGACATCATATTAAAATCATAACGTTGGAAGGTATAGGTAGTCCTTGGCTTATGACCACAACTGAGCATCTCTCTGTTGCTAAGAAACATTTGCTAAGTGAATTTTATGAGGCCCATTTTATGACCTTTCTTGACACATTTGTTAGGTGAATCACTGCACTTGTTAATTAGTAACACAATTGTTAAATGATTGTCAACTGGGTTCCTCATTGACTTTGCTTGTCAGAAGTTTACAAAAGATAATCACATAACCCAGGACACTGCAACTGTAAATAAATATGAATCAGTTACCAAACATTTGAATTTTGATCACATAACCGCAGGGATGCTGTGATGGTCATAACTGTGAAAAATGGTCATCAATCACTTTTTTCAGAGCCATTGTAACTTTGAACAGACATTAAACAAACTGTTGTAAATCAAGGACTAACTATACTTCAAAGAATCATCTTGTTCTGCCCCTTCTAATATAGGAAATCTTCCACAGCATTGCTGCTGGGAACTATTTTGTCTTTAAAACCTTGAGAAATATAGAAACTTTGTCCAGGTTCTCAGCTCTCTTTCCTTTGCCATATAATCCCGAGTGTCTGCTAAGACTATCAGCATCAGAAATGTGCCTTCTTTAGCTTCAAGGGCAAAAAGATATTCTGTGGAATGCAGAGGTGTTCCTGGGGCATTTTTATGGAGCTGTTTAAAGCTGTTAGGACTTCTCTCAGCTCAGCTGTCATACTTTCCTGAAAAAAGACACATTGGGTTTAATGAGTTGCAGATAGTTGTTATAATTGTACCCCTGTGTGCTCCAGACCTTCTTTTGGATGCTTCAGAACATCAAACAACTCTTGTTAGATCATATGAAGGAGAATCAGAAAGAAGAACCAAACTCTCACATTAGTAGAGTTTTGAAGCGATATTGGGCTCTTTGAGTGTCACTCCTCAGCAGTTAACAATCAGTTGTAGAGTGCCACAAGGCACGGAGGCTTCATATAGACATCTCTGAAAGAATTGTATTTTCCATTCTTCAGTTCGCGAATTCCATAAATTAATCATGCATCTACCTAAGAAATATCTTATGTAGCTGTTCAGAAGCACCCAGCCTGGCAGGGAGGAGGGATCAAGTGCAGAGCTAGTCTTGAGTGACTATGTAACCACAAAAGGGCTAGGACTGACCTTCCCAAGTTCCTTGGAGCCTTATCTAATTGTTCCCAGGAATAGATTGCCAGACTTTATTATAGGTAGAACATAATAAATTAGTTACTTTGAACTCTGGATGTGTGTGTCTGACAGTGGTGGGTTTCAAATTTTTTACTACCAGTTCTGTGGGTGTGGCTTAGTGGGTGTGGCATGGCTTGGTGGGTGTGGCTTGGTGGGCATGTCATTTCCTCATTTCCTCCCCAATCCAGGGGAAGGTTTCTGCAAAATCCCCAAAATCTTGATCAGCTGGGACTTGGGAGGCAGAGAATAGATGGGGGTGGGGCCAGTCAGAATTTTTACTACTGGTTCTCTGAACTACTAAAAATTTCTGCTACCGGTTCTCCAGAACAGGTCAGAACCTGCTGAAACCCACCTCTGGTGTCTGATTGTTTGCACTGTGAGTAACTTAAATATGGAGCTAGTGAATCCTATTCGATCTGAGCCCTGTTTCTGAAAATAGAGGAAAAACATGCTTGGATAAGTACATTCAGTTCTATTATTGGCTACTGTATACCTTGTTTTGTCATTTTGGTTTCTCTGATGTGTATGTGTGTGTCTATGTCTATGTACATTTATCCAGGATTTATTGGGATAATGGTTTCCAAGATATATTGGGGAAATTATTATTATTATTATTATTATTAATTTGATTTTTATACCGCCCTTCTCCCGAAGGACTCAGGGCGGTGTACAGGCAAGATAAAACAATACAATATACAGATTAAAATACCATTTAAAAACTTATTTAAATTAGCCTGAAATTAAAATTTCCGTAAACTAAAAACCCTGTTTAAAAATTAATAAAATTTCACATTTAAAAAATCCAATTTAAGCCAGCCCCGCGCGGATAAAAAGATGTGTCTTCAGTTCGCGACGGAATGTCCGAAGGTCAGGTATTTGACGTAAACCCGGGGGAAGCTCGTTCCAGAGTGTGGGAGCCCCCACAGAGAAGGCCCTTCCTGGGGCCGCCAGCCGGCATTGTTTGGCGGACGGCACCCTGAGAAGTCCCTCTCTATGGGAGGCGTGCGGGTCGGTGGGAGGCGTATGGTAGCAGCAGGCGGTCCCGTAAGTACCCAGGTCCTAAGCCATGGGCGCTTTAAAGGTCATAACCAACACCTTAAAGTGCACTCGGAAGGCCACAGGCAGCCAGTGCAGTCTGCGCAGGAGCGGTGTTACATGGGAGCTACATGTAGCTCCCTCTATTACCCGCGCAGCTGCATTCTGAACTAACTGAAGCCTCCGCGTGCACTTCAAGGGAGCCCCATGTGAGAGCATTACAGTAATCCAAGCAGAGGTAACAAGCGCATGGTGACTGTGCATAAGGCATCCCGATCAAGGAAGGCGCAACTGCGAACCAGGCGAACCTGGTGGAAGGCCCTCCTGGAGACGGCCGTCAAGTGATCTTCAAACGACAGCCGATCATCCAGGAGGACACCTAAGTTGCGCACCCTATCCTTTGGGGCCAATAACTCGCCTCCGACAGCCAGCCGCGGCTGCAGCTGACTGAATCGGGATGCCGGCATCCACAGCCACTCCGTCTTGGAGGGATTAAGCTTGAGCCTGTTTCTCCCCATCCAGACCCGTACGGCTTCCAAACACTGGGACAGCACTTCAACAACTTCATTGGGGTGGCCCGGGGTGGAAAAGTACAGCTGGGTGTCATCAGCGTACTGCTGGTATCTCACCCCGAAACCACTGATGATCTCACCCAACGGCTTCATGTAGATGTTGAACAGCAGGGGCGAGAGAATTGACCCCTGAGGGACCCCACAAGTGAGGCACCTCACGGTCGACCTCTGCCCCCCTGTCAACACCGTCTGCGACCGGTCGGAGAGATAGGAGGAGAACCACCGATATACGGTGCCTCCCACTCCCAATCCCCCCAACCGGTGCAGCAAGATACCATGGTCGATGGTATCAAACGCCGCTGAGAGGTCTAATAGGACCAGGGCAGAGGAATAACCCCTGTCCCTAGCCCTCCAGAGATCATCCACCAATGCGACCAAAGCTGTCTCCGTGCTGTATCCGGGTCGGAAGCCGGACTGGAACGGGTCTAGATAGACATCTTCATCCAGGTATTGGGGTAGCTGTCGCGCCACGGCACTCTCTACAACCTTCGCGACAAAGCGAAGGTTGGAGACTGGACGATAATTACCCAAAATAGCTGGGTCCAGGGAGGGCTTCTTAAGGAGGGGTCTCACCACCGCCTCTTTCAAGGCGGCAGGGAAAACCCCTTCCAACAAAGAAGCGTTGATAATCCTCTGGAGCCAGCCTCGTGTCACCGCCTGAGTGGCCAGTGGCGTACATTGTACATGCATGTTTCCCTTAATAAAAATGTAGTGGTATATTTCGTTTGCCACTGTGATTCCACGAAACCTATCTATTTCGAAATGGAACTACCCTTTGATAGAAACTCTCTTCTACCAGTTTTTGTCTATCTCAGTGTTGATGTGGAAGGCAGAATTTGCAAAGGACTCATCTAATATCAGGCTAAGACAAAAGACCTTAATGTTTTCCCAAGTGTGCTCTGTAGATTTCGTGTAGCATGATAAACCATGAGACACCAAATACACCAAAGAAGGTCAGAAATAATAGCCACCAGAGGTGAGTTTCAGCAGGTTCTGACCAGTTCTGGAGAACCTGTAGTAGAAATTTTGAATAGTTCGGAGAACCGGTAGTAAAAATTTTGACTGGCCCCGTCTCTATCTGTTTTCTGCCTCCCAAGTCCCAGCTGATTGAGAGGAATTGGGGATTTTGCAGTATGCTTCCCCTGGAGCAGGGTGGGAATGGAGATTTTACAGTATCCTTTCCCTGCCATGCCCACCAAGCCATGCCACGTCTACCAAGCCATGCCACAGCCACCAAGTCACGTCCACAGAACCGGTAGTAAAAATTTTTGAAACCCACCACTGATAGCCACCTATATGCTCAGAATGAACCACATATTCAACTAGGCAAACACAGAAATAATTGACCATGAAAGGGCGGAAGAGTGTCCTGTTGCATCTATCTCCACCCACTATTCAACACTGGTGACAAAGGTGCGATCTGGAGGACAATAGAACACTAATGGCTGAACAAAGACTCCACATGGTAATCATCGGCCATTGAACTCAAAACCAACTGGCCAACACAAGATGTCTTCGATTATTCCACTTGCTCCTTTCAACCCCGTGGGAAAAGACCAGGATTCCACATGTTCCTGGAAGCAAATGACCTCCTGATCCTGTCTGAGCAGAAAAAGTGGGCTCTCTTGCTCACACACTGTGGAGCCATCATTTTTAAAATGGCCAAAGCCCTTTCATCACCGGCGGAGCTGAAAACCATGACCTGGCTGGCACTAGAGAGACTCCTAGGGGAACATTACGCTCCACAGGCATCATCACTCGTACCAGCGAGACCAGCGAGAAGGTGAGTCCATCAGAGAATTTGTCACTACCCTACGAGAGATCACAACCGCATGTGAGTTCTCCAATACGGACAAAGCCATGAAGGACTGTCTAGTGCTGGAGCTTCATGACCTAACACTACAAAACTGCCTGCTGGCAAAGCCCAGAATCACTTCTCATGAAGCCATGGAAGAAGTGACAGTGATGAAGGCTTCCCAAAAATCTGCAGGAGCAATGCGGAAAATGAATAAGCTGCCGCAGGTGAGGGAAGCTGCCACTGTCCGCTAAGAGGATGCAGAGACAGAATCTGAGGACTGAGATGAGGAAGAAGTCCACCAACTCCATTCGGACTGGAAAGGGAAATATTCAGAGAGGGAAAGAAAAGGGTTCTGATGTGCCAGATGCGAGGGTAACAACCCCAGGATGGAATGCAGGTTATGAGATGCCATCTGCCAGCGATGTGAGAGAAAAGGGCACATCGTAAGAGTCTGCAGGGCATCCCAACCCATTTCCTGCAAATCCAGACAATCCAACCCCCCATAGCATCCCAAGAGTTTTCAGATGAGTGGCCAAAAGAACCCATTTGGGAGAAGCCACCACAGAGGCAACAACAAATCCGAGAGAGGGAAAACGTACCAAGCAATAGTCATGGAGTGCAGGAAAAGCAAAGAAGATGGCAGCAACCATTTACATCAAAGGGAGACCATGTAAGATGGAGGTCAACTCAGGATCCTACCTTTCCTTGGTTTCCTGGCCGATGATCAAAAAGTTAGTACCGGATATCACAACCCGCAAACTCAAGCCATAGAGACTACCAAGGAAACTGAATTCCAGTGCTGGGAATTGGTTATTTCAATGTAACTTATAAACAATTCAAGGGACAGCTACCACTAACTATTGTAGACCGGGACCGACCTAGCCTGTTGGGTTTGGAATGGGTTGAACTCCTAGGTCTAGCCATGACGGGAATCAACCGAATCAAAGAAGACAACTGGGAAGACAACGTCCTGGTTGCCCCTGTCCAAATAAAGCCCAGGAGGGTTCCTTTTGCTCTACGGCCCAAAATAGATGAGCAACTGGATATACTCATCGCTCAAAGTGTTTTGGAGCCAACTGATCATGTCAAGTGGGAAACACCCATAGTCACCCCCATGAAGCCAAATGGGTCAGTGCGTTTGTGTGGAGACTATAAATGCACATTAAATAAAACCTTACAACAGAGCACATAACCTGTGCCTGTTGTACAACATCTATTACATTCCCTGGGCCGAGGAAAATGTTTCACAAAATTTGATCTGGACCAAGCATATCAACAGCTACCTACAGCTGACGGAACAGCAGAGGCCCAAACTATAGTCACGCATAGAGGAGCAGTCAAATGCCAACGATTGCAGTTTGGGGTGAGCATGGCCCAGGGACTGTTCCAGAGTTTCATAGAATGCCTCTTACAGGGTAGCAAAGGGGTAGTCCCATATTTTGACAATGTCCTTATATCAGCCATTAACAAGGATCAATTACAACAAAGACTGAGGACAGTATTAAGCCGTTTCCAGGAAGTGGGGTTAAAAGTAAAGAAGGATAAATGCCAACTGGCAGAGTTCCTAGGATATTTGATTGATAGTTCTGGAATACAGCCCCTCTGTTGGCAAGTTGAAAGTGATCTGAGCAGCCCCGACCCCTCTAATAAGATGGCTCTCCAAGCATTTCTGGGATTATTAAATTATTATAATATTTTCCTGCCACAGAAAGCAATGATTGCCGAACCTCTGCACCAGCTACTTAATAAAAAAGCAGAATGGACATGGGGATAAAAAGAAGCCAGCGCCTTTAACCAAATAAAAAGACTTTTAACATCAGACAGTGTACTTGTACAGTATAATGAAAATCTACCATTAAGATTGATGTGCGATGCTTTATCTTTCAACATAGGGGCCATACTAAGTCATTGCATGCTGAACAGAAGAGAAGCCCCCATTGCTATTTATTCCAAGACTCTATCAAAACCGGAAAGAAACTAACCAACTAGACAAGGAAGCGCTAGCTGCAGTTGCTGTAATCAAAAGATTCCACAAATACGTTTATAGCAGGAGGTTTGAACTTATAACAGGCCACAAGCCACTTCTGGGGATCATCATGGGAAACCAACCAACCCCGCATGTTTTATCACCAAGTATGATGAGATGGACAGAATTCCTTGCTGCATACAACTACCAGTTACACTACAGACCCGGCAATACAATTGATCAAGCTGATTCACTCAGCATATGCCCACTGCCAGAACCAATGGAAGACCCAGCTCCAGTGACAACCACTCTTCTGATAGAGACTCTCGCGAGCATGCTGATCATGGCAGCAGAGATCATGAGAGCTACCGCAAAAGACAGGACTTTGGCCCGTATTTTGAACTGGGTATGGAAGAGATGGCCAAAAGACACAGTAGCCAAAGAATTCAGGCCGTTTAAAACACACCAAATTGAACTATCAGGACTAAAGGGTTGTTTGTTGTGGGGGGATAGAGTAATCATACTGAAAATATTACAAAAGGACATCCTAGAGACACTACAAAAAGAGCATCCAGGGATAGTTAAAATGAAAGCACTAGCCAGAACTGCGTTTGATGGCCAAGGATGCGTAAGGAGATAGAAACATGGCCTGCCAAGAGTCACAGCCAACACCACACACTGCACCTACACATGACTAGGAAAGCCCTAAGGCACCGTGGTCATGTATACACATAGATTTCGCTGGGCCCTGCCAAGGAAACACATTTCTAATTACAGTGGATACTTACTCTAAATGGCTGGAGATTAACCTCATGACATCGACAATGACAGAACTGGTAATATGAGTATTGCGGAGACTGTTCACAACACATGGGCTGTCCAACATAGTAGTCTCAGTTAACAGACCCCAATTTACCATGAACCAATTCGAAATATTCCTGGCACGGAATAAGACATGCATTGTCCACATCTGGACAAATGGGCAGGTGGAACGGATGGTGAGAACAACAAAGGAGACACTAGCCAGAATGGGCCCCAGGGATATACAAGCAAAAATAGATAAACTGTTACGTATACAACAATACTTAATGGTTGCCATTGGGTCTGAATTCAGAGCGAGAAAAATAAATGTGCGTCAGTGGCTAAAGCCGCCGACAGCTCCCTGTAAAAAGAGCTGCCGCGGCTCAGCTACTCATTGCTGTACTGGAGCTGAAATAAACATTCTAAGCCTGTTGCAAGTGTCCTGTTGCATCTATCTCCATCCACTATTCAATAGCTTTCTTTTGACCTTCACCACTTGAATGCATAGATGAAGTGCCTATATACAGTCATTCAAGATGACTACATATTCCTAGTGGACAAGGTCAATGATCTACAGTTGACGCTGAAGAAATTCCCATATGCTTCTCTTCCATCTGACTATCAGCCTAAACAAGACTGAAGACCAAGCCCACAGAACTGAAAACTACTGCTGATGACACCCAACTCACAAATGTAAATAGCTTCAAATATTTGGGAAGCATCATCTCAAGCGATGAGACTTTGGCAAAGAAATCATCAAGGCTAGCCAGGTACTGGGGCAGTTGCATATTAGAGTGCTCCATCAACCTCCATCTTGACAAAGCTGAAAGTCTACAGAGCTGTGGCTGTCCCTTACCTCATCTATAGATTTGAGTCCTGGACTCTGTAAGTGAAAAGATATCCAACAATTGGAGAAATTTCACATTTCTCCAGTTACATGTACACTCTCTGCTCCATCCTTGGCATTTGTTGACAAAACCTAGGTATCTCCAACCTAGAAGTCTTGGATCACAGAGTCCACCAGCATTGAATCCTAGATGAAGAGCCCAGATGAAATGAGTTGGATCAGAATGAATGAGTACTGTAAGCCTCACCAGTTGCACTGTAGTGTATGGGAATCTAGGAAGAGACCTTGTGGTCAACCACATAACAACTACACAGATGCTGTGAAATAAACTGATGCCACTGTGACATTCAGCCAATGGAACTAGATGCTGCAACTGCTGACAAACCTACTGGCAAGCCCTGTGCTATGAAGTCTCTATTGCAGGGGTGAAATTCAGCCGGTTCTGACAAGTTCTGGAGCACCGGTAAAGGAAATTTTGAGTAGTTTGGAGAACCGGCAAATACCACCTCTGGCTGGCCCCAGAGTAGGGAGGGAATGGAGATTTTGCAGTATCCTTCCGCTGGAGTGGGGTGAGAATGGAAATTTTGCAGTAGCTTTCCCCTGTCACGCCCAACAAGCCATGCCCAACAAGCCACACCCACAGAATCGGTAGTAAAAAAACCTGGATTTCACCACTTCTCCATTGGCTTTGAAGATAAGCACTGCCAAAAATGATAGACAACCATCAATGTAACCATAGAATAATATACTTAGTTACTACAACAGTGGATGTTCAGTGCCCTCATTGTGCTAGACTTGGCACTTCCAGTTTAGGATTGCAAAGCCACCTCTGTGTCCATAGATGAAAGGCATAAGAACATATCTTCTTTGAACTCAAAGGATTACCCTAGGTATTGAATTGAGCTCAAGTCCTGAGACTGCACCCAGGAAGCTTTACTGCATTTTTGCTTGCTATAGAAATAATTGACATTGTAGCAATTCTTTTTCACCTTTTCAGAAATCTAAAAAGCTCTAGGCATTGTAATACCTCAAGCCTATAGCACCAGTCTCATCATTTTGCATTTCCCTGCTGTTTAAATAGTTATGATATGATAATCCTACCAGTTATAACTACATGCTGAGATATCGCTATGCTTATTACAGAGTATACTGTAGTTTTATACTCAAAGTACTAAAAAAGAATGCATGTTACATTTGGAACTCATTAAAAAAGCATTAGCATGTTACATTAGAAACTCATTCTTCAAACAAACAGGGCTAAAATTACTCCAGAAATCTTTTTTAAAAAAACAAGGCATAAATACTGCAATTCCCCTTCATTCCATTGTTCATCCTCAGCTTCTGTCATTCAGATAAAATGGTCTGGTTCACACATTGCATAAAGCACTCTATTTTTTTAAAAAAAAACAACCTCTAGTTTATAAAATAAACAATGATTGTCTGGGTTCAGACAATCCATAAACCATAAAACACAGTTTACAAATGACAATTCATACAATCTGTTAAGCTAAAATCCAGAAATCACATCAGAACGGTGGTAAACGCATTTGTAACCTGCAAGCTAGATTACTGCAGTGGACTCTTTATAGGACTGTCTTTGGATCTAGCCCATATATTTCCTGCAAAAATTCAACAGCCAGGTTCATCTATGGAAAGAGTCAAAGGAACTATTACATCTATGCAAATGGCATTATGTTGGTTGTCCATCTGTTTCCAGACAATATACAAAACTTATTATTCTTAAAGCCTTAAATATCTTGGGTATGGATCACGGAAGAAAAATTATTCCCTCTTAGCTAAGATCATTCAGGGAAAGTCAACTGCAAATGCTTCAGGCTCTAAATTGGGATCAACCATTGTTACCAGCTTCTGATCTCTAGAATCAGAAATTGTGGTGAATTTGGTTTGAAATTGTGGTTGAAATTATAGTGCAGATATTGAGTGGTATGGTAAGAACCCTTTACTCACCATACTTTGGGGCAGTCTTAAAGTGTTGATCATTTAATTTTTTAATATCAATTCTGGCTTCATATTTTTAGAACATAAATATTTGATTATCCTTGACATATTTATTGTAATAGAAATAACCAAATAAATTAAGGAAGTTTTATATGATGTACAAATGCAGACATCGCATCTGTGAACATAGAAGCTTCATTTTGTCTGGATTTTCCATCCAGAAGACTCTTGCTACAGATGGAACCTCCCAAACCATTTGGAGCAGGGGTCTCCAACCTTGGCAACTTTAAGACTTGTGGACTTCAACTCCCAGAATTCCTCAGCCAACCATGCTTCGCTGACTGACGAATTCGGGGAGCTGAAGTCCACAAGTCTTAAAGTTGCCAAGGTTGGAGACCTCTGATTTGGAGCATAGTTTTCTTACCTGTCTTCTTGAAGCCACAGCATTGTTGATGCTCTTATTGGTTGCTTTGGTTTTGGTTGAGAGAACCAAATCATCCTTCCATGTTGCAGAATTTTCTTTAGTGTCGGATGAAATGGGGTTCAGAAACAGAATCCTAGCAATCAACCCATAGAGGACAGTTGCTAAGATCATTGGCATGACATAGAATATCCCAAAGTCCATCATATAGATTGGAGAGTAGTAACTCCGAGACACTTTATATCCACAAGACACTACCGTGGCTTCTTTGTAGACTTCCCTGTTAAGATCCAGTAAGAAAAACCAGAGCATGCAATAGATAGAGGTGAATGCCCAGACAAAAATGATGATTTTTTTGGCTCTGGAGAAAGTGCATAGAAACTGAGCTTTGATGGGATGGCAAATAGCAATGTACCTCTCAATAGTGAAGGCAGTAATAGAGCAAGAAGAAGCATTGATACCCAGATATTGGAGGTAAGTAATGCAGAGGCATCCAATGTAGCCATAAACCCAGAAGCCATAAATGCTTTCAGTAATGTTGGGTAGTCCAGCAGCCACAAGGACCATGAGGTCAGCTACTGCAAGGCTGACCAGGTAACAATTAGTAGGGGTTCTCATGTGCTTTGTCCTAAGTACCACCAATACCACCATGATGTTGCCCACAATGCCTAACCCACAAATAAGGAGAACCAAAAAGATAGTGACCACTTGGTATTCAGTAGTGACCACCTCCAGATTTGGCAGAAGTTCTGTCTCATTCTGTCCATTGCCTGTGTTGTTCTCCATTGTCGCCTGGCTGCTTCTGTCCATTCTGGTCAACACATTTTCTCATTGCCTTCCTAGGGGTGAAAAAAATTAATCATAGAGAGTCTAATGTAAGGTGGAAATTCCTGTCTGTAGGCTTTATGTCTCACATATATTAAACCCTTGGCTTCCAACAGTGCATTGACCCATTTTACAAAAACGCATGCACAGATTTGACCACCCCACAAGAAGGTCATTCTCTCCATCTCATTAATCAGCTAGGTTTGGGGTTCTTTTTTTTTTTTTTTGGTAAACAATTATACTGGAACACAACTCCTATAATGATTTTTTTCTTCTTCTCCTAGGTTGTGAAAGAGAAGAAAGGCAACCTATCAGAGTTGGTTCTTCTTACCCTTCACAGACATTCCCTGGCAGAGATGAGTGACAAAGGTCTTGGACGTAGGTCTTCCACACTCCTGCCCCACTGCCAGTTTTGGAAGAAGGAGAACAGATTTCAAAATGGGTTGGGGAGAAAATTCTCCACTTCAATGGGGGAAAGCAGAGATGCACGCCTCGCCGTGATCAGCTTTGTTTATAGCTAAACACAAGGATTGAGCAACCCATCTTAAGAACCCTTTGGTGTAGCTTTGGGGAAACCAGCAAGTTGATGAAAAGGAGATTTACAATTAGACAATTAGAGCTACATGCCTTGATTATCCCAGCTTAGTTGTTGCATTGATCAGCTTTGGCTGATAAAGCAGAGATTATTCCCTTAGAGACACATTACATTTATTAACCTACATAGGAATCTATATTGCAGGGAGGGGAGAAAAATTAAAACTGTTCCATTTCCCTCTCCTTGTTCTTGGATGTAATACGCCAGGCAAAACTTACCTGCAGCTTCCTTGAGTTCTTTGAAATGAGCATGTTCTGTCTGCATAGAGGGCAGCAGCTCCGTCTCAACTTTGAGCAGCCAGAGAGAAAACCTTGTGAGGATGACACTTCCCCCGGCAAATGGGCTGGAGTAGATCAGTTCTGTGACAGTGGTTCATGGCATCAGCATCTTCCAAGCCCTCCCGAAACGGAGCCTCTCCAAGCGGCAAAGCTGTCAAATCACAAAATTGCCTATTAATGAGGGCAGCCACAAACAGGGCTCCTTGTACACAGCTTTATTCTCCGTGTGGAAGGAAAAAGAACCGTTCAGTTTTAACTCAAGAGGACTGTTTAAAATAAAACAATAAACCTACACAGACATAGCCAGTAGTCTCGGCTAGTTCTTAGAGAAGGAAGTGCTAACGGGGATATCCAAACAGTCGTACATGTCAGGTCTGATTCCATATGAATCTGTATGCTAGCTCTTTTTTTCTTCCTTTCGCTGCTCAGTTTCCTGCGCTGAATTTCCACATTTTGTCATATATGAGAAAAAGGATGAGGCTAGCTTCCAAATCAGTGCATCTCGGAATATATGTGGGTGTGTTTGTGAATCTATTTGTTCTGTTTCCCTTCCCCCAATACTCCCAGCAAAGAGTCCGTCAGAGGCCTTCCTTTTTTTTCCTTTTATTTACATAGATACATGTCCTGGCCACGTCTACCCACGGGCCTGCCAAGTTTCTGGAGATAACGAGGAAATTATAGATAAGGCCAGAATTACTCACGAATATATTCTTCCCTCCATGAATTAGCTTGCGCCAAATTCATTGCTTTGTCCAAGACAAAAACCAGGAAGTCCGCCTCCTATTTATAGTCTCTGCAGATGTCACTGCATGACAATTATGACTTGGCTTTGTCCCAACTCTTCCGCTGCTGCGCACGCCGATCAAGCCTTCGTAACCTTGCGTCCCTCCAAAACTGTTCTTGGGCGTTGCCAAATCAGAAGAAGGCCGGGAGAATCAGGCCTTGCCGGCCCCTCCCTCTGAGTGGGTGCCAGGGAGGAGAGGGCTCAAGAGAAGCAGGGCTTGCCAGGTCTTCTCCTCATTTTCTGAATCATCCGAGTCCAGGAGTCTGGGTCCAGGAACCTGGGTCACAACACTATCCTCACCGCAGGGCCCTTCCCCGGGCTGACGATCGGGATGCGGTCGGGCTGGGTTCTGCTCATGGAAGGCCTGCACCAGGTCAGGGGCATGAACGCCGGAGGCATCTACCCAGGAGAAATCAGTCCCGTATCCCTTCCACGCGATCAAATATTGGAAACGACCCTTTAGCCAGCGAGAGTCTCGTCGCTGTGGACTTCAGATTCCTCAGATCCGTCCTCGGCGACAGTGACGGGTGCTGTTGGGCACCGAAGGGGACTCGGTGTGGCCTCAGGAACCAGAAGGGACCGTGAAAACGGGTGGATCCGCATGGATCGTGGCAGGGTCAGTCGGTAGGCTACCGGGTTGATGACTGCCTCGACAGGGAACGGGCCGATGAATCGGTGGTCCAACTTCTTTACCGGGCGGTCGGACGGGAGGTGTTTGGTGAGAGCCACACCGGTCTCCAACTGCCAGCGGGGCGTTGCCCGTCGGGAGCGGTCGGCGGACCGTTTGTAGTCCTCCTTTGCCCGATTCAGCTGCTGACGTACCAACTGTTGGACCGCATGCAATTCCGTCAGGAAGGTCTGCGTTCGGGAACAGGAGAGTCCGTGGTGCCAGAGGAAGAGCCGCGGATGGTACCCCACATTGGCAAAGAACGGGTCATCTGAGTAGAGGTGTGCTGAGAGTTGTTAAAAGCAAACTCCGCCAGGGACAGGTAGTCGCCCAGTTGTCCTGTTGCTGGTTGATGAAGCAACGGAGATACTGTTCCAGTATACCGATGACCTTCTCTGTACCCCGCCGGTCTCCGGATGGTGCGATGACGACAGACATACCTGCACCTCCAACGCGCCATCAGGCTCTTCCAGAAGCGGGCTGTGAACTGAACTCCGGTCCGAAACCACCCTGTCCGTAGACCATGGAGGCGGAAGATGTGCTGCAGAAAGAGGCGGGCGTTTTGCGGCTGTGGGCAGTCCGCGGCATGGGATGAAGTGTGCCATCTTGGTGAGCATGTCCACCACCACCAGCACCGTGGTGAACCCAGAGGACGGCGGCAGGTCTGTCAGGAAATCCATAGAGATCGCCCCAGGGTCTGTCGGGTGTCGGCAAGGGCTGGAGGAGCCCGGGAGGGGCCCCGTGGCGGTCTTGGCTTGCCGGCACGGTACGCAGGATGTCACGAGGCATGTATATCATGCCGCACTGGGCCACCAAAAGGTCCGTGTCACCAGGTGGAGGGTCTTGAAGAACCCAAAATGTCCTGCTGCAGGGTTGTCGTGGCACTGGGTCATGACGAGGGCTCGGAGTGGTCCTGTGGGCACATATAATCGCCCGAAACTTGAGTAAGTCCTCCTCCAAGGTCCAAGGAGACGTGGGGCCCACCTCCGCCTCCTTTGCTGCGACCAGGCGTCCTGGCGCTGCGCCTCGCACCTGGGCCCGCAAGTCCACTGGCTCCGTGCTGCGGCCAAGGCTTCTGCCGCAGCACTGTCCGTGGAGGAAGGGGTCCTGGCGCAGAGGTACTCTGGCTTGCGGGACAGGGCATCCGCCCGTTGTGACCGCTGGGAATGTAGGTCACGCGGAAGTTGAACCGGCAAAACAACGACCACCGGATCTGCCGCTGGTTCAACTTCCGAGCTGTGGTGAGGTGCTCGAGATTCCGATGGTCCGCTCGACCTCCACCTGATGTCGGGCCCTCCAGATGGTGTCGCCAAGCCTCGAATGCAGCCTTGATAGCCAGCAACTCTTTTCCCAGATAGTGTAGTTGCGCTCGGAAGGTTGAGTTTCCGGGAGTAGTAAGCGCAGGGAAAAGTGTGCCGCCATTCGCCGGAGCCTGTAGCAGCACCGCCCCAGAGCCACATTGGACGCGTCCGTTTCCACCACAAAAGGCCGGAGCGGGTCGGGATGCCTCAGGACGGGTTCCGTGACGGCTTTCTTGAGGGCTGTGAATGCTTCTTGCTGCGGGGACCCCACCGAATGCAACCTTCTTCCTGAGGAGCTGGGTAAGTGGAGCTGTCAGTGTGGCGAAGCCCGGATGAAGGTCCGTAGTAGTTGGCGAAGCCCAGTAGGCGCTGAACATCCTTCACCCGACGAGGGCTTCCCAGCTACACAAAGCTTCTACTTTACATGGGTCCATGGCTATGCCTCGGGCGAGATGATATGCCCGAGGAATTCTATGGAAGTCCGGAAGAAGACGCATTTCTCCAGTTTCGCATTGAGTTGTTGCTCCCGCAAGCGTTGCAGAACCAGACTGACGTGTCAAGGTGGCTTTCCTGGACCGAGTAAATCAGGATGTCGTCGAGGTAGATAACCACGAACCGATCCAACATGTCTCGGAACACGCTGCTCATGAAGTGCTGAAAACGGCGGGAGCATTGGTCAACCCAAATGGCATGACAGTGTATTCGTAGTGTCCGTATCGGGTGCGAATGCCGTCTTCCATTCGTCTCCTTCTCGTATCCGCACCAGGTTGTAGGCCCCGGAGATCGAGCTTGGTGAAGATCGTGGCCTCCGCAACCTTTCCAGTAGCTCCGGGATGAGCGGCAGGGGTAGCGATTCCGCACCGTAATGGCGTTTAGCCGCGGTAATCACAGCATAGGCGCAAGTCCCTGTCTTCTTCTTCACAAAGAGGACCGGGGCCGAGAGGGACTTTGAAGGCCGGATGAACCTCGGGCCAGGTTTTTGTCCAGGAAGTCCCTGAGGCGGCCAACTCGGGCTCCGACATGGAATACAGGCGTCCCACAGGCAGTGGTGCGTTGGGCAGAAGGTCCACGGGCAATCGTGGGGCCGATGCGGGGTAGTCGGTCCGCCTCCTTCTCGCTGAACACGCCGGCGAAGTCCGTCAGCTCAGGAGGCAAGGTGATGGCAGCGGTGGGGCGTTCTGGCCGGCACAGGTGTGGCGGATGTGATCGACGCACTGCAGACTCGGGAAAGAGATGGCGTTCGCGACCAGGCCACCTGAGGATCGTGGGTCCGCCAGGCCAACCCAAGGACCAAGGGAAAATGAAGGTCCGCCGTGACATAAAACTGGATCGCCTCCTCATGGTCCCCAATAGCCAGGCGCAAAGGCTGGGTGGCGAATTTAATGGGGCGGACACCAGTTCTCGCCCATCAATTGTCTCTACCGCATCGGAGGGTCCACGGAACCACGGGACCGCAAACTGGGTCACAAAGGCCTGGTCCATAAAGTTTGTTGTGGCCCTGAGTCCACCAGCGCATGCGCCTGGAGCCCGTCCGACTGGTTCCCCAACCATATCCGTGTGTCCAGAATCAGATGCCGAGGGGCCCAGAGTCTACTTCGCAACGCCCAGTGGGGCTTAGTACGTGCCCGACCTAGGGTTTCCCGAGGTCGGGCCTGCCCGCTTCCGATTGGTCACGCTGTGATTCGGGGACGGCGTCGTGCCCCACTTCGCTTTCTGGGGCAAGCGGCGCGGTGGCGGGCTCCCCACAGTACAGGCACAATCCCCCTTGGCACCTCCGGTTCCGCTCCTGGGCTGTCAAGCAAGGTCTGGCCGCTCCCAACTCCATGGGCTCTTCCGCAGCGGTTACAAAACGTGGGGCGGCCCTGGGTGCTGGTGGTGCAGGGAGTGGGGTGCAGATGTCGACGGAGGGTCCCGGGGTGCGACGGGACGGTCGCCCGTTGCAGACGGGCATCGAGGCGGAGACAAAGGGCACCAAGTTGTCGAGGGACCGCGGTGCCTCCACGCGGGCCAGCTCGTCTTGCAATTCCTCTGAGAGTCCCTCCTGGAACGCGTCCACCAGCGCTGCATCATTCCAGTCAGAGTCCTGGCACAAAAGACAAAATTCGGCGATGTACTCCTGCAGGGGGCGTTTCCCTTGACGGAGTTCCTTAAGGCGCCTGGTTGCCGTCAGCATTCGAACGGGTCCTCATACATGGTGCGAGGTGCTGCCAAAACGCTGTTGGTCCGCCAGCAGGGGCTGTCCTGGAGCAAGAGGGCGTGGCCCACCGAGCAGCCGAGCCGGAAAGAAGGTTAACCACGAAGGCCACCTTAGCCCGGTCGGCTGGGAAATCCTCTGGCCTCATAGCCATGTAGAGCTGGCACTGTCCCAAGAAGGACGGGAACATCTCAGGCTGCCCAGAAAACTTATCCGCACGGTTATCGGGCACTTGCGGCGAGGAGGAGGTGGGAGGATGGGGGGCTGCAGGCACATTCCTGGCAGCAAGTTGGCCTGCCAAGTGAGCCACTTGCTGCTGGAGCTGTTGATTAGCCGCGTAGCTGCTCTAACTGCTGCTGTACCTGCTGCTGATCCATCTTTGGTGGAAGATGTTTTAGTCAGGTCTTGGACAAAATGTTCTGTTTCCTTCCCCAATACTCCCAGCAAAGAGTCCGTCAGAGGCCTTCCTTTTTTTCCCCTTTTATTTACATAGATACATGTCCTGGCCACGTCTACCCACGGGCCTGCCAAGTTTCTGGAGATAACGAGGAAATTATAGATAAGGCCAGAATTACTCACGAATATATTCTTCCCTCCATGGATTAGCTTGCTCGCCAAATTCATTGCTTTGTCCAAGACAAAAACCAGGAAGTCCGCCTCCTATTTATAGTCTCTGCAGATGTCACTGCATGACAATTATGACTTGGCTTTGTCCCAACTCTTCCGCTGCTGCGCACGCCGATCAAGCCTTCGTAATCTTGCGTCCCTCCAAAACTGTTCTTGGGGGGTTGCCAAATCAGAAGAAGGCCCGGAGAATCAGGCCTTGCCGGCCTCCTCCTCTGAGTGGGTGCCAGGGAGGGAGAGGGCTCAAGAGAAGCAGGGCTTGCCAGGTCTTCTCCCTCATTTTCTGAATCATCCGAGTCCAGGAGTCTGGGTCCAGGAACCTGGGTCACAACACTATTACGTATATATGTGTATGAAAAACTCTTTTGTACCCTTATGTATTATATTGAAATTAAATTATAGCGTGGTACTCTCTACGTGGGGCATTGAATTCGAAAGATAAAAATCATTTTCGAAATTCAGTTGTCTTTTTTGATGTACAGAACAGTTCTTTTGTGTTTCCTGCCTCAATTGCAGCAATTTTGGAAATAATAACTGGCAAGGTGGCATTGATTTCTTACCAAAGCAGGAATATGTTGTTGTTCAAAGAGCAATCTTTCAAACAGGTTTTTTTTTTTTACAAAAATGTACTTTATTCTGGTTTTAACTTTCTAAAAAAGCAAAAATCATCAATTAAGTCTGTAAGTATGTAATTTTAAGAACCAGACTTGCTAATAATATTAATGCCACACACATACGTAATTGCCCCAGGAAAATAATCGCATTCAATCAAACTACACATGTGTAATGAAATAGCCAGCCAGCAGTCTGAATCTAGCATTGGATTCAGATTGTGAATTAATCTGCGTTCTCTCTCTCTCTCTCTCTCTCTCTCTCTCTCTCTCTCAAGCTCTTCTGTCTGTCAGTTAATCTGTCAGTCAGTCTGTTGGTCAATTTGTCTGTCACTGGAATGGGTAAAGACATGGCTTAATTCCACTGATGTTGAAAGCTGAATCTATTATGGTGTACTGAAAAAGAAGTATATGCAGTATAAACTTGTCAGAGACTTTCAGATATGTTCCACAGATTACTGCAGCTTCTCCACCTTGCATAGATCAGAGCAGAGTCACTATATCAGCCTGATTCCTACATGCACCAACAGTATGTTGCTAAACTGGGGGAAAGGGAAAGGGACAGATAGATGGATTGTTTCTGCAAATGCAGGATACATGTGACACAAATTACCTTATCGACTAACCATTTTTGTGTGTTGGAGACCCATTATGTTTGTTGAGACCTTCTGAGGTTGTCTGAAACCTTTTGATGTACAGTGTATGAGTTTCACAATTTCTCACTGAATGTTGCTATTAAAGTTCTATTTTTCTAAAGCATTTTGACGCTTGTTGTGGAAGCCCATAATTTGTATAATAAGAAACCTCAAAGGAAAAAAGAATAATAGGAAATATGAACATAAACATCTAAAAGGAGGCATTTGGCTAAAGATCTACTTTCCTTCAGATTTTCAAATGCAAGAGATTTGTATGGAAAAAAATTTCTTGCTTAACAAATTTGCTTCTAAAGTGCTATTATGGCCTGAGAAACATAAAATCAACCAAGTGGTAAATAAACCCTGACTTTTCGATTACTGTTTTTATGAATTTCATTGGAAAATGAATTCACAAAGGTTGGGTTTTTTTTTCCTATATATATCAGTTGCAGTGTGGACCTCATGAAAGTGCATTTCTACAACAATACAGGATAGTAGATATTTTCATCACACGCTTTTCTGCAGCTCTTTAAATTTGACGAGACTATGTCGCACCACGGGACTCCATGCAGTAGGATACCCACTGGGAAATTTCATGGCAGT
The DNA here is from genome assembly GCF_028640845.1 of Ahaetulla prasina. Classification (NCBI taxonomy): domain Eukaryota; kingdom Metazoa; phylum Chordata; class Lepidosauria; order Squamata; family Colubridae; genus Ahaetulla; species Ahaetulla prasina. The sequence continues at coordinate 27,410,041 of NC_080541.1, forward strand.
GTAAATTCCCAGGACTGAGGTTTTTTGGTAATACTGTATTGTATTACCAAGAAATTACACAATACTGTGTCCCAGATGAAAATAGCTGAACTTTCTCAGAGAATTTCATTGCATATAGGTGTCATAGTGACATGCATCAGTCATACAAAAGGTTTTGGCAGAAGCAATTGGACTTTTGCAGGAGAGCCAGTAGAAGGACAAGACACAAGACCTGTGTTTAGCACACAGAATCATCTATTGCAATGTCCTTCCTGTTAAAGACTACTTCAGCTTCAATCGCAATAATACAAGAGCAAACAATAGATTCAAACTTAATGTTAACCGCTTCAATCTTGATTGCAGAAAATATGACTTTTGTAACAGAGTTGTTAACGCTTGGAATACACTACCTGACTCTGTGGTTTCTTCTCAAACTCCCAAAAGCTTTAACCAAAAACTGTCTACCATTGACCTCACCCCATTCCTAAGAGGACTATAAGGGGCATGCATAAGAGCACAAAAGTGCCTACCATTCCAGTCCTATTGTTTCCTTTCATTGTATGTGCTTCTATATAATGTTGTGACAAAATAAAAAAAATAAAAAAAATAAAAGAAGGAGGCTGACAGGTGAGGATCAAGTGGTTTTCAGCACTGTGCAACTGCTGAGCAGAGTTGGGAGAAAATAAATAATGCAGGTAGAACAGGGGTGGGGAACAATGGCCCTTTTATGACTTGTGGACATCAACTCACAGAATTCCTGAGTGTCATTTTAACTTCAAATAAACACTAAATGAATGCTCGATAACCAAGGTTGATAATGTAAAGATGGCAGCTTTGATTGTGTAGGTACCATTTTGATTTTCTTTTAACATCCTCTCCCTGGGATTTCCCATAAGTAGTTGAGGAATGGGATGCAAGGAAGCTGTGTACCCAGAGTTTGTCATGACCAGATGTAGGAAAGATGCTTCAAATGTGAAAGCAGGAGTGAAATAATGTGATTAGATCATAGACTGAGATTTTTCAAATTTCAAATCTTTATGGTCAATGCACAACATACGTACAATGAGATTGGTTGAGTTCCCTCAGTGCATTCCCCCAACACAATACAACACAAAGTGAAGACAGAAAATCCCTAACCCAATAAATCATATTAACAAAACATCCAGTCCTACTGCACCAGTGTGAACATGTTACACATTGCACCAGCCCTGCAAATCCATCATACTACGTAGTTATAATGTTATTTCACATTCAGGAGTTTTACAGCCCATAGATTAAAAACTGTTCTTCAGCCAGTGGTGGGATTCAAATTTTTTTACTACCGGTTCTGTGGGCGTGGCTGGTGGGCATGGCATGGCATGGCTTGGTGGGCGTGGCATGGCTTGGTGGGCGTGGCAGGGGAAGGATACTGTAAAATCTCTATTCTCTCCCCATTCCAGGGGAAGGTTAGTGCAAAATCCCAATTTCCTCCTGATCAGCTGGGACTCCAGAGAGAGAGAATAGATGGGGGCGGGGCCAGTCAGAGGTGGTATTTACAGGTTCTCCAAGCTACTCAAAATTTTTGCTACCGGTTCTCCAGAACCGGTCAGAACCTGCTGAATACCACCTCTGTCTTCAGCCTGTTTGTGCTGCTGGCTGTACTTCTATATCTTCTTCCAGATGGTAGGAGGGTAAAGAAGCGGTGACCAGGGTGTGAGTCATCCCTGAGACCCTTCTTAGTAGACAAAGAGATACTTCTTAGTAGACATTTCTTAGATGAGACATTTCTTATTAGATAAAGGGGAATATAGACCCAGGGACCTTCCAAAGTGATCTGAGTGAGCACTGAATCTTGCAAAGAGGTGGGGACAGAATGAAATATCAGACTTTGGAAAAGCTATGTAAAAATATGGTGTTGTGGATATAAAACCTCAAACTAGTGGACAAGGATCAAATTTAAGTAATCTGCTTGATGCAAAGAGATTGATCAACTCTAAAATTAAAACCTTGAGTAGGAAATGGAAAATGAGAAGAGTTGGTTAGGAGCTGCCGTGGCACCGTGGTTAGAGTGCTGTACTGGAGGCTACTTCTGCTGACTGCCAGCCACATGCAATTTGGCAGTTCAAATCTCACCAGGCTCAAGGTTGACTCAGCCTTCCATCCTTCCGAGGTGGGGTGAAATGAGGACCCAGATTGTTGGGGGCAATATGCTGACTCTGTAAACCACTTAGAGAGGGCTGTAAAGCACTATAAAGCGGTATATACCGTATATACTCGAGTATAAGCCGAGTTTTTCAGCACGTTTTTTGTGCTGAAAACGTCCTAAACTTATACTCGGTATATCTGACTTATACTCGAGTTTTTTTTCTTCTTCTTTTTTTCACATTATACCGGATGGCGCAAACTTGGCGGGCTTTTGCATTAGCGCGGGGAAGCCCTGCCGGTGCAGTGAGAGGGCGGGGCGGGGGAGCCGCCAGCCTTCTCGGCTGAGGGAGGGAGGGTTTCCCCGACCGGTAGCTGCCTCATTTCCCACCCTCGGCTTATACTCGAGTCCCCAGTTTACCCCAGTTTTTTTGGGTAAAATTGGGGACCTCGGCTTATACTCGGATCGGCTTATATTCGAGTATATACGGTAAGTGTTATTGCTATTCACTTAGAAATGCAATTTAAGAAAATAAGTTCCAAGTCCTCTTATTCATAAATGATTTGTATTAAAAGGTTTTAGGAAAAAAATCTTGTGAGACAAAAAAAAAACTTATAATTGTTCCACGCATTCCTAATCAACCCTATTTGTGAAAGGAGGCAGCTCAAAGGTAGAGAATTAAAACATACGCATAGCACATTTCTCCAAGTATTCTTTAAAGCCGCTGAGGTTAAATCAAAATTCTGTAAAGGAGAATGCCCGTACAAAATTGCTGATGGATAATTTGTTAAGAAGTTCTGTTCGATCACCTGGGCCTGAGACCAAATGACATGTTTTTATTCCATGGCATTTGCTAAGTAGATTAGAAATGCCAGGCTTTTGTATTATAATCAATAATGCTTTGTGACTGGCCATTATAATCTTTTTAAAAGGTTTTAAGCCTCAATGGCATGGTTAGAGATGTGCACTGCTTTGGATTTGATTTTCAAAAGGTGCTTTAGAACAGGGGTCTCTAACCTTGGCAACTTTAAGACTTGTGGACTTCAACTGCAAAGCTGGCTGAGGAATTCTGGGAGTTGAAGTCCACACATCTTAAAGTTGCCAAGGTTAGAGACCCCTGCTTTATAATAGTGTTGGCCTGCAGTTCTTTAAAACAGATGGATTTTATTTTTATTTTTATATGACCTACCTTTATTATTTTTTTATGAACAACAACAAAGGGCCTCCGGTGGCTCAACAGACTAAGCAGCCTGTTATTAACATAGCTGCTTGCAATTACTTGAACTTGCAATTACTGCAAGTTCAAGTCCCACCAGGCCCAAGGTTGACTCAGCCTTCCATCCTTTATAAGGTAGGTAAAATGAGGACCCAGATTGTTGGGGGCAATAAAAGTTAACTTTGTATATAATATACAAATGGATGAAGACTATTGCTTAACACAATGTAAGCCGCCCTGAGTCTTTGGAGAAGGGTGGGATATAAATTCAAATTAAAAAAAAAACACCTCAAGATGGTGAACATATCTAATTCATCTTCTTCCTCCTATTTTCCCCACAATAACAATCCTATGAAGTGAGTTGGGCTAAGAGAGAGAGAGTGACTGACCCATCCAGCTGCCTGTCATGGCTAAGGTGGGACTAAAACTCACAGTCTCCCAGTTTCTAACCTGGTGCCTTAACTTCTAGACCAGTAATGGCTAACCTTTTTCTTGTCGGGTGCTGAAAGCGTGTGCGACACCGTGCGCATGTGCCAGCACCCATAATGCAATACGCACCCCCCTGCGCGTGCACGCATGACCCCCTCCATGCTCTCCCTGCCTCCTGCACATGTGTGTGCAACCCCTGTTTTTGGCCTAGTAGGCCTCCCTGCAGCTTCCTGGGCCCAAAAATGGGCTGGGGGGGCATGCTGCACCCCTCCATGCTCCAACCCACCCCCATGCATATGCACATGACCCCAACCTCCTGCACATGCACGCAACCCCTCTGTGCATGCATGCATGTCTCCCCGTCCCTCGCGCATCCCAAATATCAGCTGGCTGGTTGAAGGTCCATGTGCGGTGGAGCTGAGCTGGGTGACGGCTCACATGCCTGCAGAAAGGGCTCTGCGTGCCAGCTGTGGCACGTGTGCCATGGGTTCGCCATCACTGTTCTAGACCAAAATTATTGCTAAGTATGAAACAGCTCCAGAGGGCAGCACTTGGATTCCAGGAAGAAAAGGGGAGTTTCAGACAGATGGTACATTAACATTTCTGTATTTCGGATTTCTAACCGATGGGCCACAGCCCAGTAGTGGGCTGTGGCCCATTCAGAACTGGGCTGTTGTGGCTCCAGCCCCCCCCCCAGGCCTGACCCCCTGCCAGAAGTGACTCAGAGAGTGAGGGGGAAGGGCCATCGGGGCTCCCCTCTGCAGGGCCGGCCTCTCTGGCTCAGCTCCAGGAGCCAGAGGCAGGCCAGGTGGAGGAGGTGACAAGGCCTCTGTCTCCTGTATCTCCCCCCGCCCAGGCAACGCTTCCAGACCCAGCTGTGTACAATCAGTCCTGGTTAGATCCCAGGTTTCGTAGACAAGAGAGGAGGGAACAACAAAAGAAAGGGTGGGGCAGGCCTAGAGAATGCTGAGTCACGGAGCCACACCCCACAGGGTATAAAAGAGGAGGAGCTGCTCTACTACTTCATGACGGACAAAACAAACTGACTGGAGAAAACTTGAGCTGAACTATTTGACTGAGCATTTGGCCTGGATTACGGTTTGTTCCTGACTTCCTGGTTGCTCCGGTAACGAGCTTCTGTGACGCCGGCATCAGGGAAGATAAAGAAAACCTTGGCAGACGTTCGCTGGTTTGCTGCCAGAGCTGATAGCTGCCGTGGACTGAATTGCTGGCTAATTGAGTCATTTCACGTGTCCCCCAGACTGAGGTGTGGGGGACAGAACACAGGCCATGGAACTGATGGGCGTGCGTTTGGGTGAGCATTTCCACTTGCATGCACAGTGAGTGTGCAACACGCACATGCCCGCCACTTGTGCAAAGGGACAAGTGCACATGCACACGCACTTGTCCCCCACTCATGCGGAACCATCCCCTCTTTCCCTCCCCAACCTCGCCGGTCGGCAAAGCCAAAAATGTTGGAGATGACTGCTCTGAAGCATATTTTCCTGATTATTTTTGGAGCCCTTGTAATCAACATAGTTTGCCTTCATTTGTTTCATTTTAAAGCTTGCATTGGTTTACCCATCTACACTCATATACTGAGTGTAGATGGGTAATATACTGACATGCATGCCAATTTAGGAGAATACCCATAAATCTGATAAATTAGATTCTAGTCCAAAGCAGCTTTTGTCATCATAAAACCGCCATTTAAAAAAAATGTTATTAAGTTTCTCTTTTCTTTCTCCTTTTACTGAGGATGATTGGGAAATAAATACATTATGGAACCTGATTCCCCGAACAGTGACTCTATGTGGAAAGAATTAATGATTGCATCAAAGTTCTGTATAATAATGGATGTGATCATTTATGTACAGGTAGTCCTCGGGTAACAACCACAACTGAGTCCAAAATTTATGTTGCTAAGTGAAACATTTGTTAAGTGAGATTGTCCCATTTTACGACTTTTTTTGTCACGGTTGTTAAACGAATCATTGCTTTTCGTAAGTGAATAACATGGTCGTTAAGTGAATCTGCATTCCCCATTGAGTTTGCTTGCCAGAAGGTCGCAAAAGCGGATCACATGATCCCATGATGCTGCAATTTTCATAAATTTTGAGTCAGTTGCCAAACATTTGAGTTTTGATCATGTGACCATGATGACCATGGTCATCAGTGTAAAAAATGGCCGTAAATCACTTTTTTCAGTGCCGTTTTAAATTTGAATGGTCACTAAATGAACTATTGTAAGCCGAGGATTACCTGTATTTATTTATTTAATTTCTATGCAAGCCATTTCACTCTAAAAGGCAATTCTGTGGCTCTTTGGATATCTGAGAAACATCTTGCTAGGTCCATAAGCACAATATTCTGGAGAGTTAGGCTAAGAACAGCAAAATAGGAAAGACACGGCTGCAAAGAACCATATCTAAAAGCACTGCACTCTAATTGGTATTACTCTCTGACCTATCCTGATCTCGTCTGCTTAAAAGCTGTTTCTGTTGCTATGGTTATATTAAACCTGTTTTACTTCTTAGCCCAGCACCCTTTTCCAAATTCTGAACCTACTACATTCGGCTATTTATTTAGAAGCTTTGCCAATAGTAGAGATTAATCACCCCAATCTCTCTTTCGTCTTTTTTGAAATCATATTTTTTTTCCTTTTTACCACCCTGTGTAATTTCTCAATTCCTAGAGTTGGGGTAGCCGAATGGGGATTGACATGGTTCTCCTAGGGCAGGGGTGTCAAACTAAGGGCCCAGGGGCCAGATCCGGCCAGCGGGATGTTTAGATCTGATCCACGAAGTCACCCTGGAAACAGCAAAGGACTGGCCTGTGGTGCCTCAGGAGCCCATTTTCGCTGGCAGAGCACTCAGGCCATCAAAGGCGCCCCTGACACAGGCGTCAACTGGCCACGCCCACCCTGGCCACACCCACCCTGGCACTCAGAGGTCAAACACAATCCTGATGTGGCCCTCAATGAAATCAAGTTTGACACCCCTGTCCTAGAGCGACCAAAGAAGAGAAGAAACACAATGGTGGTGAAGATACAAAGCAGAACATATGCTTTCAATATGAAAAGCTTAAATTCAATTCACAACATCTGATGTTTGGGATAATAAAGTAGTGTCACGACCTGCTGTTAGGCAATTCAGAAGGACAATGTTAGATCAATGACCTGACTTTATATAAAGCAGTTACAGATATAACTGATTTAAAAATGCTATGAAAGCATACACAAAACCTCTTGTATTAGGTATCAAAGAGAGAAATTTATTTTCCATTTTGATTCAAGAAGCAACAGAACTGGCTGCTTAATTTTAGTCTTCTACCCAGACTTGAACACTGGGACCTATCAAACAAAATTCAATGTAGAGAAAAGTAAAGTCTTACACTTAGACAAGAAAAACCAAAAGTATACATATAGACTGGGTGAAACTAGGCTTAACAACAGTAACTGTGAGAAGGATCTTGGAGTCTTAGTGGACAACAGTTAAATATGGGCTAGCAGTGTGCAACATCAGCCAAACAACCCAATGCAACACTAAAATGCATTAACAAAGGAATACAATCAAGATCAAGTGAGGTACTAATACTACTCTATAAAGCCTTAGTAAGACTACACCTAGAATACTGCATCCAGTTTTGGTCACCACACTATAAAAAAGATGTTGAGACTCTAGAAAGAGTGCAGAGAAAAACAGCCAGAATGATTAGGGGATTGGAGACTAAAACATATGAAGAGTGGTTACAGGAACTGAACATGGCTAGTCTAGTGAAGAGAAGGACCAGGGGAGACATGATAGCAGTTTTCCAATATTTGAGGGGCTGCCACAGAGAGGGAGGGGTCAAGCTATTTTACAAGGCACCCAAAGTCCAGACAAGGAATAACATATGGAAACTGATCAAGGAGAGATTCAACCTAGAAATAAGGAGAAATTTTCTGACAGTGAGAACAATCAACTAATTGAACAATTATTCATAATAACAGAGTTGGAAGGGACTTTGGAGGTCTTCTAGTCCAACCCCCTGCCCAGGAAGGAAACTCTACACCATTTCAGACAAATGATTTCCAACATTTTCTTAAAAATTTCCAGTGTTGGAGCATTCACAACTTCTGCAGGCAAGTTTTTCCACTTATTAATTGTTCTAACTGTCAGGAAATTTCTCCTTAGTTCTAAGTTGCTTCTCTCCTTGATTAGTTTCCACCCATTGCTTTTTGTTCTACCCTCATGTGCTTTGGAGAATAATTTGACTCCCTCTTCTTAGTGGCAACCTCTGAGATATTGGAACACCGCTATCATGTCTCACCTAGTCCTTCTTTTCATTAAACTAGACATACCGAGTTACTGCAACCATTCTTCATATGTTTTAGCCTCCAGTCCCCTAATCATCTTTGTTGCTCTTCTCTGCACTCTTTCTAGAGTCTCAACATCTTTTTTACATCGTGGCAACCAAAACTGAATGCAATATTCCACGTGTGGCCTTACCAAGGCATTATAAAGTGGTATTAACACTTCACGTGATCTTGATTCTATCCCTCTGTTTAAGCAGCCCCGAACTGTGTTGGCTTTTTTGGCAGCTGCTGCACACTGCTGGCTCATATCTAAATGGTTGTTCACTAGGACTCCAAGATCCCTCTCACAGTTACTACTATTGAGCAAGGTACCACATATATGGTACCTGTGCATTTTGTGGTTTTTTGTCTAAATGTAGAACTTTACTTTTTTCACTGTTGAATTTCATTTTGTTAGATAGCGCCCAATGTTCAAGTCTGTCAAGATCCTATCTTCTGGAGTGTTGGCTATTCCTGCCAGCTTAGTGTCATCTGCAAATTTGATGAGTTCCCCATCTATCCCCTCGTCCAAGTCATTGATGAAGATGTTGAAGAGTACGGGGCCTGAAACAGTGTCTTGGGGTACTCCACTGCATACTTCCCTCCATTAATGCCTTCAGAAGTTGTCAAAAAGAGATTAGACTGCCATTTGTCAGAAATGGTGTAGGGTCTCCTGCTTGGGCAGCAGTTTGGACTAGATGACCTATAAGGTCCCTTCCAACTCTGTTAATCTGTAATCTGTAAACCCAAACTGTGCAGACACTGCCAGTTCTCAGTTAAACTGAGCTAAACTGAAAATCTCATAGAGAAATTTTGCAAAGGAAAACCAGGAGTCATCAAAAGGGCATTGAGGAGGAGGGGCATGCTAGTCTATGGCACCCTAAAATCAGAATGAGCCTGTTTAAGTTGAAATGAGAGCGAAGGTTGGTTGAGCAGATACACAGGTTACAAAAGGTTTCATTTTGTTTCATATATCAGGTTTTTAAGATGTTGCAATTGTTAATTGATGAGATATTTGTAATCTATTTCCCATGTAAGCTGCATCTGCACATCCAAATCATTTCCCCCTCCCTTTCTCTCTTTCTCAACCCTGGTTAAATCCTACATTGTTTACCCACCCTATATATCTGACAGTGAACTGCGGCTCACAAAAGCTTGTTCCTTTTATTAAAATGTATCAGTTGGAAAACAGGCTATACCAATATTTGGCTGCCTGAAAGGACAAAGTGTACTCTTGTAGAATGAAATTCATTCATGAAGCATCTATTTAAAAAAGAGATCCATGTAGCAGCTTATTAAATATCAGATTAAAACCCTATTTCTGCCTGATGATGTTTCTTTGGAGCACATACAAAATGTTCATTTCCAAAGTTCAAGAAACATCAGCTCTATTCTAAACCAATGGTCAAACTGATTTCACATTGAAAAATGGGAGGGAGCGAGGGAGGGAGGGAGGGAGGGAGGGAGGGAGGAAGGAAGGAAGGACGGAAGGAAGGAAGGAAGGAAGGAAGGAAGGAAGGAAATAGAAGGTGTTGAAGCTACAGGAACCTTGGGGGCAAGTGACCACGCAATATTGGAATTCGACATTAAGCAAATACAAGTAGTAGAACAAAGTCAAACTAGAGTCTTGGACTTTAAGAGAGCTAATTTCAATAAACTTAGAGAGAGCTTGAGAAGGATTCAATGGATGAGAATCCTCAGGGGGAAAACAACTCAAGAAGCTTGGGAAATTTTGAAAAGTGAGATTATAAAAGCACAGTCTAACACAATACCAATGAAGAAGAAAAATAGTAGATCTCAAAAGAAACCAGCATGGATGCATAAAGAACTATCTGACAAATTGAAAGACAAAAAGGACAAATATAAAAAGTGGAAAGAGGGCAAATAACTAAGGCAGAATATCAGCAACAGCCCGAGCCTGTAAAGATGAAGTGAGGAAAGCTAAGGCTCACAATGAACAAAGGCTAGCGACAAAAGTAAAAATAACAAAAAGCTTCTTCCAACATGTTAAAAACAAGAAAAAGTCAAGGAAACAATTGGCCCATTGCTGGGAGAAAGTGGCAAGAAGATGACAAGCAACAGGAGAAAGCAGATCTACTTAACTCATTTTTGCATCTGTCTTTACACAAAAGGAAAAAACAATCCAACCTATCAAAGACAGCACTACAAAAAACAGATTAGAAACACAAGTTAAAATAGGGAAGAAAATGGTAAGTGAACACCTGTCTACCCTAGACGAGTTCAAATCACCAGGACCGGATGGATTACACCCCAAGGTTCTGAAGGAACTGGCAGACGTGATCTCAGAACCACTGAACTATATCTTTCAAAGATCCTGGAGCTGCCAGAGGACTGGAAAAGAGCTGATGTAGTTCCCATCTTCAAAAAAGGAAAAAAAACAGATCCAGGAAACTACAGACCTATCAGTCTGACCTCAATACCGGGGAAGATTCTGGAAAAGATAATCAAGCAACGAATCACCGAACACCTAGAAGCAAACAAAGTAATAACCAAAAGCCAACATGGGTTTGTCAAAAACAGATCATGCCAGACTAATCTTATCGCATTCTTTGACAAAATGACAAAATTAGTAGACCAGAGGAATGCTGTCGATATAATTTACTTGGACTTCAGTAAAGCATTTGATAAAGTAGACCATAACCTACTACTAGATAAAGTAGAAAAATGTGGGTTAGACAGCACCACCACCAGATGGATTCATAATTGGCTGACCAACCGCACTCAATGTGTAGTCCTCAATGGAACTGCATCTACATGGAGTACCCCAAGGCTCTGTTTTAGGCCCAGTACTCTTCATCATCTTCATCAATGACTTGGACGAGGGGATAGATGGGGAACTCATCAAATTTGCAGATGACACCAAGCTGGCAGGAATAGCCAACACTCCAGAAGATAGGCTCAAGTTACAGAAAGATCTTGACAGACTTGAACATTGGGCGCTATCTAACAAAATGAAATTCAACAGTGAAAAAAGTAAGGTTCTACATTTAGGCCAAAAAAACAAAATGCACCAGTACCGTATATGTGGTACCTTGCTCAATAGTAGTACCTGTGAGAGGGATCTTGGAGTCCTAGTGGATAACCATTTAGATATGAGCCAGCAGTGTGCAGCAGCTGTTAAAAAAGCCAACACAGTTCTGGGCTGCATAAACAGAGGGATAGAATCAAGATCACGTGAAGTGTTAGTGCCACTTTATAATGCCTTGGTAAGGCCACACTTGGAATATTGCATCCAGTTTTGGTCGCCACGATGTAAAAAAGATGTTGAGACTCTAGAAAGAGTGCAGAGAAGAGCAACAAAGATGATTAGGGGACTGGAGGATAAAACATATGAAGAACGGTTGCAGGAACTGGGTATGTCTAGTTTAACAAAAAGAAGGACTAGGGGAGACATGATAGCTGTGTTCCAATATCTTAGGGGCTGCCACAAAGAAGAGGGAGTCAGGCTGTTCACCAAAGCACCTGAGGGTAGAACAAGAAGCAATGGGTGGAAACTGGTCAAAGAAAGAAGCAACTTAGAACTAAGGAGAAATTTCCTGACAGTTAGAACAATTAATAAGTGGAACGACTTGCCTGCAGAAGTTGTGAATGCTCCAACACTGGAAATTTTTAAGAAAATGTTGGATAACCATCTGACTGAGATGGTATAGGGTTTCCTGCCTGGGCAGGGGGTTGGACTAGAAGGCCTCCAAGGTCCCTTCCAACTCTGATGTTATGTTATGTTAAATATTGCAAATGATATGTACACCAGGCAAGAATATACCACAAACAGCGTTTTTGGTGGTGGGCTGCAAAATGGAGGTTGATACTAAAAATACAATCAAACAACAGACAGATCCAAAATTTCCAAATTTGTGTTTCCATTTTAATTCCTCTGTTCTGAATATCCAAATGCAGAAATGGAGTGGTAGTCTATTAGATTCATCCGTTCCAATTATTGGTTTCAGAATAGAAATCTTTATTGTCAGTTTATGTGGAATAAAAAAAGTATTTTCTCTTAAAAAAAGAAAAATAAGTTGAATTTTATGTTCATAGATTTGCTTCTTTTTTGCTCTGTTGAGTGTACGTAATTCATTTTTAGCATGAAGTAGGTGGTTTTTATCTTATAATTGCTTCAGTCAAGCTGTATATATGTCCTATTTCTCAAAAACAGATTATTTTGTATAGAAGAATTGATATATTTTAGATTTTAAATGTATAAATATTAATACCGTATGAATTAAAAACACTGAGATAGTTACTGTAGGACTTATGTCATTCTGCTAGTATCTTGGAAATCTAATGTTCCACTTTCATATACATCTCAATTAGGGTAGGATCAATATACTAGCTCAGATTCCATTATACATCATACTAATTCTCTGTAATTAGCAAATGAACATAGAATACAACATAGAATGCAAGCAATAGCAACAGCAATAGCACTTGGACTTACCAGTATATATTGCTTCATGGTGCTATGCTCTAAGTGGTACAGAGACAGCATATTGACCCCAACAATCTAGGTTCTCATTTTATCGACCTTGGAAGGATATTGCATTCTAACTACCATGACGGCTCTTCACTTACCCAGTACAAGAATATAAGGGAGTTGATGACCAGTTCACAAGTAGAAAACATCATTGGCACCTTACAGTTACCCACTTATAAACTTTGGACTAGTCTAGGGGACTCTTAACTGAAGATGTAAATAAGGTAAGTCCAAAAAATATTAACTTGAATGCAGGATTTCACTTGGCAATCTTGTGCTGATGCTGGAATAAAGAACATAAGAGACAAAGATTCTGTTCTACTTTCCTATTTTTTTTTTTATTTACATTTATATCCCGCCCTTCTCCGAAGACTCAGGGCGGCTTACACTATGTTAGCAATAGTCTTCATTCTATTTGTATACAAAGTCAACTTATTGCCCCCAACAATCTGGGTCCTCATTTTACCTACCTTATAAAGAATGGAAGGCTGAGTCAACCTCGGGCCTGGTGGGACTAGAACCTGCAGTAATTGCAGGCTGCTGCTGTTAATAACAGACTGCATTAGCAGCCTGAGCCACAGAGGCCCCTGTTCCTATTTCTGTTCCTATTCTTCTTTCCCTTTGTAGTCCACACCCAAAGTTTGGTGTGAAAGAATTTTTGGAATTTTTGGTTGAGGTGCTGGGCAATTCAATCGTAACTTGGGGACAGATTCACGTTGTCTCCAGGAGCTGCTTTTTTTTTTTTTTTTGCATTTCAGTCAAATCTAATTTATTGACATTGATTGCACACTACATTATAAAAGGTTAGAATGTATTTTGCTGTATTATGAGAACCCAATCATTATCTTTATATGCTGCCTGAATCAGACTATTACATTAAAGGATAATGCAATTTAGTTGCTTTGGGAATTAAAGCATAACCTAGTATATTTCTTTAGGCCTTCTGTGTTGTGTAAATATGGCCACTGTATCTGAAGTGACTTTCAATTCAATTCAATTCAGTTCAAATCTTTACTGTCAGTGCACAACATACGTGCAATGAGATTGATTGACTTTCATTGACATGGTAGTTCTGTTATGTGCTGCCAGCTTGCTATGATTTAGGGAAATCCAAATTACAAATCCTATACATGTTTGTTCAGAATGTAATTATGCTAAATATCAAATGATGGGTGTGTTGTGTACAGAGCAATCTTTAGGAACTATCATGGAGCCGTGGTGGCGCAGTGGTTAGAATGCAGTACTGCAGGCTACTTCTGCTGACTGCTGGCTGCCAGAAGTTTGGCAGTTTGAAACTCACTGGCTCAAGGTAACTCAGCCTTCCATCTTCTGAGATCAGTAAAATGAGAACCCAGATTGTTGGGGGCAATACGCTGATTTTGTAAACCACTTAGAGAGGGCTGTAAAGCACTGTGAAGAAGTATAAAAATTAAATTAAATTAAATTAAATTCTGCAAAATAGGAAGACTAGCATTGAGGATGGAAGGAAATACTATGGCCACTGGTACACGTCCCAATGTTGCAAAACAATAACAACAGCAACAACAACAACAGCAGCAGCAGCAACAACAGATAAATGGATAACTATGCGGCACATTCAATGAATGTGAGAACATCTATATTTCTTCTATCACACTTAGAAGGCTGAAAACTTAAACCACATATCTGCTTAGCTTTTTCTCTTCTGAACTATCGATGGAAGAATTTTGACGTTTGAGAGATCTTCTTCATGTCTTTGGTTGTTTGTGACCAGGGTAACTCTATATGAATTTCAACTTCAGAATAAGATCAATATATTGGATAAAAAGCTGCAGATGCTGCCTGAGGCACATCTTTTACTACATTTAAACAGCAGAGAAAATGTAAAACAGGGATATTTTTGCTATTACTTGGGCTGCCACACAGAGCCAAAAATATTATATTTTAACACGGATATCATATTTAACTTTAACTTGATTAAAGTCGCCAGCAGCAGAAATAGTCTTGGTGTTAAAAGAAATATAGTTTTTTGGGGGATGGTTATTAATAACCCAAGTGACAAAACAGGGGAAATTATTATTTTCTGTAATGCCTTCTTTTACAATACCACTAACATAAAGCTAATTGTTAAAGTATTCTGCTAAATTTGCAGTTTGGTATTTATGCAAATATAAACATACATTAAAACCAATTGTTTGGAACTCTTTTAACATTCATTATCAAATATAGTATTCTTTCTATGAATTTTTAAATTTGTTCTTTTGCACATAATTGCACACTTTGTAGGGGGAGGGGAGGGACAAGTCCTGAATTTGTGGTCCTACTGTGAAATATCATCATTGCATTAATCGGATTACTAGTTAAGGTGCTGACCTAGAAACTAGGGAAACATAAGTTCTAGTCCCAGCAAAAGCATGAAAGTAATGGTGGGATTCAAATTTTTTTACTACGGGTTCTGTGGGCATGGCTTGGCTGGCATGGCGTGGCTTGGTGGGCGTGGTTTGGCAGGCATGGAAGGGGAAGGATACTGTAAAATCTCCATTCCCACCCCACTCCAGAGGAAGGATACTGCAAAATCCCCATTTCCTCCTGATCAGCTGGGACTCAGGAAACAGAGAATAGATCGGGGCAGGGCCAATCAGAGGTGGTATTTACCAGTTCTATGAACTACTCAAAATTCCGCTACCGGTTCTACAGAAATAGTCAGAATCTACTGAATACCACCTCTGCAAAGTGATGTGATGGCCAGTCATTCTCTCTCAGCCCAACTCACTTCACAGTGTTGTTGTTGTTGTGAGGAAAACAGGAGGAAGGAGTATTATACATATGTGCCACCTTAAGTTATTTATAAAGTAATAAAGTTGGGATAAATATCTAATAAACGAACGAATGAATGAATGAGTAACAGAAGAAGGGAAAATGCCTAAGGGAGAAAACGGCAGTTTTTGTAAAATTATGAACATCTTTAGAAATTTGAGAACCTGTTATGAGCATTCTCACAGAATGACCAATAGTTACAAAATAGCCATTTATCAAATGTCAGACTGACGTTATTGGGGCAGACCACTTCCAATAGCAAATAGGCATTTCTTTACCAAACTAGATAACATCATCAGTGCTAGTAGCGAGGAGTATTTGCTCTCATTTTATATACTAATGTCTTGCCCTGCCGGTGTCTCTGACAGTGGTTTTGGTGGTTCCTTGATTAGGCTATTGTTTACTATTAGCTTGTTTGTTTGAGTTGGTAGTTCCTGGATTGGAATATTGTTTGCTTCTTGATCTAATGGTATTTTATACTTATTTGGTTATTGATTGCTGGTGTGGAAGTGTTTTGGTCTTTTTTGTTTCCTTTTTTGACTTTTTCAGTTACCAATTCAGACAGAGGAGGAGGAGGAGGAGGAAGATACTTAGGGCTAGCATTTTGCTTTGTAGCATCATTTCAAAATATTAATTAAAAGAAAAATAAAATTAGAAATGTTTAGAATATTGCAACAAGTAATAGGACATTTATTAGGCTCTAAATGAAAAAAGCCCTGCTTTTGGTTAAATTTTATGCCAAACGTCAGACGGGAAAAAGAAAGACTTTGGAAAATTGTTGCTTTAATTGGGACTTAAGTACGTACAATACTTAAATAGGAACTCATCATTGTATAAGATACATTCTTTTATTTGTTTCTTTAAAATAGTTACGTAACCACAGTCTCAAACAATTCTGGAGGGCTTACAACCAATAAAACAATATAAAATAATACCAATAAAAAGCATCATTTAATATTGCAGAATGTAGCAAAGATTGATAATATTCATTTATGTAATTCTGTCTGTGAACACTTTGTATATTTTAGTCAGCCTGGTATGGGCTACAAACTTACATAAAGGTCTTTAAAATGGGTTTTTTGTTTGTTTGTTTGTTTGTTTTGAGAAAAGACAATGTAAACGGTTCTTATCAAGAATGGGGACTGGTATGTTATTTTGTGGTTTCTTGTGTCCTCTTCAGCACTAATTAAGATTCAGATATTATTTAACAGCTTGGTGTTCACAGAAATAATTTGTTCTTTGTTGTTTATTTTTGGATGTTATCTAAATGAAAATGTATATGTATACATAAATACCCATGCATGAATATTCCACACACAACTCAAAGTACCTATTTTCTTTTAATACAAAATGGAAATGCAAAGGCATACATAAGGTAAGCCATAATTGCTTGCAGTTAAAATTTAAAAATTTGGGTGACTATTCACTGATTTTTTTCTCCAGATCTGCTGCATTTCCATTTCTTGAATTAGCACCTACGTATCTTAAAATACCTCAACTTCTACTATTCTCTAAATTTAAATTATTGGTCCTGGCTAAGAGGAGGGCAGGAAGACACACCCAACAATAGCAGAAAGAAATACAGCAATAACCTCTATTTGACATTGTTTGACATCTTGATGCTCCAGAGTGGCAATAAGTGTGATCAGTAGATATATTGGCCCCCAAAGCACAGCAGAACCCATCATAGGGTCCAGGAGTCAGATGGTGGATCGGCAAGTTCAATTCAACTGTCGGTGACTTTAGTTCAGAATGGACATTCTCAATTTGGAAGAGAGATTTTATTTTCCAATACAGCACAAAACTTCTGTTACAGGAAATCGCTGAAGGTTCACTTTGAAATACTGTGCATTGCTCCAAGGCACATATTTTATGATTTTGAAGAGAGGTGATTTTGAAACACTGCTTATTATTCTTGACTTCTTATTTATGGGTACCCAATGCAGATGGGCCATAGCACACAATATATTCCCTGTTATTTACTTTATAGGCTTTCACTGTATTAATATGTAGGTAAACATGAAAATCATGAACCTGAGTTGGCAGATAAAGTCATCCATCTCTGATGACTTCTTTTGGGGAACTTCAAATATGGCAACCCACTTAGAAAAGGCATAAATATTACTTTGTGGATTTAATACAATGCACTCCCTTCAAGTGAGTACTGTATTACACAGACATTATACAGTACACAGAAATTATATTTCTTAAATGGATAGACAACCAAATGTTTACCTACTGTTACCAACTCTGGTTTGCAAGCCGGGTATGCTGCTATTTTACTAAAAGCATTTATTATTTGCATCAACACTGGAATAGCAAGTGAGGTTTTGAAATAAACATGAGAATGTTATCTGCAAATAAAACCAGCTTATGATTAACTGAACTATGCACTATTCCATAAATTTCTCTATGTTCTCTCTTTAATTGCACAAGCCAAGAGTTCCACACAAATATCAAAAAGCCAAGGGTGAAAATAGCAGTATGCTTGTCTAGTAATGGGAAAGTAGGAGAAAACATACCATTAAACTTTATTGTAGATGTGGACAACTCATATAATATCTTGATCCACTTTATGGATTTCAAAGAAAGGAAATTCAAACCTGTTTCATACAGCAAACATGTACAGTACTGTAAATATATTTTGTTAAAGAGTTTTACGCACTGTCTAATGATAAGATTACAAATTGGTCTTCATTTTTTATTCAAGTCTATTAAATCTACAACTATTAAAGGATCAGGACTATACCTTTTTATTACTGGTTCTCCGAACTACTCAAAATTTCCAGTACCGATTCTCCAGAACTGGTCAGAACCTGCTGAAACCCCCCTCTGAGATTTCCAGGAGGGAGGAGGTATATTTTAGAGGAGCATGAGACAACTCGGTTCGGATAGATACAGAAAAAGGGTGAAGACAGCTCCTCCATAGAGGTCACAGGTGATTTGCTTTATGTTTGCTTTAGTTTTGCAAGATTCTGTCTTATCAGTAAAGAACAATTTGTTAAAAATCCACTTGGAAGAATCACAATGTGTCTTTCTTGGTCTTAGAGATCCTGGCAATATCAGGACACCCCAAAACCACAGAACCTTTTACAATAGAGAACACTTGCAATTTATCACTACTTTCCTCACTCTGGTATTAGATGGAAGCTAAAATTGAATATAGTTTTCCAGATTGTCAACAACCCAGGGATGAAATGCTAGCGGATTGAACCAGATCACGTGATCCAGTAGCAATCGCGGCCAGCAGTTCAGCAATCCGGTAGCGATTTTGGAGCAAAGCTCCGTCCACCCACCCAGGTGTCATTATTTCTTGGTTTTAACCAGGAAGTAATGTGTCTTTCACCTTCTGCGCGTGTGCAGAAGGTTTTGCGCATGCACAGAAAGTCTGCGCGCACATGTGATGCATGTGCACTCCCGAGCTGGTAAGGAACGTAAGTAGATTTCACCCCTGCAACAGCCCATGCAGAAAATAGACATTTAGAGATTGGCTGACGGTCCATACCTGGCAGTCAGACAAGATAATTCCTTAACTTCTAAATAAATACTAATTATGGCACTACTTCCTGAAAACAACTAATATTTTTTGTATCGGCTTTGATCAGTTATAATCATTTTAGGGAGAAAAGAGTGTAAAAGATGTGGGAGGATAAGGACTTTAGCATTGGTTAGCAGACTCACAGGCTGCACCCAAGGGAAACTGACGGCAAAGCAGATAATTATTGCTTTTCCTATCATGAAATATACAGCACAATTTTACCTCCGCCCACTTCTCTTTCTTCAAATTAGGAAGAAAAATAGCATTCTGCAATTTTCCGTTTATTAAATTAAAAGCCAACAACACATTAAAGAAGTTTATCACTTTAAGTTGTTATCTTATGTACAGGCTAGCAAAGGTAAATTACGCAGTCTAAAATCAAATCGCACCGGACTACTGAGTAATTCAAGTTATTTAATTACTCTCTTCTTTCTAGATCAAAGGATATTTCAACATTATGTTGGATTGTCTCACACTGGAATTTGATGTTAAAAGCAAATTTTAAAAAAATATTAAAAACTTTTGAAAATCTTTTCTGTCACATCTAAGTTTTCCAGTTAACTAATGCTAGGTTTATTTGTTTCCTGATATAAAAAACAATATGGACATTTTATCATGATGCCTTAAGGCAGTGGTGGGTTTCAAATTTTTTTACTAGTGGTTCTGTGGTTGTGGCTTGATGGGCATGGCAGGGGAAGGATACTGTAAAATCTCCATTCCCTCCCCAATCCAGGGGAAGGTTACTGCAAAATCCCCATTTCTTTCCAATCAGCTGGGACTTGGGAAGCAGAAATAGGTAGGGCCAGGGCCAGTCAGAATTTTTACTAACGGTTCTCCGGACTACTCAAAATTTCTGCTACCGGTTCTCCAGAACTGGTCAGAACCTGCTGAAACCCACCTCTGCTGTAAGGTCCTCTTACAGACAAAACATTCCAACTAATTTTTGGGGGAAAAAACATAGCTGTGTATCTGAGCTAAATTTCAATATGTACCATATTTTCTGCAGTTTCATATTTTCTGCATATTTTTTGAAGGCAGCCTTAGGGGAAAACAACAATAAGAAAAGTCAAGTTTTAGCTGCTTTGTAATTACACAACATATCACACTGTTGTCTTATTTACAGGTATGAAAAATGGATTTTCACGATTAGATAATAAAGAATTGTAATGACCATTGGACACAATGAGGTTTCTACTTCTATAATCTTGAAACAATTGGGTACTTTTAAGGTCACATACTTGGGAGCAATATTCACTGACTCTCACTTATTTTAAAGAAATACAAATGAAGATTTTTGAACAATCCTAAAGACATTTCTCCTTCTCCTCTCTAGAGTCTTAATAGAAGGCTAATCTTATAGGTTAATCTTCTATTTTTAAAATGTCAAATAGTAAATATGACATTTATTTCAGAATTTGTGGTTACAAGTATGGTCTAGGCACACAACAATGATGCATAATTTCTATATGGGCTACCTAAAAAGGATAATGGAAATGACCAAAGCACAAAAATAACATGATTTATGGTAACTCTAAATGGTGCTCAGGAATTAAGGCAAGACTGGAGTGTTTAGAATAGAATAGAATAGAATAGAATAGAAATAAAGTGGAAATAATTTAAAAACAATTGCTACCAACCTGCCTTCCATTGAGGACCTGTATACTGCATGAATTGAAAAGAGGGCTGTGAAAATATTTACAGATCCCTCACATATTGGACATAAACTGTTTCAATTCCTACCCTCAAAACTACACTATAGAGCACTGCACACCAGAACAATTAGGCATAAGAACAGTTTTTTCCCCAAATGCCATTACTCTGCTAAACAAAGAATTCCCGCAACACTGTCAAACTATTTACTAAATCTGCACTACTATTAATCAGCACCCATCTCCTTCCACTTACAACCGTATGACTTTAACTTTGTTGCTTGAATCCTTATGATTTATACTGATATTGATTGTTTCCTGCTTGCTTAATTGTAGCCTATGACTATCATTAAGTGTTATATCATTAAGTGTTAAATTTGTACCCTATGACTATCATTAAGTATTGTAAGTGTTGTACCTTGATGAAGGTATATTTTCTTTTATATACACTGAGAGCATATGCACCAAGACAAATTCCTCGTGTGTCCAATCACACTTGGCCAATAAAAAGTCTATGTTGTTGTTGTTAGTTGCGAAGTCGTGTCCGACCCATCGCGACCCCATGGACAACATTCCTCCAGGCCTTCCTGTCCTTTACCATACATTTACGAGGGTAGTGAGACCCATCATACTGGGTGATTTGGGGCCAGGCATTCTCTTTTGGGCCCAATATTGTTGTAAGAAAAAAAATTGGAGGAACAGTGAACAAGGCAACACCAGCAAAGTTCTTAACTTGGATCTTTTCAGTAAAACACTGTGCCCCAGGATTCTAAAATGACCCCATAAAATCCCCAGCTTTGTCTTCCTGTGGCACTGAAGGCTCAGAATCCTCATAATCACAACAAAATCCTATCTTGCTAATACAGGTGAGGGCAGGCCATCTACCAGAAAAAAACACACACCAACTGCTACTTAAACGCACAATCACATCACCACCCTGCACAGATCAACTCCCTAGCCAAGACTGTCATCTCCAGAACCAAATGCCTAGCTGACAAAGACCACCTGAAAACTGAATTACACACTCTCACAAACGTATTAATCTCTAACGGATTCCAAAGAAACACAATTACCAACCTACAGTAATCCAAACAGAGACACCGCCCAAGAACCAAGACACAGAACAAGACAACGCATCGCCCTCCTCCTGTACATCAAAGGCACCACAGATAAAATCAGCAAGATTCTCCACAAACACAACATCAGGACAACCTTTTGCACAGACCAAAAAATAGCCAACATCTTAAGAAACCCCAAAGACAAGATCCAGCTAGAAAACCAAGGAGTCTATGAAATAACATGCAAAATCTGCCAAGCCACATACATTGGACAAACTAATAGGAGAATAAATGCACGCATCGCCAAACACAAGAACGCAGTCAGAAAAGAAGAAAAAACCTCCTCCCTTTTCCAGCACCTTAAAACCATAGGACATGAAATTGATTTTGATGCAATCAAATTAATCTCCAAAACTGAACACTACAACAAGAGAATAATTATGGAAGCCATCAAAATAGAGAAACACTCTCACAACATGAACAAATGTGACAACACCTCCCGCCTACTAGACATCTGGAAACTAGCCTTAGCCAACAAACGAGTCCCAGCCATGAAAATTGACACCGGACCCAGGATAACACACAACGCCACCACCAATCATCCTCACCAGATTCAAACCCAAACCCCCACCCCCAGACAAAACATAACCACCATCCAGAAGCCAGATCACACTGGCACCACCGGATGTTGTGCCCTCCTCCGATCCCCACACAAAGCAAGCTGACACATGCCAGGAACACATGGGCCTCTGTGGCTCAGACTGGTAAGACAGTCTGTTATTAACACAGCTGCCTGCAATTACTTCAGGTTCTAGTCCCACCAGGCCCAAGGTTGACTCAGCCTTCCATCCTTTATAAGGTAGGTAAAATGAGGACCCAGATTGTTGTGGGCAATAAGTTGACTTTGTATATAAATATACAAATAGGATGAAGACTATTGCTAACATAGTGTAAGCCGCCCTGAATCTTCGGAGAAGGGCGGGATATAAATGCAAAAAAAAATAAAAAATGACAAGTCCTCGGACTCGGAGCCAAACCAAAACCTGGGATGTTGCATCACAGCCATCTGCTCAGGACATCACATTACAGAACTCCAGAGGCCACAACACCAAAGCTCAGGATGTTACAACACAATCTACCACCGAGAATGTTACAGCACAAGACTCAGGAGGTCACATTCCCAGAACTCAGGACGTTTCCAGGAAGCCCATTACCACTACAGGAGGTCACATTCCCAGAACTCAGGATGTTTTCACTCAGCCCATTAACCAGGTCGTTACAACACAAAAGACTAATGGGCACACAACTAGGACCACACCCACACAGGATGCTACGAAACAGCCAACTAATCTGCAAACACCCACTCCACCTACCAATCAAGATGCAACCACACAGCCAACCAACCCGCTTACAGCAACACTCCCCACCAGTATTTATAGAGAGACGGCAGCTCCGATCACGCTTTGCTCACACAAGCATGAAGCCGTAAGCACCAGCCTGAAGATGATGAGTGAGATCTTGTCAAAACATTGCCAAGATACTCTCAACCTTACATGGGAAAAGATCCGAATACACCAAGACCTGAATGTATGTATGTATATGGAAGGGTGATATCCAACCCTAGCATTTTTTTTTTTACCTTGGACTTGTTGATTCAAACATTGAACCAGAACCTCAATTTACCAATCCCATGATGACATTGACACTTACCTGGGAGTAAGAGAAGAAAGAAGCAGAGGAATGGACAGCTAGACAAAGAAGCACCTGGAGTAGGTAGAATGGATTCATTGAAATGGTTTGAATGAAGAATCAGGACTAACTGGTGTTATCTAAATTCATCCAGAGGCTGAACATCCTTAAGGACATTATGATACTACAGTAGACCACTTTGGTGCAGCCAATCATGTATACCATGCATCTGGCTCCCAGTTCTGATGTTTTTTTAAACAGTGTGATCACACGAAGCTTGGCTGTCATGGGAGTGATCTATCTTCTTTGAACCTGAACAAAGGTTTCTACATCTTTGCTTCATGAATGAACAATAGGAAAGCCTTGCCATGGTTAATACAAACATATCCTTTCCTTCACTTGTAGCTGAACTAAACCTCTGCCTATAAAAAAGGTTGCCTTCATTATTTAGATGCGGATGTTGAGATGGGAAGATAGATAGATAGATAGATAGATAGATAGATAGATAGATAGATAGATAGATAGATAGATAGATGATAGATAGATAGAAAGAATTCTTTATTGGCCAAGTGTGATTGGACACACAAGGAATTTGTCTTTGGTGCATATGCTCTCAGTGTACATAAAAAGACAAGATACATTTGTCAAGAATCATAAGGTACAACACTTAATGATGTTCATAGGGTACAAATAAGCAATCAAATCATATTAGGAAACAGTCAATATAAATCATAACGATACAAGCAACAAAGTTACATCATGCAGTCATAAGTGGGAGGAGATGGGTGATAGGAATGATGAGAAGACTAATAGTAATAGTAATGCAGCCTTAGTGAATAGTTTGACAGTGTTGAGGGAATTATTTGTTTAGCAGAGTGGTGGCATGTGGGAAAAAACTGTTCTTGTGTCTAGTTGTTCTGGTGTGCAGTGCTCTATAGCATTGTTTTGAGGTAGGAGTTGAAACAGTTTATGTCCAGGATGTGAAGGATCTGTAAATATTTTCACCGCCCTCTTTTTGACTCATGTAGTTTACAGGTCCTCAATGGAAGGCAGGTTGGTAGTAGTTGTTTTTTTCTACAGTTCTAATTATCCTCTGAAGTCTGTGTCTGTCTTGCTGGGTTGCAGAATCAACCAAAAAGACAAATATTGTTGTCCTATTTGCAGGAGCAGACATCAAACCTTAGGCATCAAACCAGTATCGATCCATGGCTGCACAGTCGGAGGTGAGTGGCAGATGAGCAAGTGAAGCATGTACCCTAGTGAAAACTGTGTATGCAAGGAACCTAGGTTAGATTCCTCCCCTCCAATCCGTGGAAAAATTGTCTTCCACGAAACTGGTCCCTGGTGCCCAAAAGATTGAGGGTCGCTGCTCTTTTGTGATTTTCTGACTGAAAATATCCAACCACAGTTCATATCAATTTGCTAACTTTTAAGGTATCAATTTGCAGTGGTTTCATTTCATCTTTCACTGGAGGATCTGCCCTGAGTAGCATGATGAGGTTCATGCTATTCATGTCCCACTTTCCCATGCTTTATTGAACAAAAATAGTGATTCTTAAACCAAATTTATGATACCTATTTGTTTCTGAACCTTAAAGGCTTACTGTACTTATACTATAACTAGCCATGTGCCTATTTCTATACAGATAATTCTCGACTTGTAATCATAACTGGACCAGAATTTTCAATGCTAAGCAAAGTGTTATGTGAGTTGCTCCCAATTCTACAACCTTTTTTGCTATGATTAAATGAATTGTTATAATTGTTAAATAAATCACACAGCATCCTCCACCCACTTTACTTTACTGACTTTAACAATCATTTGATCCTGGAATTCTGTCATCAATACATGCTGGTTGCCAAGCAACTGTATTTTGATCATGTGACTGTAGGCATGCTGTGACAGTTGTAAGTGTGAAGATGGGTTGTAAGTCAGTTTCTAATTTCGAATGGTCACTAAATGAATGGTTTTAAGTTACCTCTATGCTCTATATAGATTTCTAATGATTTCTTATTAATTATTATGTATTTGCATACATTTTTTTCTGTTTTTCCTCTTTCTCCTTTACAGACAGGTTCAAATTCCCTACAATTATCTAGAGTAATAGGCTTAGTTATCCTGCTCTTCAGCTACTCTCTCATTTGTGGGGAAGGATCTTAGCTGAGTTATAACACCTCTTAACAAAGCTTTAGTTACTTTAGGTTTACAAGGCTTCATTGCTGGCTAGAATCTTAATATTTTCAACCAATTATTACAGATGCCATTCTGAACTGCTGGATGGACAATAGCACCTGTCAATGACTACTTCAGCTTCAACCACAACAATACACGAGCAAATAATAGATGCAAACTCAAGGTAAACCGCTCCAAACTTGAAAATATGACTTCAGTAACAGAGCAGCCAATGCCTGGAATGCACTAACTGACACTGTAGTTTCTTCCCCAAACCCCCAAAACTTTAAGCTTAAACTGTCTACTGTTGACCTCACCCCATTCCTAAGAGGTCTGTAAGGGGCATGCACCAGCATGCCTACCGTCCCTGTCCTAATATACTTACTCTTTTCATGTATCCAAATAATGTTTATACTTTTAACTGTTATTGTATATATGATTGACAAATAAATAAAATAAATCTTTTCATCTCTGACTGGGAGGGGAGAGATTCATTCCAGCTAGCAGCTGACTGCTGGTTGCCAGAATTTCTGGAGGAATTAGCATGGTTACTATCCAGTTCCACAGTCTTTTTTTTTTTTTTTTACATAGGCACTAATGTGCTGCATATAGTACCAAACCAACTTTGTCACTTCCTTCTCTTTTACTTGCAATCCTATCCTCCACACCCACACCCACTCTCAAGTCCTGCTGTGCTGCCTCCTCTGACAGAGAGGTGTTGCTAAGGGGGATGAGCAAAACATTTCAGCAATGTATCTGAAATCTATATTCTATACATCTATATTCCCAGCATCTCAGCTGCCTGGCTAAAGCAAGCAAGCACCTATACTGGGGAACAGCGATATAGAAAGATACTAGAGACAGACGATCACTTTAGTGACATTGGCAAAGAGATTGATTATGGGCTGTATGCTAAAATAAAGCCAGGTCATGATGCACACTTGAAAGTAAATCAGGAAGCCTGTAATTACGGAGTATATCTGGCAAGAACAAAGAACGTTTATCTACAGGAAATATGCATGTGTAAATCTTGTAACCATTCTGAGTAGTTAGAAAGCTGATAAAAGTAACAACAGTTAGACAACTTGCAGGCCTCATCAAAAATTAGGAATACAGATGGCCTGCAGCCAATTAAATGTATATTAGATAATTCTTGGGGCATTCATTAGCCAAGGTTTAGGAATAGGGATAGCTAGAGACCAATAGAACAAATTGTAGAATTATTACTAAAATGTTTATTAGATGATATTTCTTATTATCTCGCCTTGTCCCGCCTTCTCTTTTAGTGAAAACATATAAAGCTTTCTTAATCCTTTGTTCTTGGTGCTTGGCATTTTGGCCAGGAGCCCTTTTCCTTGGAGAACTCCAATAAAAAGCAATCAGAAAACCTGCACCTCCTGTCTGGCATCCATCATTGGCTTTGGCACCAGGTTCAGACCCGAATTGGGGACAATAAGATCATTTCACACCATTGCTGGAGAAGGCAATAGGAAACCAATCCTGTAATTTTACCGAGAGAACCACATGCTGTAGATAGAAAATACAGAATGATTGATGATATAGTGCTAGATGATAGGCCTATCAGGCTGGGTTGCACTCAACATGCTACTGAGGAAGCAGTGAAACTCTTTCAGAGTACTAAAAATTGTTCACGATGTGGGTAGATGAAAGCCTTCAAGATGTCTAGTTATGATGTTGCCAAACGGGAAATAAAAACCCTCCTGTAAAGATAGAATTACAGTAGGAACATAGAATAGAATAGAATAGAATAGAATAGAATAGAATAGAATAGAATAGAATAGAAGAGAAGAGAAGAGAAGAGAAGAGAAGAGAAGAGAAGAGAAGAGAAGAGAAGAGAAGAGAATTTTTATTGGCCAGATGTGATTGGACACACAAGGAATTTGTCTTGGTGCATATGCTCTCAGTGTACATAAAAGAAAAAATACGTTCATCAAGGTACAACATTTACAACATAATTGATGGTCAATATATCAATATAAATCATAAGGATTGCCAGCAACAAAGTTACAGTCATACAGTCATAAATGGGAAGAGATTGGTGATAGGAACGATGAGAAGATTAATAGTAGTGCAGATTTAGTAAATAGGTTGACAGTGTTGAGGGAATTATTTGTTTAGCAGAGTGATGGCCTTTGGGAAAAAACTGTTCTTGTGTCTAGTTGTTCTGGTGTGCAGTGCTCTATAGCGTCGTTTTGAGGGTAGGAGTTGAAACAGTTTATGTCCTGCATGTGAGGGATCTGTAAATATTTTCACGGCCCTCTTCTTGATTCGTGCAGTATACAGGTCCTCAATGGAAAGCAGGTTGGTAGCAATTATTTAAAAGATGGAGGATTTAATTTAATTTAATTTAATTGGAAACAGTAGGACAGGAACGGTAGGCACGCTGGTGCGCTTATGCATGCCCCCTTAGGGATCTCTTAAGAAACATGAAAGGTCCGCGGTAGACAGTTTAGGGTAAAAGGTATTGGGATTAGAGAAACTAACAAGGTAGAATGTTCCAGACATTTACTACTCTATTGCAGAAGTCATATTTCCTACAATTAAGTTTAGAATGAATTACATTGAGTTTAAATCTATTGATAGCCCTTGTGTTATTATGGTTGAAATTAAAGTACTCATTTACAGGTAGAACATTTTGGTAAATAATCTTATGAACTAAGCATAGGTCGAAATGTAGACGACGTAGTTCGAGGCTTTCTAGACCTAAGATTTCAAGCCTGGTGGGATAGGGAATTTTATTTCGAGCAGAAGATTTGAGAACTCTCCTTGTAAAGTATCTCTGGACCCTCTCTAAATGTACTGATGTCTGAAATACAGTGAGGGTTCCAGGCAGGTGAGCAGTATTCAAGTATAGGTCTGGCAAAGGATTTATATGATTTTTTTAGATTTGTTGGATATGTTCAGTGCCTTATTTGTAAAAATAACAAAGGCAGAATAATACACATAAATTAATAAAAATGAAATAAAAAAACCATACACTTTTTCTCTGTTGTCTGAACCACACACAGTAATACCTGGTCTTCCTGATTTCCCATTTTAGTCTTACAACGTTGCCTTTATTCTCACCAAAAGAATGAAATAATCTTAACCATTATTAGATTTACCCATAGAAAGTCAGCATTTTCCTTGCTATTCAGATACCATCCAAAGACTGCCTCAAAATATGGAATTATGCTTTGCTACCAATTCATTTAATAATAATTTTTGTCACCTACTAACTTAGGCAACTGGCAGGTATGATCCGAGCTAAGTTTCAGAGTTGTTGAAAAGTGGGAAACTGGAGAACATACAAGGAACTAAGCAGAGGATAGGAGACTTCCTTTTACAGCTTTTAAACTTGGGAGATGGGCAAACGAAGGATGGGGGAGGCAGACCAAGCAGGCTAAATAAATCACACCCTGATAATATTACCTAGTTGGGCAAAGAAACACCTGCAAGAAAACAACCAAGCTCAGAGAGCATCAAGGACTCCAAAGTTCTGAAGTCAGCCGCACCTCTTTTCTGATTAATAGATTCAATCTATCTAGTGGTGCTGATGATGTGCTGAAGAGTAATGATCAACAGCAAAGAAGCAACCAGCTCATAAATCAAGGCAACACCATCCAGCAGAAGAAATGCCTCAGAGGCAGAATAGGAACTGGCAATTGGTAAAGAAAACAGCATGCCAGTATTTATGTGTGTGTGTGTGTGTGTGTTTGTGCCAGATAAAGGATGAGTAGTAGGGGTGGGCTGCTATGCTTGCCTGGGTTTGGAAGAACCTGTAGCTAACTATGGCTGGTTCGGAAAACCTCCAAATCCCACCCCTGGCTAGCCCCTCCTGCCCCACCCAACCCACCCCACCCCTCCCCTCCTAGGAGTCTCCACGTGGCCCGTTTTGGAAGTGAAGTAAGTGCAAGGCCTGCGTGGAGGCTCGGAGAGGGGGGAAAAACGGGCCTTCTGGAAGCTCCGGAGGGCCTCCAGAGCCTGGAGAAGGAGAAAACGCCCTCCCCCCCAACGTGGTGCAGGAGGCCAATAGGCCACACCCACCATGGTCACGCCCATTCAGCAACCTGGCAGAGAACCTGTTGCTGAAATTTTTGAAGCCCACCCCGATGAGTAGATATTATTTTACATACTTAGTAGAGAAAGCCCAGAGCTTTCTTGATCAGAGGAGAACAGAGTAACATTGCAAACATTACCCAGAATTTCACGTCACCACTAAAATTATGCCTGTTTTGAAATTGGTAAGGCAAGGAGAGAAAGAGAAGAAATGTGTATGGTCGCAGAAATGTCAGGTCACAGAAATATAATGTACAGTCTTGCATCACAAATTAGGATGTACCTATGTATGGCTGGAGTTTGTATCATGACATTGCTCGCCATTTTGACATCATTTCAGTTAAAAAGCTAAAATATATCTGAGCAGCATTTTATAAAAACTATGATTGACTTTGCTTTGTTTTGTTTGGCGTTATATTCCTCAAAAGTTTTCAGCTTTCCTTGCCAGACGTTTTCCCTACAGCAAAGCAATGGAAGAGAATGACTGCGGTTCATCTGAACTATTAAACCGGAGGTACTTTAAAAATGCTCTTGAGGTCAAATTCTCAATATATACACGTCAGTCAATGGTTGTTTTTTTTTCAATTCCACCAAGTAAGGGAACATTTCACTTTAAAAAGTTACAATGGTGGAATGAAGGGAGAAAATTACTTTCCTGTTCTTTTCTTCTTAAAAACAGAAAACCTTCACCTCAGAGTGGTTTATTTATTTATTTTCTTAAATAGAATTATTATAGCCCTCATGAAAATTCTAAAAATAAGCATAAAATTGAGAGTTTAGATTAACAGCCAAGGGGGAGAAATGCACTCGTGATTTAAATGAAATTTTCTCCTTCCTTTTCCTTTCTACAGGGAGAAAGTGTAGTTAGTTAGGGGATCTTGATATTACCTGAACTTGTTTACACACTGATAATGTTATCTAGCCTGGTAATGAAATGTCTGTAGGAAAAAAAACAAGTTTAGAGAATTCCAACAACCCAACAGTTCACCCCTGAATTACATCCATTTTCAATTAATGAAAGTACCATTTCTAGGATATGTAATGATTTGGGATACTGTCCTCTGCATAAGCTCTGTGGCATATTATAAGTTTAAGCGAAACCGCCCTGTCTTGCTTGGTTAATTTTGCTGCCTGGTGGATTATTTTAAGACAGCCAATTTAGTGTACGGGTTAAAGCAACAGGCTTGAAAACGGAAGACTGAGTTTTGGTCCTGCCTTAGGCACAAGGATGCGGTGGCTCAGTGGCTAAGATGCTGATTGAAAGGTGGGCAGTTCAGCAGTTTGAATCCCTAGTGCCACGTAACAGTTACAGCCTGTTACTTGTCCCAGCTTATGCCAACCTAGCAGTTTGAAAGCACATAAAAATGCAAGTAGAAAAATAGGGACCACCTGTGGTGGGAAGGTAACAGCATTCCGTGCGCCTTTGGCATTTAGTCATGCCGGCCACATGACCACAGAGACATCTTCGGACAGTGCTGGCTCTTCAGCTTTGAAACGGAGATGAGAACCATTCTTAGAGTCGGGAATGACTAGGACATATCTGCGCAGGGAACTTTTACCTTTACCTTACCTTAGGCATGAAGCCAGCTGGATGCGCTGGGCCAGAGTTGGGTTTCAGCAGGTTCTGATCAGTTCTGGAGAACCGGTAGCGGAAATTTTGAGTAGTTTGGAGAACCGGTAGTAAAAATTCTGACTGGTACCGCTCCCATCTATTCTCTGCCTCCCAAGTCTCAGCTGATCAGAAGAAAATGGGGATTTTGCAGTAACCTTCCCCTGAATTTGGGAGGGAATGGATATTTTACAGTATCCTTCCCCTGTCACACCCACCAAGCCATGCCCACCAAGCCACACCCCAGAACCAGTAGTAAAAAAATTTGAAACCCACCACTGCGTTGGGCCAGTCACTTTCTCTCAGCCCTAGGAATGAGTCAACAATAAACCACTTCAGAAAAAAATGCCCCAAGAAAACAGGCAGTCTCTGAGAACTGAACACAACTAAATGAAAGAAAAAGAGAAATTGTTTTAGTATGGGCTGTTTGTTGATTTAACGCATTAGCATGTTTTATTTCATTTTGTATGCCATTCAGAGTCCACTGGAATTGTGTGGACAATAAATTAAAATTAATAGCCATAGCAATAGCACTTAGACATATATACCACTTTATAGTGCTTTTATAGCCCTCTCTAAGCAGTTTACAGAATCAGCCTATTGCCCCCAAAAATTTGGATCCTAATTTTGCCACCTCGGAAGGATGGAAGGCTGAGTCAACCTTGAGGCTGGTGAGATTTGAATTGCCAAATTGCAGGCAGCCGGCAGTCTGCAGAATATCTCAGCTCCAAACATAAAGATAAAATTCTGTTCTGCCTAAGATCCAGGAGACTCAGTGAGTCAAGCAGATATTGCTTAATTAGATGCACTGATGACTTAACACAGTATAAGGCAACTTCTAATGATTTTCACCATATGGGAGCCTGACAGATTGTTATGAATTGTCCCAACATAAGTAGCCCACATTCTCTTTTGTGCAGCTCTATAATTAGGTGGCCAGATAATATGACATTGTAATTGCTTTGCTTGATTTCTGTATTCCAAAGACTCATCTAATTTCAGTATTCCGGGTCACCCAGTGGCCAGTTAAGACATTTTATAGGGTCATGACAGTGAACAAGGGATAAGCATTAGCCCATTTCCCCTGTTACTACACAATAACTGTGAATTCAAATTATGCTGTTTGTGATTCTGTACGTACCCATCAGATTAGTAGCCATTAACAACCCAAGCCTCCATACACATATTTAACCTCCCTTTCAAACCAGCAAAATGGGTGACCATTCTTACTTTTGATAATATTGATGTCTGTCATTCAAAAATATACTGTATAAAGAATGGGCACTGTTGCTGCAGCAAACGTGCAGTAGATCTGCCCAGGGGCCGGTTTAGCTCACGCTGGTAAAAGCCTGTTATTAAGAACACAGTAGCCTGCAATTACTGCAGGTTCGAGCCCGGCCCAAGGTTGACTCAGCCTTCCATCCTTTATAAGGTAGGTAAAATGAGGACCCAGATTGTTGGGGGGGGCAATAAGTTGACTTTGTAAAAAATATACAAATAGAATGAGACTATTGCCTTATACACTGTAAGCCGCCCTGAGTCTTCGGAGAAGGGCGGGGTATAAATGTAAACAAACAAAAAAAAAACATGTGGCAGAACATTTTGTGCCTTACCAGCCACCTGCGGACACAATGTGGACAGTCCACAACCAGTTAAATGTCAAGGTCCTCTTCGAACACGATGGACGAACATGTTCTGTTTCCCTCCCCCAATACTCCCAACAAAGAGTCTGTCAAAGGCCTCCTCTTCTACTTTATTTACATAGATAAATGTCCTGGCCACGTCTACCCACGGGCCTGCCAAGTTTCTGGAGATAACGAGGAAATTATAGATAAGGCCAGAATTACTCACGAATATATTCTTCCCTCCATTGATACAGTTTGCCCGCGCAAATTCATTGCTTTGTCCAAGACAAAAAACCAGGAAGTCCCGCCTCCTATTTATAGTCTCTGCAGATGTCACTGCATGACCATCATTCCTTGGCTTTATCCCAAAGCTGCTTCTGCTGCGCGCGCCGGTCACGTTTGCGCAGTCTTGCATCACTCCAAAACTGTTCTTGGGGCGTTGCCAAATCAGAAGAACGCTCGGGAGAATCAGGCCTTGCCGGCCCCTCCTCCTCCCTTTGAGTGGGTGCCAGGGAGGGAGAGGGCCCAAGAGAAGCAGGGCTTGCCAGGTCTTCTCCCTCACTTTCTGAATCATCCGAGTCCAGGAGTCCGGGTCCAGGAACCTGGGTCACAACAGAACATCATAGATAGAGAGACAGAATTTTTTATTGGCCAAGTGTGATTGGACACACAAGGAATTTGTCGTTGTGCATATGCTCTCAGTGTACATAAAATAATCAAATATAAAGAATATTTGCTGTATTTCACCATTGCATATTCTACAGCAGGGGTGTCAAACTCAAGGCCCACGAGTTGGACCCCGCACATGGGGTGCTTAGATCTGGCCCACAGGGCTGCCCTGGAAACAGCAAAAGATCAGCCCATGGTGCCTCTGCCAGAAAAAACGGACTCGGGAGGGCTGCCCAGGCTCTGCTGGCAGAGGGTTGCAGGAGATGGTTGCGGCCTTCCCGAGGTCAAACACAACACTGATGCGGCCCTCAATGAAATGAAGTTTGTCACCCCTGTTCCACAGTATATATCAATTAACACCCTGAAGAACTGTTGCAATGACTTTAGACTGTGGCCCGGTTCATGCTAATAAAGAAACCGATCCATCCCAAACAAAGTGATGATAAACTTGTAGTCATTCATCTTCCATCTCAGAATATTAATTAACAAGGTATGTGAAAATACCCCTCGACAAGGACCTTGGATTACAGAGAAGCTACAAAATAGATACAATTATAAAAGGCATGTAACATCAAAACATTATGGGGTGTTTAAAGGTATTAAAATGCATTGACAGACTGGTAATATAGGGAACAATAAGACACATAGTGCAGGTAAAAGCAACCATCAGAAACCAAAGAGAGTGAAAAGATGAGGCACAGTACAGCAATCAGAGTAGATAACTAGGTAATTGCTAATCAGGACACTTGAGTAGGTTGCTTATTGCCTTGAAAAGCAGGAGAAACAAGCCGGTTTGTAAGAGGCTTTGCATTCTGAATATACAAATGAGCAGTAATGAAGTCACTACTGAATATGATAATCACACACTATCACAAAATCAACGATGCTGAGATCTTAGGAGCCACCAGTCCAAATCTCATCCTTGATGGAGGAAATCTAGAGGGGCCGCATCCTCAATAGATGGATGTCCAACCTTTGCATGAAGGCATCTAGTGTGTGTGAGAGAGAAAGTTCACCATCTAAGCTAATTATGTGACTTCTAGAAAGTTATTCAGCCCAAAGGGATTTTTCCTGTAATTTAATGCCATTAAAAACAGTTCCTTGTTTTCAGGCTGCAGAGTATATTTTCTACTTTTTATGAGACTTCAGGTGGAAGTTATAGATCTTGAGCCTGCAAAAGAATGAAGTGTTTTTTTTGTTGTTGTTGTTATGAAAAAATAAAAACTTTTATATATATAAAAGAGAATGATAAACAGGTACACCTTGACTTACGATAGTTGGTTTACTGACCATTCAAAGTTACAACGGCACTGAAAAAAAGCGATTTATGGCCATTTTTCACAGTTACGACCTTTGCAGCATTCCCATGGTCCTGTGGTCAAAATAGTGATGCTTGGCAACTGAGGTTGTAACTTCAAACAATCATTAAACGAATGGTTGAAAGACAAGGACTACCAGCATGTGCATTTATTCTAGAACAGGGCTGTCAAACTCAAGGCCGTGGGCCAGATCTGACCCCAGAGGTACTTAAATCTGGCCTGTGAGGCCACCCTGGAAACAGCAAAAGATCAGCCCATGGTGCCTCTGCCAGAAAAAACGGACTCGGGAGGGCTGCCCAGGCTCTGCTGGCAGAGGGTTGCAGGAGATGGTTGCGGCCTTCCCGAGGTCAAACACAACACTGATGCGGCCCTCAATGAAATGAAGTTTGTCACCCCTGTTCCACAGTATATATCAATTAACACCCTGAAGAACTGTTGCAATGACTTTAGACTGTGGCCCGGTTCATGCTAATAAAGAAACCGATCCATCCCAAACAAAGTGATGATAAACTTGTAGTCATTCATCTTCCATCTCAGAATATTAATTAACAAGGTATGTGAAAATACCCCTCGACAAGGACCTTGGATTACAGAGAAGCTACAAAATAGATACAATTATAAAAGGCATGTAACATCAAAACATTATGGGGTGTTTAAAGGTATTAAAATGCATTGACAGACTGGTAATATAGGGAACAATAAGACACATAGTGCAGGTAAAAGCAACCATCAGAAACCAAAGAGAGTGAAAAGATGAGGCACAGTACAGCAATCAGAGTAGATAACTAGGTAATTGCTAATCAGGACACTTGAGTAGGTTGCTTATTGCCTTGAAAAGCAGGAGAAACAAGCGGTTTGTAAGAGGCTTTGCATTCTGAATATACAAATGAGCAGTAATGAAGTCACTACTGAATATGATAATCACACACTATCACAAAATCAACGATGCTGAGATCTTAGGAGCCACCAGTCCAAATCTCATCCTTGATGGAGGAAATCTAGAGGGGCCGCATCCTCAATAGATGGATGTCCAACCTTTGCATGAAGGCATCTAGTGTGTGAGAGAAAGTTCACCATCTAAGCTAATTATGTGACTTCTAGAAAGTTATTCAGCCCAAAGGGATTTTTCCTGTAATTTAATGCCATTAAAAACAGTTCCTTGTTTTCAGGCTGCAGAGTATATTTTCTACTTTTTATGAGACTTCAGGTGGAAGTTATAGATCTTGAGCCTGCAAAAGAATGAAGTGTTTTTTTTGTTGTTGTTGTTATGAAAAAATAAAAACTTTTATATATATAAAAGAGAATGATAAACAGGTACACCTTGACTTACGATAGTTGGTTTACTGACCATTCAAAGTTACAACGGCACTGAAAAAAAGCGATTTATGGCCATTTTTCACAGTTACGACCTTTGCAGCATTCCCATGGTCCTGTGGTCAAAATAGTGATGCTTGGCAACTGAGGTTGTAACTTCAAACAATCATTAAACGAATGGTTGAAAGACAAGGACTACCAGCATGTGCATTTATTCTAGAACAGGGCTGTCAAACTCAAGGCCGTGGGCCAGATCTGACCCCAGAGGTACTTAAATCTGGCCTGTGAGGCCACCCTGGAAACAGCAAAGGACCAACCTGCAGTGCCTCTGTCAGCAGAAACAGAGCTTGGGAGAGCTGTGTGCAGCCCTCCCGGACTCTGTTTTTGGCCGCGATGGCCTCCTGCAGCCCTCTGCCAGTAAAAACGGAGCTCGGGAGAGCCGCACACAGCCCGGCCAAGCTCCCTTTTTTCCTGGCAGAAGGCTGCAGGAGGATCCCCCCAGCCCCCCCCAGGCCACCACAGGTACCCCCAACACGAGTGACATTGAGCTGGCCACGCCCACCCTGGCCATACACCCCAGCCCCCTGAGCAGGAGTGAAATGCTCCCAGTTCGGACCGGATCGGCCAAACTGGTAGCGATGATGGTAGGCAGTTCGGAGAACCGGTAGTAAAAATCCCTGCCCCCCCCCCACCGCCCATACCCACCCAATCACCCGGTTGCCTGCTTGCTACTTCTTTTAAAAAATGCTTTTAAAGGTTAAAAAAAGTCTCTGACGATCACAGCCAAGCCGCACGATCATCAGAGCCTCTTTTTTTACTTTTAAAAGCATTGTTTACAACCTATTCAGCCGAATAGGTTGTAAAAAAAGTGCTTTTAAAAGTTTTTAAAAAAAGAAAAAGTACCTACCTAGAAAGTAGGTAGGAAAGAGAGAGAAAGTAGGTAGGAAAGAGAGAGGTAGAAAAGGGGGAAAGGAGAGGAAGAAGAAAGGGGAAAGAGAGAGGGTTAGAAAGGGTGAAAGAGAAGAGTAGGGAAGGAGGAGAGGATGTAGAAAAGCAAAGGAGAGGAAGGATGAAGAAAGTAGAAGAAAGTAGAGAAGGGAGGAGGAAAGGTTTGTTAAGGAAGGAAGTGGTAGCTGGGCAGGTCCGAATAAGTAGCAAATGAAAGTTAATGACTAATGTTGAATAAGAGACTGTATATTGAATAGGTTGTTGGAAAATGAAAATAAAACTTTTTACAAAAAAAAAAAAAGATTGCACTCCACAGCTGATCACAAACCCCAGCTGTTCTACTTACCCCATGCCTCCTTTCGGCGGGCACTGCGTGTGCACACCTCTCATTTGGTGCGTAGTGCGCACTGTGCATGCGCGTGCAAAGTGCGCATGCACAGCTAGCGAACCAGTAGTAAACCGACTCAGATTTCACCACTGCCCCTGAGGTCAAACAGAACCCTGATGTGTCCTGCAATGAAATCGAGTTTGACACCCCTGTTCTAGAAGAAGAAAAGTGGCCTTTTTTGAAAGGATGTAACCTAACTCCATAGTGGAAGAAGAAATACCTAGAATAAATAACCAATAAGAGTAGACATTAGACATCTTCTTTCTTCAGGCAAATATGATAACATGGTCTAAGGAAACTTATATTATAAGGAAAGAAATCAAGTAAACTAACACAACACCATTCTTTTCAAGTGAAACTGAAATTTCATGGGCTATTTTTGGCTCCAGTATGGACCTGTGTCACATAGCACAGAAATTCTAAGCGATTGCTTTTGAAACTAAGCATTAACTTTTTTGGGGGGAAAAATTCTCTAGCACAAATGACTTGGCTAGACAATTCTTACCACAGAACGCTGTTCTGGGAAATGTGGTCTGCTGGAAAATTGGAAAGCTGTTCAATTATTTGGCACAGCTCTCAGGAAGAAAGCAAATTTAACCATAGGAACGCTTGTCCATTCCTCTGTAGAATAATTATTGAGTTGCACATGGAGCAGATATCAAGCACAATTGTCCATTTATTTTTTAAACTCCAGTTTTTCTTTTTTTTTTTAATGTTATAAAAATCAGGCATCAAATCATACACTATGCACCTCAATAATACAGTAAAGTTCCTTTGTGTGAGTGGGGGTCTCTGTTGGCTTCCATTCAGAATGCTATTCCCATCCCCCTTGCCTACGCATTCATACGCAAGGGGGATGGGAAACCGGTGAAACAGCACAGCAGCCAAAGACAGATGTACATTCCAGACTTATCTCTCTCAAGGCTGTCTTTCAGGGTTACTCACAGTGGCTGGAGAGGAGTGCTCTCTACAACACATGAAATTGCTTCGTTGGCAAATGTGATTGATGACACATCCTAGGGCAGGCGTCCCCAACCTTTTGGACCTCAGGGACCACTAAATTCATAATTTTAAATCCCATGGACCACTAAAATGATCTTCAGGGTGGGCGTGGCTAGATGGTCATGTGATTGGGTGGGTGTGGCCAACTCAATGTCACTCATGTCAAGGGTGCCTTGCCAGCCTCTACTTGCCACTCCCACTTCATCCCACGGTGGGGATGAAGTATGGCTGAAAGGCTTATAAATCTGAAACAGAAAGAGAAGTGATATTGCTTCTATTGAAAATATTGCTGCAAAGTATTGTCACAATTGATGAAGCTCTTTGGATGAGAAGCTTCCTCCTCCTCCTCTTCTTCTTCTTCCTCCTCCTCCTCTTCCTCTTCCTCCTCTTCCTCTTCCTCTTTTCTTTTGAGATATTGCTGCAAAGGAACATTTTTGATTAATATGAGAGAGCAATCAAGTGCCAAGTACAGAAGTTACCTGCTGGATGAGACCATTGGCAAGGTCCATTAACCCCAGCAGGCCCAGTGTTGTTGACATTGGTTGTCCACATCTTTCTTTTCTTTCTTACCATGTCTGGCATTCAAATCCTGAGAGAAGTGCTGCTCAAGGCTGCAGGCAGCCATTAAAATTACATTTTAATGTAATTAGCACATTAAAGGTTTTCTGTTGCTTTTGCCCATAAGGAATTTTGTGTGACCATGTTTTGTACAGTATTGTTTTCATTACTTTGGAAGGGAGATGGTGCCATTTGCAAACTCCATGGAATATTTCCAGATTTGCTAACTGGGTCTGCAATTGCTCTTCCCTTGCAAGACTTACCCCTTTGGATTATTTGGAGGTGGATTAAAAGTGACAAGAACGCTGCCATTTTTTCTTCTAGCCAAATGACTGTGGGCGGGGGGGGGGGGGAATACTAAAACCTTCTCCCTATCACCTGGGCTATTTTTGACTGAGATTTACCAGTCTTCCAGAAGACCAGTAAACCTATGTTCAGAAAGCTTGAATAACACATTATTGCAGGGGTGAAATGCTCCCGGTTTGGTCCGGATTGACCGATCCAATAGCGATGGCAGCGGGTAGTTCAGAGAACCAGTAGCAAAAATTCCTAGACCCCCGCCCATGCCCACCCAATCTCCCAGTCGCCCACTTGCTGGGCTTGCCTGCTTGCCACTTCTTTCCGGCTCGCTCACTTTTCCAGCCCGAATGGTAGGAATAGGTTGTAAAAAATGCTTTTAAAAGGTAAAAAAAGAGGCTCTGACAATCGCAGCTTTAAACAAGTTTAAAAGAGGCTCTGACGATTGCATGCCACAGCTGATCAAACACACACACCCCAGGTGCATGCCGTTCTGCTTACCTTCCTTCCCATGCCTCCTTTTGGCCTGCACTGCTTGTGCGCGGGCATGCACCTCGCATTTGGTGCGTGGAGCGCAGAGTGCATGCGCAGCCACCGAACTGGTAGGTTCAGATTCCACCACTGCGTTATTGGTGTAGAACATCTCCACCTCAGTGTCCCACCACTCAAGAACATGAAAGACAACTAAAGCCTCCATCCCAGGTACAAAGCCAGCTTTGGCATACTGCAGTGAGAGCTATTGGTAATAGCTTTTCTCTCTGACTTGGCGACGGGGTGGGTGGGATAGAGAAACATACCAAAGAAATCTGTCAATCACTGCCAATTCTCCTCCAGTAAACCTATGGAATGAGAGTCATTTTGGTACAGTGCAGGCTTGTCCAATCCATGGCCTATAGGCAACATGTGGTCCTAGACAGCTAGTAATGCATCCGTACACGATGATTAAAAAAAATAAAGGAAATTTGATATTTATATACATTAACTATATTGTATATTTTAGATGCAGCCCAAGACAATTCCTCTTCACTCAATGCATCCCAGGCAAGCTTCAAGGGTGGACAACCATGGTTTAGTGCTTATGACACTAAATAGGAAAGCAGCAGACCATGAGTTCTAATCCAGTCTTAGGCACAAAGCCAGCTGGATCCAAAGCCAATCACTCTCTTTCCTCCTAGGAAGAAGCCAATTGCAAACTATTTTCCAAAACTGCAATGAAGAAAGCGGCATGGAATTGTCGAGGCAATTGCTAGGATACAAGACTGACCCAAAGGCACCAAAAAAAAAAAAAAGAAAAAGAAAGAAAAAAAGAAAAAAGAAAAAAATAGATGTATGATTCAGGGCATTTACAAGCATATTTTTCTGCTGACTCAGAGATAGGACAAATGCACATTAAGGTAGTTATCCACCTTCAAGGTAGTCTCCCTGTCACCTGGGTTACCAATTATACCAAATCAAAACGGTGAGTGCTAATACTACTTTTATTGCATGGTGGCATTAACAGAGTGGGATGTGGTGGTTCAGTGGTTAAGATGCTGAGCTTGTCGATCGAAAAGTCGGCAGTTCAGCAATTCAAATCCCTAGTGCTGCATAATGGGGTGAGCTCCCGTTACTTGTCCCAGCTTCTGCCAACCTAGCAGTTCGAGAGCACGTAAAAAATGCAAGTAGAAAAATAGGGACCACCTTTGGTGGGAAGGTAACAGCGTTCTGTGCGCCTTTGGTGTTTAGTCATGCCGGCCACATGACCGCGGAGATGTCTTCAGACAGCGCTGGATCTTCACCTTGGAAACGGAGATGAGCACTGCCCCCTAGAGTCCAGAACAACTAGCACATATGTGCGAGGGGAGCCTTTACCTTACTTTATTAACAGAATATTGCAAGTTTGAAAATACTGCCCTTCTGTCCTGTCTTTACTTTCCAGAAAACTAAGGAGGATCCTTTTTAAGATGCTTTCTTTCTTACTACATCCTTCTTTGACTCAGATTTCCTTCATCCGACCATTGTGTAGGTTGTGGTTCTTCCTCCTGTCTCCCAAGGTTATTCTCACAACCATTAGAATGGCTGAGAGGAAGAACTTTGTTACAGGTCTAAGAGAATTGGAGGATATTTGATGTGGCTCTTCCAGCTGCTTCAACATGAGCTCCATGGGCAAGGTGGAACCTATCCAGCTCTCGAATAAAGTAATTATACCTGGTCTTCTGAGTCAATGGCTCTTCTGATGACAAAGACTCTTGGCAGATATCCAGTAATACTTATTCATGAGGCCAGGCAAGTTTTTCCACGCTGAAACTCTTACGCTATGATCTTTATAGCCTCAGTCAGCTGGTGGAAAGGCA
The DNA here is from genome assembly GCF_028640845.1 of Ahaetulla prasina. Lineage (NCBI taxonomy): Eukaryota > Metazoa > Chordata > Lepidosauria > Squamata > Colubridae > Ahaetulla > Ahaetulla prasina. The sequence continues at coordinate 27,451,639 of NC_080541.1, forward strand.
GAAGGAAAGACGGACTGCTGAGTCATTCAGAGTGGCAACTGGCACCTCCATTTTGCAGCAAAGACTGAAACTCTGGAACACTAAATCATTCAGAGAAGCCACAGAAGGATTCATAACATAACATAACATAACATCAGAGTTGGAAGGGACCTTGGAGGCCTTCTAGTCCAACCCCCTGCCCAGGCAAGAAACCCTACACCATCTCAGTCAGATGGTTATCCAACATTTTCTTAAAAATTTCCAGTGTTGGAGCATTCACAACTTCTGAAGGCAAGTCGTTCCACTTATTAATTGTTCTAACTGTCAGGAAATTTCTCCTTAGTTCTAAGTTGCTTCTTTCCTTGATCAGTTTCCACCCATTGCTTCTTGTTCTACCCTCAGGTGCTCTGGAGAACAGCCCAACTCCCACTTCTCTGTGGCAGCCCCTGAGATATTGGAACACTGCTATCATGTCTCCCCTGGTCCTTCTTTTTGTTAAACTAGACATACCCAGTTCCTGCAACCGTTCTTCATATGTTTTATCCTCCAGTCCCCTAATCATCTTTGTTGCTCTTCTCTGCACTCTTTCTAGAGTCTCAACATCTTTTTTACATCGTGGCGACCAAAACTGGATTCATCTGTTAGTTGTTTGATTTCGTATAATATTCACATATTTAAGATATTTCGCAATGCATGGTAGCAGTGCATCGGAATACCTACTCATATATTTTGGCACTGCTGGTTTTAAAACAAATATTTTAAAACCAGCAGTACCAAAATATGTGAGACAGGTTCCTTAACACATTCAGATTCCTATGTCAGGTTCCTTAACACAGGGATCTCCAACCTTGGCAACTTTAAGACTGGTGGACTTCAACTCAAACCAAAGCTGGCTGAGGAATTTTGGGAGTTGAAGTCCACCAGTCTTAAAGTTGCCAAGGTTGGAGACCCCTGCCTTAACACATTCAGAGGCCAGTGGGGGGGGGTGAATCTATAAAATGTGCATTGTGAAGATATTTCAATTTGTTTTCTCAGAAGAAATGGTTTAAGGCCGTTTGAGGTTCCTAACCACTTCTCATAAAGATAACAAACTATAAAGCAATACCCAATGAATGACTACTTCAGCTTCAATCGCAATATTACAAGAGCAAAAAATAGATTCAAGCTTAATGTCAACCGCTTCAAACTTGATTGCAGAAAATATGACTTCTGCAACAGAGTTGTTAATGCTTGGAACTCATTACCTGACTCCATAGTCTCTACAAAAAATCCCAAAATCTTCAACCAAAAACTGTCTACTATTGACCTCTCCCCATTCCTAAGAGGACTATAAGGGGCGTGCATAAGAGCACAAAAGTGCCTACCGTTCCTGTCCTATTGTTCTCTCTATTATATCTAATTAATATGGCTATGCATATCCTTTACTTATATTTACTTATATTATATAATATTATATAATATTATATAATATTTACTTATATTTACTTATATTCCATGATATGTTTTTATTTTTTACTATGACAATGTTTATGTATACTGTTGTGACAAAATTAAATTTTAAAAAAATGAGGCCTTTTCAAATTCCCCAAATATTGAACACAGTGTATGTAGCTGCTGACACCTTGTGGCATTTTTGCAAAATGTCAACATTGGATTTCAAATCATTTTTTTAGAGACAGTGAATTTTCTCCTGCCGTGGCCACAAAGCACAGCTGGCCAGTGGTGGGTTGTTACCGCTTCGCCCTGGATTAGGCGAACCAGTAGCGGTGGTGGCGGGAGGCTCTACCCACCCGCCTGGATGCTTCTGCGCATGCACAGAAGCATTGCACGCAAGCGCCCACGAGCAAACCAGTAGCAACAGGATTTGCAACCCACTACTGTCTTGGGCAGTCATTTTCTCTTAGGCCTAGGAAGGAGGCAATGGCAAACCATTTCTGGAAAACGTGCCAAGAAAACTGCAAGGACTTGTCCAAGTAATCTCTAAGAATTAATTGAATGATTTTTTTTTTAAAAAGGGCTTTAGTATTTCATGTGAAGGAAGACCTATATTGCATGAATGTATTGAAAATTAGATAAAGCCAAAAACTGTAATTGTTCCTGGATAATGCAGATAGATCCCCATTATTCCTTAATAATTAGACCCTTTGTTTACAGTCTATTGGCAAAGGGTTATAAAACTCAGAATTCCATTAAGGAAACTTCAGGTGCTTCTAGGTAAAACCTCAGGAATCTGTCTGGCAGAGAGAGATGATCCATGAGGAATCCTGGAAATTGAAGTCCACCTATCTTAAAGTTGCCAAAGTTGAGAAATTGTTTCAGTACCACCATAGAATTCTGATCTGATAATCCACAGTTGTTTTCTTTTCAAAATTTGTGTTCAGTTTTTTTAATCTATCATGGAACTTTTCAACCTATAAATCTGTAGTCCTGGTGATTTAACCAGAAGATTGGTAAGAAGGAATTGGATCAGAGGTGGTATTCAGCTGGTTCACACCGGTTCAGGCGAACTGGTAGCGGCGATCACAGGTGGGCCCACCCCAGTTCCAAGTTGTGCTATTTAGGCATGTTTTCGAGGCCAGGCACATGCATGGAAGGCGCGCGAGCGAGCAAAGCGAATTCGCGGAAGGCCGGGTGCATGCGCCAACATTGCACATGCATGTGAAGCATGCATGCACACGCATGGCGAACCGATGGTAAAGGTAAGTGAAACCCACCCCTGAATTGGATGGTACTGTCTATCTCTTTCTATTAGGTCATGTTAAATATGTTATGTATGTTAAATATATTCCCAAGTAATGCTTGAATATGTAATATCGAACTAAGCAAACATTTATTTTAGTTACAAAAAGAGTTATATTTTGCTTTGCCTTGTTTCTGGTGGGACATATAGTAGGTTCATATTTTCCACTGTCAATCTAACAGACTTGGGGAACAGATATTGAGAGGGATCTTGGAGTCCTAATGGATTTAGATATGAGCCAGCAGTGTGCAGCAGCTGCTAAAAGAGCCAACACAGTTCTGGGCTGCATAAACAGAGGGATAGAATCAAGATCACGTGAAGTGTTAGTGCTACTTTATAATGCCTTGGTAAGGCCACACTTGGAATACTGCATTCAGTTTTGGTCGCCACGATGTAAAAAAGATGCTGAGACTCTAGAAAGAGTGTAGAGAAGAGCAACAAAGATGATTAGGGGACTGGAAATTTTTAAGAAAATGTTGGATAACCATCTGACTGAGATGGTGTAGGGTTTCCTGCCTGGGCAGGGGGTTGGACTAGAAGGCCTCCAAGGTCCCTTCCAACTCTGTTGTTATATTATATTATATTATATTATATTATATTATATTATATTATATTATATTATATTATATTATATTATATTATATTATATTATATTATATTATATTATATTATATTATATTATATTATATTATATTATATTATATTATATTATAATATTATATTATATTATATTATATTATATTATATTATATTATATTATATTATATTATATTATACTATATTATATTATATTATATTATATTTCTTAACAACTCATCACCCTTTGGCACAAAGAAATATTCCTTAATCTTAAGGGTCTAATTTTTTTGCAGAACTAGACAAAATATTCCAAGGACAAAATAAAATGAACTGATTCCTCGGCAAATTCCAGAGAGATAAAACCATCAAAAAGGAATGTGATTAATGGTGGTTCAGTGCTTCAGAAATGGGAACTTCACTAAGAAGCTAATCCATGCTTGCTCTCTTCGAAGAGGTCCAGCAGCCATAATCTATTTGGGATTTCTTGACTGGCGGAAGGGAATAAGCTCTTCCTTTCTTTGTCTTATGGCATTTTTCAGTGTTCTTGAATATGTTTTGATTGCTGTCTTGAGTTTTGTTTATGTTCTTCAGCATTCTTGATTATTGTTTGATCAGCCTCAAGTTATGTTATTAGGATAGTATCTTAACAGAAATTAGAGCATTTCACCGAGGCAGCCTTCGTCGGCGCCATCTTGGGAAGGAGGCGCAACCAAAACAATCTGGAACTGAACACACTCAAAACCATAGAAATGGTGGTAGACTTTAGGAAAAACCCTTCCATACTTCCACCTCTCACAATACTTGACAACACAGTATCAACAGTAGAAACCTTCAAATTTCTGGGTTCTATCATATCGCAAGATCTCAAATGGACAGCTAACATCAAAAACATCATTAAAAAAGGACAACAAAGAATGTTCTTTCTGTGACAACTCAGTAAGCTCAAACTGCCCAAGGAGCTGCTGATCCAATTCTACAGAGGAATTATTGAGTCTGTCATTTGCACCTCTATAACTGTCTGGTTCGGTTCTGCAACCCAACAAGAAAAACACAGACTTCAGAGGATAATTAGAACTGCAGAAAAAATAATTGCTACCAACCTGCCTTCCATTGAGGACCTGTATACTGCACGAATCAAGAAGAGGGCCGTGAAAATATTTACAGACCCCTCGCATCCTGGACATAAACTGTTTCAACTCCTACCCTCAAAACGACGCTATAGAGCACTGCACACCAGAACAACTAGACACAAGAACAGTTTTTTCCCGAAGGCCATCACTCTGCTAAACAAATAATTCCCTCAACACTGTCAGACTATTTACTGAATCTGCACTACTATTAATCGTTTCATAGTTCCCATCACCAATCTCTTTCCACTTATGACTGTATGACTATAACTTGTTGCTGGCAATCCTTATGATTTATATTGATCATCAATTGTGTTGTAAATGTTGTACCTTGATGAAGGTATCTTTTCTTTTATGTACACTGAGAGCATATGCACCAAGACAAATTCCTTATGTGTCCAATCACACTTGGCCAATAAAAAATTCTATTCTATTCTATTCTATCTTACACTGCCTTGCAATAATAAATTCTGAACTTAGAACCACAGTTGTGACCAAAATTTCCATTGCTAAACCAAACAGTTGTTAAGTGAGTCATGCCCAATTTTACCACTTTTTTTGCCATGGTTGTTAAGCAAATCACTGCAGTCATTAAGTGAATCTGGCTTCCCCTATTTATTTTGCTCATCAGAAACTGGCTGGTTAGGTCACAAATGGTGATCACATGACCCAGGAAGCTGCAACCATCTTAAATACATGTTGGTTGCCAAGTGCCTGAATTTTGATCACATGACCATGGGGATGCTGTGATATTCATAAATGTGAGAATCAGTTGCAATCTATTTTTTTAATGGTCAGTAAATGAATAATTGTAAGTCGAGGACTACCTGTAAAGTCTTATGTCTGCTTACTAGTGTGGTCACTGCTTCTGGATCCAAAAATACCTGTGTTTCCCCCAAAATAAGAATGGTTCTTATTTTCTTTTGGGCCCCAAAATAAGCACTAGGTGTCAGGGTTCCAAGTAACACCCCCAACTCCGAAACTTGCAGTTCCTCAAAGCTAACTTTTATTGGAGGTGTCATATTGGCACATCTGTGGAAAATCCGAATCTGAGATTTTCCGGGCTTACCTTCCCAAAAGAAAGTTCAAGACCTTGCCCGCTTCTCCCACATGTCTACCACTGCTCCAATCAGTTCCTTCATGTACAGAAGACAACCTCTACGTTCTTCTCTGCATAGCTGTCAGACACCATGGCCTTCAATTTCTCTATTAAGTTTTGTTATGGTTAATTCTACTTCACTCGTGCAATCCCCCCCTCCCAACTTCTCACGGTAGGATTGTGGCAGGCCTGGATCCTGAAGGCACCAAGGTAATATGGCTTCCAGGCCTGACACTAGGGCTTATTTTCAGCAGTGTTGTATTTTTTCCCCCCATGTACAGGAGGCCCACTTCTTCTGCTTGCTCATGGCAGAGCAGGAGGCCATGCAGTGTGCAAATGCTGCTGCTGTGAGGCCCGGGGGTGGGGGTGGAGCTGCCCCACATCTGCTTACCTCAGGGCCCAGACATCCATGCTCCGACACCTGCCTCATCTTGCTGCTGCGGCGCCAGCATGCCACTCAGCCTCCTTCTCCATTGCAGCAGCGAGTAAGCAGAAGTGTGACAGTGGCCACATTGGGCTCCTGCTGCACATGGCTGCTGGTGCTGCCACCGTGAGGCAGGTGTTGGGATGCGGATCGCCTGGCTGTGGGGGCCCTGAGGTAAGCCAATGCAGGGAGCGTAGAGCAGCTCCACACCACCCCGCCTCGCCTCATCCTCATGACACCGTGAGAAATCAGGCGGAATGGGCGGCTGCATAGTCTCTTAAGTAGAGCATTTTGGGGGGGTAGAGCTTATATTAGGCACACACCAGGGCTTATTTTCGGGATAGGTCTTATTTTTGGGAAAACAGAGTTACATGTACCGTATATACTCGAGTATAAGCCGATCCGAATATAAGCCGAGGTACCTAATTTTACCACAAAAACTGGGAAAAACTATTGACTCGAGTATAAGCCGAGGGTGGGAAATGAGGCAGCTACTGGTCAATGTAAAAAATAAAGATAGAGCCAAGTAAAATAACATGAATATTTATTTGAACGAAAAACAATAAAAGTGCAAAAGGGGGTCCCCAAAAAGAATATGGTATCAAAAATACAGTATCTTTAAAAGTAACAGCAACCAAGCTAACGAGAGCTAAAATCCCTCAAAACTGGAGTTCTCCTCCTCATCATCTGTTTGTCCAAACAGAGCTTCAGCTACTTCAGCTTCTGTGATGTTATCCGCATATACGTTGTCGTCATCACTGAGTTCACAGTCGTCATCATCACTGCTGTCACTCTCATACAATGCGCTGTCTTCACTGCCATCCATAGCATTACTAATGCCACATTTCTTGAAGGCACGTTGCACCATGTCCTCTGGAATATCTTCCCATGCATCACGAACCCACTGTGCTATTAGTTCTATGTCTGGCTTTCTCAGATTTCCAACTTTTGTCAGACGAGCTTGACCAGATGTCATCCATTCATGCCACATCCTTCGCACATGGTCCTTGAAAGGTTTATTTAAACTGACATCTAGGGGCTGCAATACAGATGTAAGCCCACCTGGAATAACGGCCAAAGTGACTTGAGATGACTTTGCCAATTTTTATGTCATCAGATGTGTGGGCTCTGAACATATCCCAAACTAACAGTGATCTTCTAGTCCAGTCCCCACTCCTCAAGCAAGAGATCCTATACTGTTTCAGACAAAGGATTGTCCAGTCTGTTCTTTAAAAACCCTCCAGGAATGAAGTGTCCAATAAGGTTCAAATTGCAAGTACCGGTAGTCCTCAATTTAAGACTGCAATTGAGCCCAAAACATTGTTTTGTTATTTTTCCCTAACCGTGTATGTATCCCCTGCCCCCATTTTACGTCAGGCTGCCATCAAAGCACGGCTGAATATTATTATTATTATTATTATTATTATTATTATTATTATTATTATTATTATTATTATTATTATCATTATCATTATCATCATCATCATCATTATTATTATTATTATTATTATTATTATTATCATTATCATTATTATCATTATTATCATCATCATTATTATTATTATTATTATTATCATTATCATTATCATTATCATCATCATCATTATTATTATTATTATTATTATTATCATTATCATCATCATTATTATCATTATTATTATTATTATTATTATTATTATCATTATCATTATCATTATTATCATTATCATCATTATTATTATTATTATTATTATCATTATTATTATTATTATTATATGATGATGATGATTTTTACATTGGACAGAGCGAGCTTCAGTTTACCAAACTTTGTATCTTTTAATGAAACGTGTTAGTCTGGAAGGACTGTTTGAACTCACAAAACACTTGCAACTTTTAGTTCCGTGCTGAGGATTTTGGAAAGCAGCCCAGCAATATTTATTTATTGCTCGGACTGCTCTTATTTTCACTCCCCTTTTCTTTTCTTTTCCTTCCTCCTCCTCCTTCTCTGCCTCTCTTCGTCCCCCACCTCCCGGGATCCTTGCGGGTCAAGGTTCTGCCCTGCCTTACACCAGCCGCCCACCTATGCCAAGGTCTCCTGGCTCTTTCGCTCTCTGTAAGCAGCGGCTTCTCGGCAGCGTCGCCCCTCCCTCCATGGATCGGCTCCTTCCCCAGCACTGAAGGCATCCTTAGGAATACACCTCCACCTCCAGGAAAATAAAAGAGGCAGAGAAGGTAAATCGCCCGCCCGTTCGGAAAGGAAGGGAGAGGACTCCAATGGAAGAAGGAGAGGAGAATTACCAATAACAAACACAAAGCGCTGGGTTAGAGGTGCCTTGTCATGTACAAGGAGATCAGAGGGCAACCACCATGAAACAATAATCAGACTCAAACGGGCTGCTTATTTGCCATTTGCTCTGGGTAGAACGGGTTTTTTTAAAAAATTGGTTTGGAGAAGGAAAGCTAATTTGCTGATCTGCGCGAGGGTCGGTTTCTTTTGCCTCCTTCTTCTTCCTCCTCCTTCTTCCCACCCTAGCTTGCAATGCCCCATCTCTCCTCCTCCTCCTCCTCCTGCCCCCTCTCGGGGAGAAATCGTTTGTTCTTGCCGTATTTCTCCGCTTTCCAAGAGGCTTTTCTTTTTCACCTCTTTCTCCCCACCTCCCCAATTTCCATAGGGGAAAAAAAAAACCCTGGGGAAAACTTGGCAAAAAATAAAATAAAATAAAAAGTACTGAGTGCAAATGTTTTACTGTAGTTGGAGTTTTCCACGTTTCTTTCACATTCAAGGCAGCATTCTCCCCCCATCCCTCGCTGCTTTTCCAAAACATGCTTTGAAACCTTTGCATTTTATTGGGATGTATTCGTGACAAACGCCCCCTCCGCCCCCTCCGAGGGCGAGAGGAGGGCGAGTAAGGGGAGGGCGAGAGTGACAAACAAATAAAGAGAGTTCTTCGCCTTGGCGTTTGACACACTCGCCGTCCTCTCCGAGCCGAAATTGAGTGCGGCGGCAGTGGGGTGGGTGGGTGGGTGGGGAGGCCGCCGTGCCGTGCCGGCTGGGGGAGCCCGGGATTGAAGTGCCGGCATGCTTTGCCAGCTCGGCCGGCTCGTTTTGGGGCGGCGGCTGGCCTCCGGCGTTTTCTTCGCCGCTTTTTGATGGCGGCGGCGGTGGTCGGCGGAGGGGCGGAGGGGCGTTCGACATTTCGCCCCTCTCACTCGTCCTCCTCTTGCCCGCGGTGGGGCGGAGGGGCGTTGTCACCGCCCTCCTCTCCGAAAGCCGAAATTGAGTGCGGCGGCAGGGGAGGCCGCCGTGAGTGCCGGCTGGGGAGCCGGGGCCAATCCCGGCTCCCCAGCCGGCACTTCACGGCGGCCTCCCACCCACCCCACTGCCGCCGCACTCAATTTCGGCCGAGAGGAGGCGAGGTGACAACGCCAAGCGAAGAACTCTCTTTATTTGTTTGTCACTCTCGCCTCGGAGGCGGAGGCGTTGTCACCTCGCCTCCTCTCCGAAAGCCGAAATTGAGTGCGAGCAGCAGGGGAGGCCGCCGTGAAGTGCCGGCTGGGGAGCCGGGGCCAATCCGGGCTCCCCAGCCGGCACTTCACGGCGGCCTCCCACCCACCCCACTGCCGCTCGCACTCAATTTTGGCTTTCGAGAGGAGGGCGAGAGTGACAAACGCCTCCGCGGCGAGTGACAAACAAATAGAGTTCTTCTGCCCCTTGGCGGTTGTCACCTCGCCCTCCTCTCAGCCGAAATTGAGTGCGGCGGCAGGAGGCGCGTGAAGTGCCGGCTGGGGAGCCGGGATTGGCTCGGGCTCCCCAGCCGGCACTTCACGGCGGCCTCCACCACCACTGCGCCGCACTCAATTTCGGCTCGAGAGGAGGCGAGGTGACAAACGCCCCTCCGCCTCCGAGGGCGAGTGACAAACAAATAAGAGAGTTCTTCTCGCCTTGGCGTTGTCACCTCGCCTCCTCTCCGAAGCGAAATTGAGTGCGGCGGCAGGGGAGGCGCGTGAGTGCCGGCTGGGGGCCGGGATTGGCTCCTGGGCTCCCCAGCCGGCACTTCACGGCGGCCTCCCCACCCCACTGCCGCTCGCACTCAATTTCGGCTTCGGAGAGGAGGCGAGTGACAAACGCCAAGCGAAGAACTCTCTTTATTTGTTTGTCACTCTCGCCTCGGAGGCGGAGGCGTTGTCACCCTCGCCTCCTCTCCGAAAGCCGAAATTGAGTGCGGCAGCAGGGGAGGCCGTGAAGTGCCGGCTGGGGGCCGGGGCCAATCCCGGGCTCCCCAGCCGGCACTCACGGCGGCCTCCCACCCACCCCACTGCCGCCGCACTCAATTTCGGCTTTCGAGAGGAGGCGGTGACAACGCCTCCGCGGCGAGTGACAAACAAATAGAGTTCTTCTGCCCCTTGGCGGTTGTCACCTCGCCCTCCTCTCAGCCGAAATTGAGTGCGGCGGCAGGAGGCCGCCGTGAGTGCCGGCTGGGGAGCCGGGATTGGCTCGGGCTCCCCAGCCGGCACTTCACGGCGGCCTCCACCCACCCCACTGCCGCCGCACTCAATTTCGGCTCGAGAGGAGGGCGAGGTGACAACGCCTCCGCCCCTCCGAGGCGAGTGACAAACAAATAAGAGAGTTCTTCGCTTGGCGTTGTCACCTCGCCTCCTCTCCGGCGAAATTGAGTGCGGCGGCAGTGGGGTGGGGAGGCCGCCGTGAAGTGCGGCTGGGGAGCCGGGATTGGCTCCTGGGCTCCCCAGCTGGCACTTCACGCGGCCTCCCCACCCCACTGCCGCCGCACTCAATTTCGGCTCGAGAGGAGGGCGAGGTGACAACGCCAAGGCGAAGAACTCTATTTGTTTGTCACTCTCGCCAGCGGAGGCGTTGTCACCTCGCCCTCCTCTCCGGCCGAAATTGAGTGCGGCGGCAGGAGGCCGCCGTGAAGTGCCGGCTGGGGGCCGGGATTGGCTCCGGGCTCCCCAGCCGCACTTCACGGCGGCCTCACCCACCCACCCACCCCACTGCCGCCGCACTCAATTTCGGCTTTCGAGAGGAGGGCGAGTGACAACGCCTCCGCCCACCGCGGGCAAGAGGAGGACGAGTGAGAGGGGCGAAATGTCAACGCCCTCCGCCCCCGCCTCCGCCGACCACCGCCGCCGCCATCAAAAAGCGGCGGAAGAAAACGCCGGAGGCCAGCCGCCGCCCCAAAACGAGCCGGCCGAGCTGGCAAAGCATGCCGGCAGCATTTGGGCTCGTCCTGCCGGCCCAGCTGTTCCCGAGGGCAAAAAACCCTCTCCCTGGGTCGGCTCTGCAAGGGTAGACTCGAGTATAAGCCGAGGGGGCGTTTTTCAGCACAAAAAACGTGCCGAAAAACTCGGCTTATACTCAAGTATATACGGTAACTCAAACCTGCTGTGCTGGGACCAAGCAGTACAACATTTTGAAATAAATATGCAAAAATACCAAATTCATTTATTTCCATTTATTCCTGTCTATTCTTCTCCAAATGAAGCTAATGTGATGCATACAATGTAGCTACCTTTGTCTCTGGCGGTAGGAAGAAAAAAAGAATATAATATTATTTTCTTCTACTTTAGCAAATCTGACCTCATCTCAGGGTGACCTCAAATGGATTGTAATTAAATTATGCTATCGATCATTTAATACAATACGATAAATAAACTTTCACGGTCATTTAATACAATACAATAAATAAACTTTCACGGTAATTTTCTCATTTCTGGCAGCAAAGAACTATCATATCTGTCTCTGCATACAATTTTCTCTGTATAAAGACAAGAGGGAATTCATCTATAATTAAAGAAATGGTAATGTAAATGCTTCAGCAGCATGGGAATCCCACTGATGTAGGAGGTGAATAACAGGCACAAATTAAGATATTAGTTGAAAATGTTAGGAACATATTATTAGGGAAAGATGCCATTAAGAAGGTGGTTACAAATAAGGAATAAAACAGCCTTGCTCCCCCATTCACTTATCAGTCATTGTTCAAGTTCCAAACCAAATATCTGATATTTAATATGATACTTTTGAGTATTTTAGAGCAAGTTTCATAGGAAGACAAGTGGGTTTTAAGTAGGCATGGATTTTTCCTTGCATGTTTATTTATTTATTTATTTATTTATTTTGTCACAACAATATATATAGGTATCATACAAAAAAGATTATATAGTATATAAACACATATATGAGTAAATATAAGGAGGTATAAGCATATATATATAGGAAGAAGAAAAGAAAAACAATAGGACAGGAACGGTAGGCACGTTTGTGCGCTTATGCACGCCCCTTATGGTCCTCTTAGGAATGGGGTGAGGTCAATAGTAGAAAGTTTTTGGTTAAAGCTTTTAGGATTATGGGAAGAGACCACAGAGTCAGGTAAAGTATTCCAAGCACTGATGATTCTGTTACAGAAGTCATATTTTCTGCAATCTAGATTAAAGCGGTTGACATTAAGTTTAAATCTATTAGTTGCTCTAGTATCTAACTATAGCATAAATATTCCCATGCTATCTCTTTTCTCGGCTGTGTTTTGAAAACTAGGTCTACATTTGATCTCCCATCTCTGTTTGAGGCTACCATGAATTGTCCTTAGCTGGATTGGCTTAAAATATACTTTTCCTCCTTTACCCCAACACACATTTTACTATGGATACAATCTAGCATGCTTCACATAGGTTTTCATCAAGAGGATGATCTGAAGCATGTCTTTAAACCCCCATAGGCATGTCCTCTTCCTTCCTGTCTCTGGAAATTGTCTTCCACAAACATCCCTGTTTATGCAGCAGGAAAGTCTGTTCTTTCAATTGAGACTCTCCATCCGTACTGCAATCTTGTGATAACAGAATAACAATGTTGGAAGGGACCTTGGAGATCTTCTAGTCCAACCCTCTGCTCAAGCAGGAGACTCTATGCCCGTGATGCCCTACGACACATGTGCCACAGGTGGCACACAGAGCTCTCTCTCCACCCCGCATTTGCGTGCGCCAGCTGATTTTCAGGTCTCCGCCTCACATGCGCGGGGGGGGGGCAGGGGGCATGTGGGAGAGGCGGTGTGCATGACCAGGAGAGGGGGTCATGTGTGAATGAGTGGGGAGTGGGGGAAGCATGGGGTGGCCCAAAATGGGGCAGGGATGGCCCAAAATGGGGCGGGGGGGTTCACGCATGCATGCGTGGTGGGACAGGGGGTCACACACACATTGCATTATGGGTGCAGGCACGAATGTGTGTCACACGCCCACGCACACTTTTGGCACACGATGATAAACAGGTTAGCCGTCATTGCCCGATGCCATTCCAGATAAATGACTGTCCAATCTCCTCTAAAAACCTCCAGTGATGAAGAACCCACAACTTCTGAAGGCAAGGTTTCCCACTGATTAATAGTTCTCATTATTAGTACTGTTAATTTCTTCTTAGTTCTAGGTACTTCTTTGCTTGATTAGTTTCCATCCATTGTTTCTTGTCTTGCCTTCTGGTGCTTTGGAAATAGGTTGATTCCCTCTTCTTTGTGGCAGTCCCTGAGATACTGGAACACTGCTATCATGTCTATCATATGAAGAAATGGCTGGGAGGAGAGGCATTTGCAAACAAAGCCCATCAGGGCTAGATATAGCACATAGCAAAGCAGCCCCATCCCGAATAGCCTTTCTGATTGACAAGCTCAGTGTCTTCGCGACGAAGCCACCTAGTCAGTCAATGGGGAAGATTCACTTAACAAGTGTGTCAGTAACTGAACAATTGCAGTGATTCACTTAACAACCATGGTAAGAAGTTGTAAAATGGGGCAACAAAACTCAATCAATGTCTCTTTTAGCTACAGAAATTTTGGGCTCAGTTGCAGTCGTAAGTCGAGGACTACCTGTACACACAAACAGGACCAATTTTTTATTGTACTGTTTTGCAGTTTCGATGCTGGATATAAAAAATGTTTACAGCAGATGGCAGCCTTCTTTTTCAGTAGCCTTCCTACTGCAGCAATTTTTCTCTTCCCATTTGCTTGCTTGAAGATTACTTTTCAACAGAAAACTGAATTTTCGAGGTTTGTGGATGTAGTTTTGTACCCAGATAGTTATCATTTAATGAGCACAATAGGGACCAGCAGTTCAGGCATTAAGTGAAGCTGTCACTAAGGGAAACTTCACAATTTTATAATCTTACTTCAGCTTACCTTTGCTGTACAAACCTGCAAATGTAATAAAGATGAAGATCGAGCATAAAATGTTTCATCACTGTAGCTGTAAACAGTCATTAAATGAGACAGATGTACTTTGTGTATATGTATAAATATACCAGTGATGTATCGTTGTACTTGGAGGTATAAATAGGTTCATTTCACACTGCTGCAGTGTAAACCACACCTTTATACTTTGGTGACTTCAACGAAAGGGAATCATTCATTTAATTACAAATTAGTGGGTGTTTTGATGGACTCTCCCACATTAATATTAGTGGGTTGTAAACTTGATTGGTTATGTGCTATCAAGAAAGTAACTCTTAGCAATCACATAGAGCAGGAGTGTCAAACTCAATTTCATTGAAGGCTGCATCAGGGTTGTGTTTGGCCTTGGAGGGGGCAGTGTGTGTGTGTGTGTGTGTGTGTGTGTGTGTGTGTGTGTGTGTCTGGTACGTGGTCAGGGTGGGCATGGACATCTTGACGTCACTCATCAAGGTTCCATTTTTGGCCGCAACAGCCTCCTGCAGCCTTTTGCCAGAGAAAATGGAGTTTGGGGAATACGTACTTGGCCTGCCTGCTCCGTTTTCGCTGGCAGAGGGCTGCAGGAGTCTGTCAAAACGGAGCCCAAGCAGGTCACGTGTGGTCTCCCTGAGCTCCATTTTCATTGGCAGAAGGCTGCAGGAGACCATTGCAGCCAAAAAAAGGAGCCCAGGTGGGCCGCGCATGGCCCTCCTGAGCTCGGTTTTCACTGACAGAGGCACCATGGACCAGTCCTTCACTGTTTCCAGTGCCAGCCTGTGGGCCAGATCTAAGCACCCCATGAGCTGGATCCAGCCCCCGGGGCTGACATAGAATTTCTCCATGACAATTTGTTTACGGAGATTCTCAGTCATCCAGGTCATGGTTGTCTCAAAGGTACATTTTCAAAAGGCAACTCGACTATGTTTTTTTTTCCTTGAGGAAAAAGACATGTCTTCTCATCCAAAAGGCTTCATCAGTTCTGACCACCCACCGCCATCATCCAGTCAGAACTGATGAAGCTTCTTGGATGAGAAGCGAAACATCTTCTTCCTCAAGGGAAAAAAAAACATAGTCCAGTTGCCTTTTGAAAAAGCACCTTTGAGACAACCATGATAATTTGTCCTTAGCCTGGTTCTTTTTTTTTTTTTTTATTGTTTACATT